>NW_022103907.1:15672684-15701579 GCF_000313985.2 Echinops telfairi | reverse complement strand
TGATCACACAGGCTGGTGTGCTTCTTCCATGTGGGCTTTGTTGCTTCTGAGCTAGATGGCCACTTGTTTACCTTCAGTCTTTGCACTTTTCATTATTACATTTGTCTTTTTTCTTTTGGAGCCTGCCTTTGAAATTTTTTATTCAGCTCTTTGACTTCATTATTTCTTCCTTTTGCTCTAGACCCTCTATGATTGAGAGCAAGTTTCAGAGTCTCTTCTGACATCCACTTTGATCTTTGCTTTATTGAAAAAAGTTCTATGGGAAAAATATTGAATGATGCAGTAAACATTAAGAGAAGGAAATAATATACAGAATCACTATTCCAAAAAGAAATAGTTGGTTTTCCACCATTTAAGGGGAGGAGCATATGAGCAGGAACCAATGGTGCTGAAGGACAAAGTTCAGGCTGTACTGAAAGCACTACCCCCAAAAAAGGCTCTGGCAATTCACAGAATACCAATTGAAATGTTTCAACAAGCAGATGATGGGCTGGAAACATTCACATGTCTATACATGTGAATTTTATATAGACAGCCATCTGGTCAACTAAGTGGAAATTATATAGACAGCCATTTGGTCAACTAAGTGGAAGAGATCGATGTTTGTACCCATTCCAAAGAAAAGTGAACCAACATGATGTTCAAATTATAGGGCAGTATCATTGATATCACATGCAAGTAAAATTTGGCTGAACATTCAAAAACAGTTGCAGCAATGCATTGACAGTGAACGGCCAGAGGTTCATGCCAGAATCAAATAAAGATATGGTTCAATTAATATCACTGATAATGTCATATGGATCTTGCCTGAAATGAAAGAATACCAGAAAGTTGTTTACTTATATTTTATTGACTATGCCAAGGCATTTGACTTGTGGATCATAACAAACAATGGATAATGTTGAGAAGAAGGGAAATTCCAGAACACTTCATTGTGTTCCTGAGGAACTTGTACATGGATCAAGAGGCAGTTGTGCAAACAGAATCACGGAATAGTGCCTAGTTTAAAGTCAGGGAAGGCTTGCATTAGGTTTGCTCTTCTCACTGTACTGATTCAATCTGTAAGCTGAGCAAGTAATCAGAGAAGCTGGCTTAGATGAAGCAGAATGTGGCATCTGGATTGGAGAAAGGCTTATTAGCAACCTCTGATATGCAGATGACAAAATGTTGCTTACTGAAAGTTTGGAGTTGAAGCACTTGCAGATAAAGATCATAGATTTCAGCCTTCAATGTGGATTATGACTCAAAATAAAGACCCAAATCCTCATGACTGGTGCAAGAGGTAACATCAGGATACATGGAGAAAAGGTTGAAGTTGTCAAGGAATTTTTCTTGTTTGGACCCCCAATCAACATTCATCGAAGCAGCAGTCAAGAAATCAAAAGACACATTGCATTGGGTAAATCTGCTGCATAAGACCACTTTCAACATTGCAATGCAGCAATAGCACGTTGAGGACTAGGGTGTGCCTAGCCCAAACCATAGTATCTTCAATTGCTTCATATGAATATGAAAGTTTGACCTTGAATTAAGAAGATCAAAGAATGGGTGCATTTGAATTGCTGTGATGGTGCTGGAAAAAAAATACTGAAAGTGCTATGAATGGCTAAAAGAGCAAACAGATCTGTCTCGGAATAAGTAGAGCTAAGTGCTCCTTAGAGGCAAGGATGGTGAAACTTTGTCTTACACACTTTGGAGATGGTGTCTGGAGAGACTAGTCCCTGGAGAAGGACATCATATTTGGAAAAGTGGATGTGCATTGAAATCAGGGAAGGCATTTAAGGAGATAGATTGACACAGTGACTGCAACAATGGGCTCCTGGATAGGAACAATTGTGAGGATGGAACCGGACTTGACCGTGTCTTGCTGTGCTATGGACAAGATCGCTACGGGTGGGAATGGACTTGATGGCACCTAACAATGATGTGCACGGAATGAGCATTACTACAGGTTCTTAGAATATGCTGTTCCACAGATGAACGCTTTTAAAGAGGAGTAAGGAATGTCAATTACTGATTTCAAGACATGTGATTTCCCAGCCACCCCTTTTAAAGAGAACCCTGATTAGAAGAGCCATTTTAGCAACCAGTTCACCAAACTTGACCAAAAATTAGGTATTGCTTCTGCCAAACTGGTGAAAACTTCCTGAATCCCACCACTAGATGTGCCAGTTTAGACCCCTCCTCTCTTAATGATTGTCACACTCACAAGAAAGTATTTTAGTAAGAGACAGAAAAATGGTTTGTGGGGGGCGGGGGGAATGAGTTTATTTAAGGGGCACATCCCATATGATTATGCAGAGGAGCATCTCAACTGGTCTGAGAGACACGGAAGATGGAAACTCAGATTTTGCTCCCATACCCCTCAAAAATACATGAAGGAATATTAAGATTAATAAGTCATGATATACTCTCTGGTAATTTAAAGAGTTTTCTTTTATTGGTGGTATTCAAGCAAATGCTGACTCAGAATTTATCAGCTTTCCAGTACGAAGTTTTATTTATTCAGAAAGATTTGTACTACTAGAAAATGCCAATGTTCCTTTCAAATTTAAGATGTATGTTCTATGGTTATTGTCATAAATATTCTTTAAATAACCCAGTGAATACATTACAGTATATTATTTTGCTGAAAAGCAATATTAACTTTCCTCAGAAATCCTTCGTATTTGACCTTGAAAATATATAATTGTGACCTTTGTTGCTCTCATGTTGTGTTCACAGCCATTAAAATATTGATAATCATTTTGTAAATAAAGTAAAATATGTAAATACATATTTTAATGGTAATAACCAACTGGAGATAAAGCTAGAGATAAAAATCCATTGTTAGACCGGTGTGTTAGGCTGTATGTCTAAAGAAAAAATTCCAGTGATACTCATAGATGTGTAGAAAGAGCTGTATATCAAGAAGTAATTATCTGTCAAGAAGGCATTCCAGCCCAGTCCAAGTTAAGTCCATGCATCCCATCCTAGTCTATAATCTCTCTTCAGACTCATGTGGTTGCATGCTGGTGGCACAGAATGGTGGACTAAGAAGCAGGGATCTCAGAGGTCAGTGGGTGCAGAGTTGGCTGGTTCCAAGGTCGGTAGAAACATGTCAAGGTGCCATCAGCTCTCAGAGTCAGGTGGCCTACCCAAGGTCATCCCAGGAGGCAGATATTTCCAAGAGGCAGGAAGGCAGAGGGGTGGAGAGAGAATCTCTCTTCTTCTGGGAAAGGCTTTTAACAGCAAGGAGGTGTCATCAGGCTGTAACTTGATTGGCAGGTTTGACTCCACCCCTTCCCAGGAATGTCTTGTTAACATTATCCCTAACCAGAAAATGTTTCTAATTCTGTAACTGAATACACTTTCATGTACCTCAAAAACTCTTCAAGGTTGCTTTTGAAAAACTGGGAACCCAAGGTTTTTTTACCTAACCATAATGGTAGTTAGGTGAATCCCCCTCTAAATAGAGTGAGATGAAGACATTACTATGGAATAAATACTATAGTCTCTATGGAACTTTTACAACTCATGGAATTTCCCGAAGGTAGGCAGATTGGATGCAGATATCACCTGAAGGGTCAGATAATGCTGTGAGTCCTCTCTTACTAACCTGTAATTAAAAGCTGGACCCTGATATTAGTTAGCCAACAAAGGAATCCCCAAACTGACCTAAGATTTAAAGAACTTTATGATTTTGTTTGCTCTCTCATGGTCAACAATCGTTCCCCAAGGTTATCCTGAAACCTGAGTTAAATTAAAACATTTATATCTGACTCCCTAAAGTATAAATTCCAAAGAAGAGAGAAGTTATTTTTCTCTCTGGATTCTGATTTCAAGCAGGACACAACAAAGACAGCCTGTATTGTTGTCAGTCTTCTCACTGGTGCTGTCTAATAAATTCTTGAGGTAGTTAGTTTATTGTGCCAACCTGGCCAATAAACACATGTGGGGTTAATTGAAAGACGGAGGGATAAATGACTCAGTGAGCCTCACCTTTCTAGTTCTTGGGTCTCTTGCTTTGTGATGGTCGCAACAGGGTGCAGCTGCTCGAGCCAGTTCCCTGCTTCAGCTTACAATGCTGACTTCCTGCAAGACATCCCCAAGGAGAAGCCACATGGACTTACCCTGATGCAGCCCTGGGTGCTGGAGCAGCCCTGTGGAGACCCCTGCCAGCACTGAGATGCTTACACGTTCACTGACTCGGCTTTCCTCCTGCAGTCGCCATCATAGTGTGTGTTTTGTGAGATGGAGGAGGACTTTGTGGATTGGTGTCAGACATGTGGGTTAATGTTAGATTTGTGGGCTTGGGCAGCACTGGGTTGGGATGTTTTCTTGATGTGCACTTAACCTTTATATAAAACTCTCTTACAGGATGACATGTGACTCCATTTCATGAAATGCAATTTTCCCTGAGCTTCTGTGAATTTGTTTCTCTAAAGTACCCAGACTAACACAATTCTCTTCATTCTTCTTCTAGCTTGGAGTTAGTTAATTGGCTCAGATGCTCCAGGGTGAAACCCTCATTAGGTTAACAAATCCACGACCTCCAAGAAGTTGATTCGGACTCATAGCAACCCACCACAGGGTTTCTGAAACCTTAAAACGTTAATGGAACAAACAGCCTCATCTTTCACCTCCAAAGGAGCTGGTAAGTTTGAACTGCTAACCCAGTACGTTACAGCCTGAGAAACCAATAGGTTGTGCCGTTCTTGTTAAGAAGCTGATAAGGGCCAATTGGCCCTGATCTAAACCCTTTAAAATATAAAACATTATTTCCTCTCTCTGGCGATAGGAGTGAGACTATTTATGACAATTCACCTAATGGTTCAAGGAGCACTTGCTATGATAGCAAATTTTTGAAGCACTAAACAATTCTTCCTGCAAGCTAGAAATTCTGATTTCTAACATAAGTGCTTCCTTTGTTATTAAAATTGTAGGATTTTGAAAAAGATAAAGATGGAATAACTTTATTTAGAAAGGCAAATATGAAAATCTTAAAAATAAAATGGAGTTTTGGTCCATTTAGGTCTGAATTCATCTTATTCAAGTATGCTAGCATGCTAATTTTTCTAAGGTTTACCTTAAAAAATGTATAACTCAGATTACATATTATGATACATTTGTTACTTCCTGGTAATTTTTTAAATAAATAATCTGAAAAATAAGGTAGTACAAATAAATCTGGAATGATCAGAATCAGATTCACACCTCATGTGAAATGCCATAATTTGCTAGAATCGCAATATTGGGATTTGAAGACTGCTTTTTATTTCCTCAGTCATGAATGTGTTAGGTGAATGGTGTGTTCCTCATTTGCTGCAGGAGAAGCTTAAGGAAGTTCTGCACTGATGGTTTCATTGTTAGCTTGGCATCTGGGATCATTTCTGATATATCGTTTTAGACACTCCGATTTTCAGGACTTTCTATTTCTTTGAGTGCTGATTTTCTTTTCTCCTGTGTAAATGCTAGTTTTCTAACTTCATATGAAAATAAGCATGGAATTAATAACAGCCTAATAATACTATAGGAGCTCTGGTACCATAGGTGTTAACTAATTGGGCTGTGATCCCCAAGGTCAGCAGTTCTAAACCACTGGCCACTCCGTGGAAGGAAGATGGAGCTTTCTACTCCCATAAACAGTGGAGGGTCTTGGAAATGTACAGGGGCAGTTCTAGCCTTTCTTATCGGGCCACTATGAATCAGCATTAACTCAGTGGCAGTGAATTTGGTTTTGTTTCTTAATGAACAAGATATGCACAATTACACACACACACACACACACACACACACACACATTCCCAAGTCTTTACTGAACAAAAGTTTCCTAAATAGCCAAGGACACCCAAATTTCCATACAAAATATGCTTATTTATATACGTCCACAAAGCCATGCACTTTACAAGCTAAAAATGCCCATTAGGATGTTGTGCTGTAGTTTATTCCCCTGATTTCAGGCACATTAAGGTTTCTGTAAAATATATTAAAGTTCAGTTTAAATGAAACTCAGTATTTCAATTCAAAAATTAATTAATTCTATTATTTATTGGCCAATTATATTAGAAATTACAGTGCTTAACAGGCGACAGTAGGTTTCTAAGAGCTATAATTTTGTGTGCTGTGGGTAATAGATTGATACAATCAATGTTTATAGCAATAACAACCACTACATTTCTCACATACTTTTCTAAATATAGCTAATTTTATAAATAAGAAATGTCCACATACTGAGCTACATTTTCTTATGTTTTACATCAGAGTTCTAGGCATTTAGAGTAATTTTTTCCACAGCAGTTTTATTTGCAAGTAATTTACATATCATATAATTCAATAGTTGAATAATTCAATCATATTACAGAGAATTGTACAATCACCCCTACATCATTTTGGGTCATTCCCTCTACCCCATGGTCATATTATCATTGAGGATTCAAGCAATCAAAAAACATTCTAGTACTCCCTCCACCCTCCCATTTTCATTAGTTACTCCCGAAATCCACTTTCCCTCCCAATACCCCCACCCCCAGACCCCACCTATGCCTGTATTCCCTATATCCCCATGTATCTGCTATTAGTTATTGTCATTATGCCTCCATTCCTCCTGTGCTTCACAGCTGGAAGACCCAACAGAAAACAATACAAAACAAAATCGCATTAAAGTGGTAAGGGTAGAAGCATAATAGATTACAGACAAAATTACTAATAATATATAAGAAGGAAAAGACCCCAAACAATAATCAAAAAGCCAGGGAAGAAATTTATGCCATGGAACCAGTAAGACATACTTGCATCCAGAACAAATTCAGGTTGAATCTACAGATTGAATCAACTGGCCAAGTGTCGAGTTCCAACCAGCGTAATCAGGACTACAGTAGTCTCTGCCTGACAGTAAGGCTGATCAAGACTCTTGCCTGTGGCTAGTTAGGATCTGCCAGTGCCTCAGTCTGGCCAGAGATTCAGAAGATGGCTTTTGGGTTCTCTCAGTCCCCGATAGCCCTCCACAAATTGGGTGATTATAAATTTTGCTCTGATGCTTATCTCCTCACCATAGTCAAGGTTTCTAATTTTTATCTTTGGATCACACTGGTGGTGTGCTTCTTCCATCTGTACTTGGTTGATTCCTTGCTTAGATGGCTGCTTGTTTGAATACATGCCTTTAAGACCCCAGACACTATTCTGAGTGGTAGCTGGGCACCATCTGTTTTCTTCACCACACTTTGCTGTAGCAGCCTTATCTTCAGTGATTACTTCATGATGGTGAGTGTGTATCAGGGCCATGATGTAAAAACTAATTACCATATATACTCAAGTATAAGCTGACTCTGATATCTGCCAAGGCACCTAATTTTACCACAAAAACTGCATTAAAAGTGTGCTGGAAAATGGCTTATACATGAATATATATGATATTCTTAAAATGGGACTAGGATTTAGTTCAAGCCCCAAACCCATTCCTGCATCTATGCCTTTTTAAAAAATTTTTATTTGCTGTAACTAGGAAGCCACTACATATGCCATAGCCTTCCATAATTCAATCATTTCAGACACAATTGTGTAATTTCTTCCAGAATCATACATGTATTCCAAAACACACTTTCCCTTCCTGGATTTCTTGACATCATTTCCCTCTTATTTCCCCCACCTCTAATACTCCCTTCCCCCAAATCCCTGTCATAGTATCTTTAACTGTAGGTTCAGCATCCCTGGATTTCATTTACTGAACAATAAAGCAACAAATAACATAGTTTCAAGAGGGTGAGCCTAATGACGACGCACCTCTGAGATACATCCTAATATAAATAAGCATATGCAGAATATAACAGAATGGCTTTCACAGGATTGCAGGGATAATACATAATCTTAATACAACATTCAGGGCATTGATTTACCAAGACCTCATTTGTTCACCAACCAATAGTTCACTGTTATTGGTACAGCTGTCGTCTTCAATCATGTGTTTTCTGATTTAAATCCTCAGGTTACAAGTGTGTTTGGGATAGATTCCATTTTACCCAGTGAAGTTCCCAGTTGTGGTCTCACCGATGCAGCCTCTGGAGCTTGACATGAACCCCAAAGATCCAGGACTCAGTATCCCAGTGTTCTGTAGCATTGGCCTGGGTTGCCGGGATAACCCCAGACACCCTAGGTTAATTCTGCCCTCCTGCTGAATGCTACTAAAGACCCTCCCTACGTAGTAAATCCCAAGGGCATCCTCAGACTCTTTTCCCCCTACCTGCCTGTCAGCTCTCCTTCCACTCCTCCCAACAGACCTGCACCTGTGTTAGCCCTGACTTGAAAAATCTCTCTCCCTCTCCTAATACTGCCCCTCCCATCAGTAAGCCTCATACCTCTGACAGGACCACCTCCCTCTCCAGGAATTATCACCCCAGATTCCCTTGGCTACCACTCAGCAGACTGTATATCCCCGCCCCTCTCTTCTGACCATTTGATCCAAGCTGTTGTGAGGGGCCCTCCAACCAAGTGACCTACATTATAGTTACCTGGAACTGATGATTTGTGGTTCATTGGCATTGGCCCAGCTCTGTACCCAGCTGTCTGGTCTCCCACCAGAAGACTGGATGGCCTGCAAGCTTGAACCTTGTGCCTGTTCTGCTGCGTGCTCCTACCACACTGGGCTTATATAGTACTTATCCTTTTATGTTTAACTAACCTCATTCAGCATAATGTCTTCCAGATCCCTCCATGAGTTGAGGGGTTTCGTCACTGTTTTTTAGTTGTGTAGTATTCCATTATGTGTATGTACCAGAGTCTCTTTTATCCACTCTTCTATTGATGGGTATTTAGGCTGTTTCCAGCTTCTTACTATTGTGAACTCTGCAGCGATGAACATGGGAGGGTGGGGGGCATGTCTGTTCGTGCTCTGTTTTGGCAGGGTATATGCCCAGTAATGGTATTGCTGGGTCATATGGTAGTTCAATTTTCATCTATTTTAGGTGTCTCCATGTCGCCTTCCATAGTGGCTGGATGTAATTATAAGACCACCAGCAGTGGATAAGAGTTCCTATCTAACCACTCCCTCTCCAACATTTGTTGTTCTTGTTCAGTTGTTTGTTTGTTTTTTAAATTAGGCCACAGTACTGGGTGTGAGGTGGTATCTCACAGTTGTTTTGACTTGCATTTCCCGATGACTAGCAACCTGGAGCATTTTGTGTGTGTTTATTAGCCATCTGAGTGTTCTCCTTTGGGAATCATCGGTTCAGGATTTTTGCCCACCTTCTCAGAAGGCTATTGGTTTTATTCTTGTAAGCTTGTAATATTCTGTAGATCTTAGTAATTAGTCCTTTGTCTGTTATGTTGTTACTAAATACCTTTTCCCAAACTGTGGGCTCTCTTTTTGCTCTTTTAATTAATTCTTTCAATGAATACTGGTGCTTTATATTTAGTAAGTCCATTATTCTATTTATCTTCCACAGACTGTTTCTTTGTAAATTCTGCTAGCTCATGCATTCCCTGCACTAGGGCATCTAGCTTTTCCCCTATTTTCTCATTGATGATCCTGATCACCGTGGATTTTACTGTAGGTCATTAATCCACCTTGAGTTTGTTTTTGTGCATGGAATGAGATATGGGTCTTGTTTCATCCTTCTACAAGCGAATATCGAGATTTCCCAACATTTATTAAAGAAGGCATCTGCTTCCCTTTAGGGGTATGCTGGTTCACAGAATGAGTTTGGGAGTTTGCCATACCTTTGTATGTTTTGGAAGTTTGTGTAGGATTGGTGTCAGTTCTCTGAATGCTTGTTAAAATTCTTCTGTAAAGCCATTTGAACCGGGGATTTTTTGGGATGTGAGTTTCTTGATGACCTTGTCTATTCTTTTGCTGTGGGTCTGCTCAAGTTCTTAATGTCCATGTGCGTTCATTTGTGGATAGAGTGATTTTCCAGGTATTTGTCTATGTCCTCCAAATTATTGAATTTATTGGAATAGTCTTTTGGAGCATTGTTATTAATATTTTTATTTCATTAGGCTCTGTTGTGACTTCCCTGTTTCATCCCAAATTCTAGATATTGACATTGGGTCCTTCATTTCCTTTGTTAAGTTTGCTAGTAGTTTGTTGATCCTTTCAAAGAACCAACTTTTTGCTCTGTGGATTATTTCCATTATGGTTCTGCTTTCCAGTTCATTTATCTCTGCGCTGACTTTTAATATATTCTTTTGCTGTTGGAAGGATTATGTTTTTTACTCCATTGTAGCTGCTAAAGTTGCTGAGTTAAGGTGCTGACCATGCTTCTCTACCCTTTTTTTCATATGTGCATTTGTTGCAATAAAGTGACCTCTAATAACTGCCTTTGCCGTGTCCCATAGGTTTTAGTATGTTGTAGGTCATTCTCATTGGTTTCTAGGAACTTCTTAAATTCTTCTCCAATTTGGGTTAATACCCATTGGTTTATTATGAAGTGTGTTACTAAGTCTCCATGTTTTTTGTCCTTTCGTTGTAGATTACCAGCTTTATTGAGCAGTGGTCAGCAAAGGTTGTCTGAATGACCTCTGTGTATTTGAATTTTCTCAAGCTTGCCTGGTGTCTCAGCATCCAGTCCATTTTTGAGTATGTGCTGTGTGCATTGGAGAAGAAAGTGGTTTTTGTTTTATGTTGGTTGAGGAGCTCGGAAAATGTCTATTAGGTTGAGTTGTTTGATTGTGTTGCTCAGGTTCTTTATAGAGTTTCTTACCTGTTGATCTGTCTTTCTTTGAAAGCATTTAAATCACCTACTATAATTGTTTTTCTGGTGATTTCTCTTTTCATCTCTGAGAATTTGATTGATGAATTTCTAGAGTCTTTCGTTGGGTGAATATATGTTCATTATGTTGATGGTTCTTGGTCTAGAGATCCCTTTTGCATTATGTAATGCCCATTCTTAGCTCTCATTATGTCATATACCTTGAGGTCTATTTTGTCCCTGATTAGTATTGCCACCGCTACTTTTTTATTGTTATTTTCTTGGTAAATTTTTTGCCATTCTTTGACTCTGAGTCTATTTCTGTCTGTGCATTTGAGATGTGTCTCTTGAAAGCAGCAGATTGCTGGATTTTGTTGTCTAATCCAGTCTGCTGCTCTTTGTATTTTAATACATGCATTCAAACCATTAACATTCAGTGCAGTTAAATCTAAATATAGACTGGTTGCTGCTATTTAATATTATTTGTGTTAAGGTGATGTGTGTGAGAGAAGTTTATTCCTGTCTTCATATCTCCATTGGATCTATAGTGTTTTGGGAACTGTTTTCAGTGTGTTAGTTTCTGAGTGGTGTTACATCCTGGAGTGGATGTTTCTGCTAATAGAGAACTGGAAAACATTTTTTGTAGACCTGGAGTTTTGTTTGTTTGTTTGCTTTTATGATTTATCTAAATGCTTCCTTATCAGAGAAAATGTTAATATCTCCTTCAAATTTGATGGAGAGTTTTTCTGGATAAAGGATTCTTTGGCTGCAGCTGTTGTCCTTCAGTTTTCAGAACACATTGCTGCAGGTTCCTCTTTCCTGCATGCTTTCTGTGGAGAGATCTGAGCTTATTCTTATATGTTTATGTTTCCATATGGCTACTTTGATCTCTGTTCTCATGATTCTCTCATGATTCTCTTTTTTCCTAGAAATTAGATACTTTGACTATTATATGTCTCTATGTTGTTGTTTTTTTTTGGGGGGGGGTGCTAATTTAATTGGTGTTCTCTCTACTCCCTGAATGGTTATCATCTCCTTCTTTGTGATATTGAGGAAATTTTCCAAGAACTCCCTTACTATTTTAACTGTAGGGTTATTTCTCTCTTCCATTTCCAAGACCCCAATGATCTGAATATTATTTCATACCATGGAGTCCCACATCTCCCAAGCATTTTACATGTTCTTTTGCTTTTTTTTCCTAATTGTTTCTCTCTTTTGCTGAATTCTTCCTAGTTAAGATTGCTGATATGATTCGCCATCTCTGTCATTCAATTGTTGATATCACCTGTTTATCTATTAAGATTATTTATTATTACTATTCACCTTTTTATCTATTACTGCTTTGTTCTTCCTTAACTCCTGGACTTCCCTTCTTTGTCGGGATTCTACTATTTCTATTTTTTCATTTGTTTTAAGGATTGGTCATCTAATTTCCTAGATGGCACAAAGTAGTACTCTCAAGCATTCTTTCACTGGCTGTTCAAGGTCTGTTTCTTCAGTGTAAGCCATCGTGTTTGAGTCAACTTCAGTAATTGCCCCGCATTTTTTCCCTCTAGATTTTTACAGCAGCTGCAGGTGTTGGCAGTTGCTTCCATGACATCTTGGGTGAGCTGATGATGAAGCTTTATCTTCTGGGATGGCTAGGGGGAGGTGGCACTTTAGGTTAGGGGAGGTTCAGATAGGTGTTGGTACAACGTATATGTATTATATATATTAGATAAAGAGGGATTTATAGTTGGGTGATAGAGATAATTTGAGTTTAGATGCTCTGGCATGATTTTTAAGTGGTGGTATTAATCATAGGACATCTTCCCTTAGGTATAGTAATTTTTAATAATTTGGAAAAGAGCATTATGGAAGATATGATTTTACTTGGTGAGTTTAAGGAGTTTGTGTGTTGTTGTGGACGGAATAGGTTCCAGAGGTTATCATAGTTGGAATAAGGGAGGGGTGTAGTTAATCTACCAGAGTCCCTTATTGACCCTGCATACTATGGAGGTACAGTGTTTGGTGGTATGTTGTTTTAGTACCTTGTGATCTTGTAGGATGTCAGAGTGGGAGTGAGATTAAGGCTAGGGAGATAATTTGGTGTCTCATATGGCTTCAAGTGCTGTATTCCTGTGATTTGAGTTAATTATCTTGCGAGATTGTACCTCTGTTGAGTCAGATCAGAGGGGATGGGGTTTTGCCTCTTTTAAATGGTGGAGGTGGCTGAGTGGGGATAGTGGGATGTGTTTTATTCCTGTTACCCACCCACATAGGTAGCCTAGTAGGTCAGAGTACAGTAATGTCCTACTAAGCAAGCCAGTGTCTTATGTGAAAGGCTTGTTTTACTGGTTTGCTTTTGTGTGTTCTTTGAGCATTCTCTCAAGAGTTCCGTAGGACTCTTTGTCAAGGCCAACTTAGTAAAACCTGTTTTTGCCCAGGCAGCTGCTTTTGAGAACCTCATGATTTTCCCCTACATTGTTATGTTAAAGCAGTGGTTTTCAACCTTCCTAATGCAATAACCCTTTAATACAGTTCCTCGTGTTGTGGTGACCCCCAACCATCAAATTATTTTTGCTGCTAGTTCATGACTGTAATTTTGCTACTGTTATGAATCAGGTGACCCCTGTGAAAGGGTCGTTCGAATACCAAAGGGGTTGCGACCCACAGGTTGAGAACTACTGTGTTAAAGCTTTGTTAATCAACTAGGTGTGTGATGGCTGTATTCAGAAGTTAAGGAAGTGCACCCTGCTTCTGAATGACCAGGTTTAAAAAAAATGCTTTTTTAAGCACTCCCAGGGTGTGGGGACTATGCCATTGTGTCCCACAGGGAAGGAGGATTAGATTGGCTGAGTGGGTTTGGGGCTCATAAGGTCTGCATTTTCCACCACACCCCTGTAAGCACACTCTCACAGCTTAGTTGTCTTGGCCTTGGGTAAATGACTCAGGAGCTTCTTATAGGCAGATGCTGCTACTCTCTGATTGTAATAAATTTGTGTCTAACTACCTTTTGTTACTCCATGTTGGCAGGCTTCATGTGAAGCTAGGGAGAAGGGGAAATAGCGTGGTTGATACCGTCCCTCTGATCCTGACCAGGGAGGGGAGGTGAAAAGCCCGGAAATGCATGATCAGAGAGGGGAATGCTGGGGTGAGCTCTTAGGGCTGGTTTTTGGAGGATCTCCATGTGCCTGGGATTATGACCCACACTGGATCAGCAGTCTTTCTGGGGAAATTAGAGCACACTGGCAGGTCTCAAATCTAGGGTGTAGGAGGGTGGCATCCACTGGTCCTAGAGAGAGGGATGTGGAAAGCCTGAGGGCATGTGCGATGAGTTAAAGCACAGCAGCAAGCTCTCAAATCCTTCCATGGGTCAAAGTCAGAGGGTGGGGGGTTCTGAACCACAGACCCTAGGATACAAGGATTTTAATTCTAGCACTCAGTTTCCCAAGATTGGCCTCTTTAATTCTTGATTTTCCTATCTAACAACAGAGTAGGTGATTCTACTGTGGGGACCATCTTCCCGGAAGTACTAGAGTAATTCTTAATATTACTGCTTTCATTCTTTCCCACTATTTGTGACTCAGGAATGACACCATATCTCTATTAAAATCTATGTTTGAAATTCTAAATAATGAATTTACAAAACATTGCACTTTTTTATTTTGATGAAACAATGCATTAAAAATCTAAGGGGAGAGTGAGAGCTTTAAGTTTGTGGGAAATGAAATGAAAAGATATGCAAAATTTCCATGAACGTTTTGAAGCTTCCACATAAGAATCAAGTATCATTTTCAAATTTTTAAGTTTTTCATCATTGTACATCAAATCCACTACTTTTAACTACAATATTGCATTGCATATCGATAAAAATGAATAAGAACACCTCAAACTAAGTTCAGGAATTCAACAGAAAATAGGAAGCTAGTCTGTGGTCTGGAGATAAAAATCAATTTTGAATAAAAAGTAACATCTGCATTGAGATTGCAGCCTCTCAATTTCGTTAACTCTCCAATATACCCTGAGATAAATTAATTGGCAAACAATTTTAAAAACAGTGCGATTTTGCTTCCTTGCCATGTCAGAAACCTACAGTGGGCAGCCATGGGTCAGCAATGACTCATTGGCAGTGAGAATACTCTTGTGGTGAAATGATACTCTTGCCCTAAACCTAAACCAAAATCATCTCCATGGCCATCAAGTCAATTTCCTTATAACAACCATGTATAGGATTTCCAAGGCTGTCACTTTTTCTTTATTTCTATCTTACTCTTTAAAGAGCCTTTCTATATAATTGTGTAATGGTATCAAATCTTGATTTAATTTGCATTACCCTAATAGTTAGTGAGGTTATGCATCTTTTCTTTTGCTCATTAGACCTCCATATAACAATGTTGACAGCTTCTTGTTGTCAAGCCAGGACCAATATTATATTGAGTTCTTTGTTTTTTTAACTATTGAGTTTTGAGAGGTCTATATGTGCAAGATTCTAAAAATTTTAATTCAAAAGCAGTATCCTTCTTTCAATAGGGTCTTTCTAAACAGGAGAAATTAGTTATAAATTGTGCTTTTGATACTTTATCTAAAAAAAATAATTCCCCAAAATATTTATCTCAGTTTTGTGTTTGAAGCATTGTAGACTTATAATATATTTTTTAAATCCCATGATACACTGGTTCTGCAGTACCAATATCTACTTTTGTGTTCAGTTTGGTGAACCAGGTGTCAAGGTTCTCTCTAAGGTGGGTGGAAATAACAAGTTTGCACTCCATACTCTTTTTAGTGTTCATCTGTGCAACAGCGTATTCTGAGCACCCACAGTAATGCTCACTCCATCAATAAGTATTAAAAATTAGAAGGAACTTTGAATGTTATATGTGTTAATTCATTTCATAGAGCTCATTATACTTTTGATGAACTACTATGTTTTCATTCCCTTGTGTTACTCCAGTAAACAAACATATTAACAGAGAAAGGGACAATCAGAGGATTGTGTTACACACATTTTTACGAGATACTATTATGAGTGAATTATGCAATTCCTGAAAGTGTTCAAAGAGCTAACAATATTGTCAGAACAATTATCGTGGGTTTTTTTTAAACATAAACATAATATGATCAGAGAAGAGAAGTGACCTAGCAGTTATTAATATTGCTAATCCAACAACTATTGTCTAATTGACCTGCCTCTAAAGGTAGGATCCTACTCCTACAGCGAAAAGATGGTTAAGGATAAATCACACAGCCAGTGATGCTCACATAAAAGTGAAGGATATGGCAAATGAGGATTCCAATCAAGAAATATGGAAATCTCTTACCAATGTTATTGTTTTTTTCCAGGGATTATTTAATCTTTCATTAATATTTTAAAACAATCTAGTTTTGTGTACCTCTTTTTTGTTCTTATCTAAGTAGCAACTGTATGAAATAATAAGCTACCTTAGGATTTATCATATATATTTAAAATATCATTAGGGTAGTGAACTATTTGTTAAATTATTTGAATCTCCCCACTGAATCACTCTCACTTAAATTTCCAGAACATCTCAAGAGCAGATTTGTTGCATTGGACACTGATAACGGAAGATCTGATGAGCTGTGGGAGGACATCAACATTATTCATGTTTAGTAAAATACAGGAGCAGCAAAACAAATGGAAAACCCTCAAGGAGATGGATTGATACAGTAGCTGCAACAAGGGCCTCAAGCATAGGAACAATATCTTATGTACCTTTCAGATTCTCTTGGTTTCTTGCTACACTATAGCCACTATTAGAGTGATTGATGACATGTGAACCTACTCAGTTTTGTCACTTGAGGCTGACTAGCTATGAATCCGAAGTCCCTGTGTTCTCTCACCATTTCCACATTTGTATAAATTGCTAAGCTCCAGAGCCTGGAGCCTCCATTTCCCGTAGGCTATGAAGTAATACTACTTTGACAAATAGAAAGAGACAGAAGCAGTCAGCAAATAAAATAAAGTCCTTACTCTTAATAATGCTTGTGGCATGGGTTGTTCTTGCCAACTTCCCACATAAATTGGAGACAGCCTATTTTGCTGAGTGGATGCACATGTGATGAAGCACTGGCTAGCGTGGTAGTGCATGGTATTATACTCCCTTGCAATGAATCTCCACTAACTTTCCTTTTGTCCCATTTGGACTGCTTTTGGATTACAATTCCAAATATATGACATGAGCTTTTCAGGACCTGATTCCTAGGAAAACTGAAACAGAACACCTTCCTTAGAGGGAATGAAATGGCAAGTCTCTCTGACAACCCTACCACTTATGGTGCCTTTTCTATCAGGCCAAGTCAATGGGGAGAGTAATGATCAATAGTGGCTTTGTGTGAAGGGGATAGAACAGGTCAGAAAATGAACCTAAAGTAATTATTTTGCACAAGGAAATCAGACATCTACTGAATACTTGTTTTAGTACTATTTACCGTCTCTTTTCCTCATAACCAGTAAGCTATTTTAAAATTGAAACAAAAGCTCTGGTTGTTAAAAAAAATGGTTCTATGGTTAGTAAAAAATATATATATATATTTTACTACATAGTAGAGGCTGACAACACCTATGAATAGAAAATAGGGGTGGAAGATAGTACATTTGCTACCATGCTGGTGAGTATATTACCTTTAATTGTGTAGGAATTTGTATTTAAATAGAACCATTTAACAAAATAAGTTAATTCTTTTCTACATTTGAAGATTGCACAACACCTTGAGAGTTCATACTTTGCCTCCTGCATTCTTTGTTAATGAGTTCATATGGGAATTAAGGAGGCACTTTGGACATGTCAATTAAGAGACCAGTCCCTAGAGAAGGACTTTGTAAAGTGGTGGGCAAGCAAAAAAGGAAGACCCGCAAGGAGATGGATTGAAACAGTGATTGCAACAATGGGCTCAATCGTTGTAGGACTGTGCATGACCACGTCGTGTTTTGGGGTTCCATTCTGATGTACATTGGGTCACTATTAGTAGTAAGCAATTTGACACCACCGAACTTGATGCCACCAAACAGCGATAATAACAAGGTCTAAGGGGGTAGGAATGAACTTTGGAGATCTCCAAAATTTTCACAGAGCTAAACTGAAGTCTTAGTTTGTTTAGTTGTGAAACTGGATTTTAATAACTGCCTCCTGTGAGTTCACGGTGGTATTTAAAAGAAATAGCAAAGTAAAATGCCAGAATACCTACCAGCTATCCAAAAAAAAATGGTTTTGTCTTTACCTCAGTTCTTTTTCCTTTTCCTTCTTTTTAAACATTCTATTGTATATTAGGTAAAATTTTACAGAGCATATAATCAGTTTTACATTCAAAAATTCATATACATATTGCTTCATCTCATTTATTGCAATTCCCTTGCATTCCATTACCTCCACATGTTTCCACTCTTCTCCTACCCTTTCTGAACTAACTTTGTCCTTGAACAAATACCACCCTCTTGATCTCAAATGGTCAATTATTCTAAGGTGTCAGTACTTCACTAATGCTATTTTTTCTCTTATACATTAGTTTATGTTTGGCTGAAAATTGAGCTATGGGGGTAAGTTCATTAATAGACCTGAAGAGTAGCTAAGGGTCAACATCTCAGGAGTTCTACTAGTGTCTCTGTGACCAGTAAACATGATCTTTTTTGTGATTTTCGGCTTAGTCTC
Organism: Echinops telfairi; assembly: GCF_000313985.2. Lineage (NCBI taxonomy): Eukaryota > Metazoa > Chordata > Mammalia > Afrosoricida > Tenrecidae > Echinops > Echinops telfairi. Next base: position 15,683,269 of record NW_022103907.1, on the reverse strand, counting down.
ATCATTTTCTCCCACTGTACCACAGGGCTGTGTAATACAATCACTTTCAGAATGGTAATGGTAGTTTCTGGGCACCATCCATTCCTTCTGGTCTCAGGGTCATGGACACTGATGTTTACATTAGTTCATAGGACTAACTCTTTCTATTTTCTAAGTGAAAACTAAGTATTTTCAATTTTCATCATTTTTTCCTCCAAACAGGGTGATACTAATAGTTGCACTTTAAATGAGCATTTAAGACCCCAGTTACTACTCCCCTAAATAAGACGCATCATTTGATACTGATATTCCCCAATACTATGTCCCTCAACCCATAGGCCCAGTCACTCATTCCCTAAAGGTTATATCTAAGAAACTTTCATAACTTTGATCCCTGTATGGTCTACCAAATTCATGGCTTTATTTGTAGCAAAAGTAAATAGCCATGAACATGTATCTTCTATCAGATATAGATATAGATACAGATATAGATAGATAAAGATATATAGATAAATACATATAGGTAGATAGGTAGATAGATATATTTGTATGTGTACTCTCACTCTTCCTCCTATCCACATTCAGCCTGTGTGTCTGTGCATACCTTTACTTGTAGATATTTGCTATTACATGATTGTGCACATAATAGTAACCACCTCTATTGTTTTTAATTCTTACATTATACTTCTCCCAGTGTCATCACCTGCATATATATATATATATTATATATATAAAACCAGCCTTTTTCATATTGTATATCCCTTCCTTTGCCCAAGTTAATAGGTGTTTACCCTTTAGCCAGTGACTTATTATCACTTTCCCTCCCACTCCTGGTGACCACGAAAGAATGTTTTGGGTTTTTTAGGTGACAATTTTTCTTGACTCTTTACAATACTTATTGTTATTAAGACCATTGAGTCAGCTCTGACCCACAGCGACCCTATGCACAACAGAATGAAGCACTGCATGCTCCTGTACCATCATCACAATTGTTCCTCTGCCTGAGCCCGTGATGTAGCCACAGTACTGGTCTCAGGCAATATTTGTCCTTTTAAGATTGACTAATTTCACTCAACATGATGTCCTCCAGGTTCATCCCTGTGGAGAGGTGTTTCATAAGCTCATCACTATTGTTGAACACCATGATTACTGTTCATCTAAGGAATCCTAAAGATACATTTTTGGATGCTAAAATTTCCAAATTTTGTCCCATCATCTAAGATGGTAGGCGTAGATTGGATGACTCAGGACTGCTCAAATGCCTCCTTAAATTTCACCGCTGAGGAGTGGATACAGGAAAAGAACATTTCGATTTTTCAGACTCTTGTGAAATGAAGAATTTTATACTTGATGTGGCTTCTTTAAAAAGTTTCCCCTTTGTGAGTCTAAGGAGTCTGAAATGAGAAGTGGGAAGAGGTGCCATATGACTTCTCTGAAAGCACAGAGGCAGAAGGGAAGTAACTGTTTAGTGGAAGCCATAGCATAGACAATGGGGAAAAATATCTGAAGCTATGGAAATGATTAAAAAGAAACAAACTAACTAAAACCTAGATTCATAGGCAGCTGATTCATGAACTCTCTGGCCTTATAGATGGTCAGTTTTACTAGAACCATAACACCGATAACAGTAGCAGAAGTTCACATATTGAGTTTGCTCTGCAATGTGACTCTGAGGTTCCAGAAGTTTCTGATAAGCAGTCTGTTAAACCTCATCATTGTCTACAGTACGCCCAGCAAAACTCAATCCTGATCAGTAAAGAAGATATACTTGTGAGGTAGTTAGTTTATTGTGCCAACCTGGCCGATAAACACATGTGGGGTTAATTGAAGGGCGGAGGGATAAATGGCTCTGTGAGCCTCGCCTTTCGAGTTCTCCGGTCTCTTGCTTTCTGATGGTCAGACCAGGGTGCATTAGCCAGTTCCCTGCTTCAGCTGGCAAAACTCACTTCCTGCAAGATGTCCCTGAGGAGAAGCCATACGGACCTACCCCAATGCAGCCCTGGGTGCTGGAACAGCCGTGTGGAGACCTCTGCCAGCACTGAGATGTTTACACGCTCACTGATTCTGCTTTCCTCCTGCAGTTGGTGTCATAGTGTATGTTTTGTGAGATGGAGGAGGACTTTGTGGACTGGTGTAGGCCATAAGGGTTAATGTTGGTCTTGTGGGCTTGGGCAGGACTGGGTTGGGATGCTTTCTTGATATGCACTTAACTTGTATATAAAACTGTCTTATACATGAGTTTCTGTGAATTTGTTTCTCTAAAGTACCCAGAGTAATACAACTTGTTAGCATTTAAGGGTTAATTAAGATTAGCTAGAGAATACATTTCATTAAGTTCCTGTCCATAAATTACATCTTATCTATGCTGGCTGTCATGATTTCTGCACCCCCCCCCCAAATAACTCAGATTAATTAAATAATTTAATATATAAAATAAAACCATAATATTACAAAGAAAAAATAGAGATGGATGTCCATTTAATTGTGACATAGGAGGTTGGTTTAAGTATGATATCAAAGAAACTATAATATTACCTATATAAACATTTACTAAATATTGTGAAAAATCATTAAGTGAAGAAGTAAATGACAACCTGGAAATTTTTCATGAATGGAAAATTTCATGAATAGAAAATGCACAGGGCTGCGACCCACAAGGTCACCAGTCAATGCTACCAGTTACTCTGGGAAAAGATGAGACTCCCATTAAGAGCTACATGGACCAAAAAAAAAAAAAGAGCTACATGGACCTTTATGAAAGCTAATTGCCACCTTTTTCTCTCATAGAGTGGCTAATGAGATTGAACAACAGAGCTTCGGATTAGCAGCTGATATCATAGGTAGAAGTCAGGAATTAGAAATGATGCCCTCTTATAGAGAAATCATTTCTCAAAATGAAAACCCTCTTTCTTCCAGATATAATATTAACTGCCACTGACCAAAGGCCTTAATGTAATTCTCTGCTGTTAAAAGAGAAAGTCCGGTCACAATAGGCTACATGCTCAACAGTAGTAGGCATTTCAAACATAACACTAACCAACCTGCATTTGTCTTCAGCTCTCAGCAGCACGCCGTTTCTCTCTCAGTTACTATTGTTGAACTTGGCTTAGTCCTCCAGGTGCTTTATTCATGGACTGTCTTAGAGCTGCTGGTTATAAATGATCCACTCAGCCTTTACTCAACACTGTCTCTTGATTCCAGTTTGAAGAAAAAGAGAAGGAAAAAAGGGAAAGTAATCAAGCTGAAAATAAAACTGGCCAAATTGGCACAGAAACACATTTTTCATTTTCACCCATTTCTCTCTGTTGGTACAACCGATGTTCTACTTATAGATCTCATCCTGCCATTCTATTTTTAGCTGTCAAATGTCCCCCTTTGTGGTGGCACTGTCAGATAAGCCTTGGATTGCTGACACCAGGGTCAGTGGTTAGAACCCACTGGCTACTCCACCAGACAGAGACGTGGCTATTTGCTCCCTTAAAAATATGGAGCAAAGGTGGGGTAGAAGGGGGGAATCAATTACAGGGATCTACATATAACCTCCTCCCCGGGGGATGAACAACAGAAAAGTGGGTGAAGGGAGATGTCGGACAGTGTAAGATATGACAAAATTATAAATTGTCAAGGGTTCATGAGGTAGGGGGGAACGGGGAAGGAGGGGAAAAATGAGCTGATACCAAAGGCTCAAGTAGAAAGCAAATGTTCTGAGAATGATGATAGCAACAAATGTACAAATATGCTTGACACAATGGATGTATGGATTGTGATAAGTGTTGTATGAGCCCCCAATAAAATTATATTCTATCTATAATTATCTATCTATCTATCTTTGGAAATCCTACCTAGAATTCCTGAGTCAGAATCCCTTCTATAGCACTCTGTGGACTTTGTGTCTTCACACTACATCAAAATGTCTTTTCTGTTAGTGAAGCATATGCATTTTCTCTTCATAGACCATTTATATTTTACCTGTGACTAGAAAATAAAATGATCATCTTACTTCCAGGGTGTTTGTACACCCACATATTTGATAAAATATGAATAGTGCTTAATATATAGTTTTGCATTTAAATTTAAAATGTAACAGTATAAAGTGGACAGTCTGTCATTGGATAAAGATTAAAATATGGCTTTTAATGGCTATATCAGATTTTATCCTCTAGATGCATCATAGTTTATTTAACTATTTAGTTATTATGATTGTATAAGGTGGGTTCCTTTTGTGACTGATGTAGATGATATTGCAATGGCCAACTTTGCACACCAATCCTTGATCCTATATCTGATGTTGCCTTCGAATACAAGTCTTAATATTGAAGTTCTAGTTCAAAAAGGATGACAATTCTAAGGCTTTTGATCCACATCATCAAAGTTTACTCTAGAAATGTATCATCAATGAGGCATCCTACTGACAATTATCTATGCCTTCTTATTGAAATGTTTGTCATTTATTTTTCTTTTGTAAATATTTTCTGTCCATGTTTTCCTTTGCTACTAGGATTGTTTGGGTGTTCAATTTAAATTTTTAAATGTAAACAAAACAATTGATTATCCTCTTAGTAACTGTTCCATTATTTTTTTTCTGCTTAGAAACGCCTGCCATCATGAAGATAAGGGAAGGAATCTTTTTATGTACTTTAAAGGAGCCTGACTCAAGTAAGTGCTCCATAAGGAAAACGGTGCACAGCTCACTTTCCCTGGGTCCTAGCTCATATTTGTGTTCTGAATAAATATTATGTTTGCATTAAAATGATTAATTATTGGTTGATTATATTTTTAAAGTAGTAAAACATCAGTTATCCTCTATATAGGACTGTTAAAGTAATTATAATAATATCTCTATTTTATTCTATATATACTTATGGTATATTTAAAAAAATTATTCCATTTTACCTAAAATTATTTTGAGCATGATGCTTGATCTGTGAATGTCCATCAATTTTGTTAAATGACTCTTACTAAAATAACCTATGCAATTCATATTAAGTAATGTTCTCATTGAATTTTTACTATATGATAGGGTTTTTTTTGTTTGTTTGTTTTGGTGAAAATATACTCAGTAAAGAATATTTGGTGGTGCTGTAGGTTAGGCATTGATATGCTAAGCTTAAGGTTGGAAGTTAAAATCCACCAGCTATTCCCGGGGAGAAAAATGAGACTTGGAAACTCTCTGGGGTTGCTGAGTTGTAATCACTTTGTTAGTAAGGGGTTTAATTTTGGGGGATATACAATCAAAGATAAACCATTTCAACAATTTTCACCTATACAATTCAGCTACATTGGTTGTATTCTCAAAGTTTCAGGACTCTGCTCACTGTTTCCCCCCCAAATTATTCCACCATCGTTATCTTAAATTATCTCAGTGCCCTTTAAGCTTCCCATCCAATATTGGGAATTGCCATTGTCAATTCAGTTTTATACAGATAAATCCTTAAAAGAGCAAAATGCTCAAAGCAGACAGACTTTACTAATTTAAATAAGCTACTTTGGGCTTAGAAAAGACTATAGAAGATAGTTTTGACTTAAGGTTTAAAGACAATCTAATAAAATAATTTTGGGAGCTCATCTAGCCTCAAGGGAACCATAATGTCTGAAATTGTAAACAATTTGAAATTCTGGTTTGTGTTTTTCTTTCTTTTGACCACAATTTTCCTATAGGTTATTTAATCAAAGTGCCAATTATGGTAAGAGAAAATTTACTTCTCCTACTCTTATGGAAAAATTGTTTATGAGAGCAACCAGACATGCATTCGATTTTCTCCTCATGTCTGTTTCTCTATCTTCTTTGATTTATAAGATGCAAAACTGAGCATCCTTCTTCCTTTTTCACCTCAAGGGCATTCGGTATTTGTGTGTGTGTGTGTTCATATATGTGTATTAATTTTCTTCCTTTTAACTATGAGTTTTGACTGCATATAAAATGTAAAGAGAGGAAATTAATTAGTATGAAATATGTGTAATTACAACAAGGTAAACATAGTTACATTTACCTTGTTCCTATAATATCACATACAGAGATTTAAAGGATCAGATACCTAATTCATATTGAATGGCAGATGGGCTTGAAATCACGTACAGCTCATTTACTATTGGATGGCATATTATAAAGTTACACTACCAAGACTACTTGTACAAATTTCACAGACTCCATTCTGTCTGTAGTAACTTACTGTAAACAAGCATAATAAATGGCACACTGGGGATTCTGCTTATTTAAAAGAAAAAGAATGTATATAAGTTACCAAGCAAAACTAGGCAGCAGCAAGAATAAATTATTATTGATACTGTCATTAGAAAAAATTTAAGGGGATGCCTGTTCTTATTGTTATTTCTCTCAAAAAAGATCATTTTTCTAAGGAATGCACTTTGTTCCTAATTTCCAATTCACTTCTCATTACCCTTGAAGGAAATTAGCTTCACTATTTTATAAATGGTTTGAAAAAGAATTGGCCAGATGAACTCATTCTTCCCGGTCCAGCAATATTTCCAATGGGACCAGCTGAAGGGAAGAGGAACAGATCTGGTATCTGGACACTAGGATTCGAAAAGCACTAAATGAGGCACAAGGGAGGCACAAGTAGAGGAAGAACCAGACACAGATTTGCAGTTTCTTTCTCTGTATGCATTCGATTATTTTGCTCCTTATGACTAGAGCTTAAATTCTGAGCACCCCAGTTTGCATAAGGCTATGAATGACAATCACAGCTCAAAATCCATGTGGAGAGTCCCCACATAGGTTAAGTTTCTAATGCACTCCTTCTGATCATTAACCAAAGACATAGATAATCTTGCCCTCAAGCGGAATGCATTGGAAAGTAAATTATCTCCATCCCTCTCTAGCCAGCTCCTGGAGGGGTAGTCTCTTAGGGATTTTCCTGATGTGTCCTTGATAGATGGAAATGGTGATTGTATAGTCTTGAGCCATGGCCAGAAGGCTCTAGAGCAGTGGTTCTCAGCCTTATTCATGCCATGACCCTTTAATACAGTCCTCATGTTGTGGTGACACCCCCCCCCAACCATAAAATTATTTTTGTAGCTACTTCATCACTGTAATTTTGCTACTTTTATGCATCAGGCAACCCTCGTGAAAGGGGTCACAACCCACAGGTTGAGAACCACTCCTCTTGAGTCTAGACCAATCTTGTAAGTTCTTCTATCTAACATAATGTATGGGTTGCAATTATGACCCCTTTCCCACTTCTGTAGTCCCCCCTGTAACTGTGATGTGTTGAGCTGCCATCAATCATAGATTTGTGACAATTTCCTATGTTTCATGCCTAGTATACTGACTGTGAATCCTCAAACGTCATTATGAGTTGATGCTAATGGCCTCCTTAATCCTAATGATAACTCTCTGCCTTGGTGTTGTCTTTCTCTCTTTTAATACCTAATGAATGTTCTTCTTAATTTCTATTTGAGATTGGTGTCTCTTTTGTACCCTAAAACACCTGTCATGCCCACAGTCTGAACTTTAGTTTTAGCCATCATTTCCTAAATCCATCTAGAAATCAAGAAAATGGAGCAACAAAATATAGAGTACTGCTTATGCAGTACTGTGTAGGAGGATAACTCTATGGGAAAGAGAAAGAGTAAGATATAGAAGACCAACATGAATAAGGAGTGCTGGTTAAACAACAGTTAAGTACTGGACTACTAAACCTAGGAGTTAACGGTTGCATTCCACCTAGTGCTTCCATAGGATAAAGACCTGGAGAATAGTTCGCATAAAGATTGTTACTCTTGTTTAGTGCTGTCTTTGGGGTGAATACTGACTCATAAGGAGCCCATGTTACAGAGTAGAACAAGTTTATAAGGGTCCCCGTTCTGCTATCTCTATGTGAGATTGTCCCCTCTGAGGTAAGTGGATGAAATGCCATGATTTTGACTAGAAGCCAAGTGCCTCCAGGCTCCTTTCTTCTAGCCTAAAAGGAACCCCATGGGTGTGCTAGTCAGCAGCAACTTGATGGCACCCAATAACAGTTAATAATACTAAAAAGCCATTGAAACTTGGGAACACATGCTCCCCCATAGCTCAAATTTTCCAAATACCCTTCTAGGAGCACAGATGGAGATGGGGTCCCTATGAGCTCAAGAGCAACAGAAGGCAATTCCTTAAGCAAAAGTAACATTCTGCCCCACTTCATGCAGGAACCTTTTCTCTGAATTCATGGTTACTTCAAATGCAATGAAAATTTAAATAAATGGTCTCTGACATTTTATGGACCAGAGCTGGCATCAATTAAAATGTAGCCAATTCTATTGCTTTGGCTCGTAGAGATGCCAATCATTCTACATAGATACAGGGTGCTTCTTGATATGAAATACTTCCTGCTGGCATTACCAGTATGACAAACATAGGCAAACAAAGTATTGCTACTGCATGCTACTCCCGTTCTCAATGGGCTACTTCTCAGGTAGTAAGACTTCCCTGACAACAAATGATACCCAGTGAAAACACACTTGCCCATTCAGTCCTGCACATTAACCCAAGCCTGAGTGTGTTCTTGCAATTTTCTGTAACTTACAGAAAAAGGGCAATCAAAATGGATGGCTTTTATTTTTTTACCAAATAAGTCTGATTATGTATTCATATAGGTGATGTGATCTGTGTCATTGCATTTCAGTGACTATTGTGTACAAACTTAGATGTTTATCTTAGTGAGCAATGTGATCCTGGCCTTATGAAATTTACCCACCATTGTACCTAAGAAAATCACAGCTTGTCAATTGTGTTCTCAAAAACCTCATAAGCTCTGCAGCATAATATGGGGATTTACTTGTTTTTAATGTCTGTGAGTATGGGACTTTGCTTCTTTCCCTCATGCTGTCTATTACAATCAGAACATTTATAATGTATTGTGAGAATAAAAAAATTAAACCCCAAACATTTAATGTCCTCCTAACTGCCTTTCATATTCAGAGCTGTATTATCTAATAATAAGTGGCATTCTTTGACAAGCAGGTGTTTGTTTTCCTTTCAGTACACAGAATGAGAATCAGCATTAAAAAATAATAACAAAACTGAAAAATGGGAGCAGATGTCAGCAAATGATCTTCAATGTTGTGAAACCTAAACTAATTTCACATTTAAAATTTACCTTCTTCATAGACTTTACCACCACCCAGGAAAATAACCCAAAATGCTAAAGTCAGCACATTTCTCTCTGGGACATCTCATTTCCATCTTTTTTATTGCCTCCATGGGTATACTGTGCTGCTCATGACAGGGTATTTCCTTGTTTTAATTATTTTTTATTAGAGCATTATGATATGTGCTTTGGGCTGTTTATATGTTTCAAGATGTTCATTTTCAACAAAATTGAACTCATATTTTTCTCTGTCCCCTGTGTGAAGGTTATACTTTGAAATTTTGAAGATTGTAATAGTTCTCCTGATTGCTTCACATATTGAGTACATACTATTGCGCATATTTCAAAATATAGTGTAGACGTTTTATAAATGTTTCTTAGTATATTCCTGAAGTGAAGTCTTGATTTCTCTCCCAAAGACACTAGACTTGGGCCTACTATAGAGATTTCCTCCCACCCTTTTAGAGATAAATAAAACAACAGAGGGGGAAAAAATAAAAATAAAAATCACGAAAGAATTCATTAAATATAGAGACTTAGAAAAGCTGAGAGTAAGCTCTGGCTCTTAAATTTTTAACTAATGTTCACGGATACTTCTTAATCTCCCTTAACTTAACATACCTCTTACAATGGTTAATTTTATGCATCAATTTGGCTAGTCTATGATTCCTAGTGATTTGATGGACCCTCTGTTATCACCTTCAGTTTTGTAATCTGATATAATCAACCAAACAATTAAAAGTGGATTTCCTTGGAAGCGTGACCTGCATCCAGCATAGATCGCTGTTCTCAAGAAGGAAGCTCTTTTGTGATGATCCATCACTCTTCTCTTCACCCGACCTCCAGTTGTTGGGACTGCCTCCAGAAGTCTTCAGACTGTCCGTTGGAGATCTTAAATGGATCAAGTCTCACAGTTCTTTCAGCCAGCATAGTCCCCCAGCTTACATCCTCAAATGCAGAATTTGGGGTTTTTAGCTATTGCAACTGCTTGAGCAAGTAGATGTTGTCAGCAAGGTATCTGACCCACAAATTTCAGACTTGCTAGAAAAGAAAACAAATCTCTCTTTGAAGAACTAGAGCCAGAATGCTCCTTATAGGTCAGGATAGCAAGACTTTGTCTCTCCGACTTTGGACATCTTACCAGATGAGACGAGTCCCTAAACAAAGGAAATCATGCTCGGTAAGGTGGAGACTCAGCAGAATAAAAGGAGAACTCTATTGAGGTGGATTGATTAGCAACTGAAACAGTGTACTCCAACATAACGGCAATTGTGTCCTGTGGACTGGGCAGTGTTACATTCTAACATTAATTCAACAGTGGCTTTTGGTTGTGCACTAGTTCAGATCAGATAGAACCATAACCATTTTTTACATATGCACTGTAATTCAAGTTTAATCCCAAATAACCTTTAGCTCATTATAATACTGAAAACACATGGCCTAGCACTCTCTTTGGATGCCCTGCTTATTACCAGAATGCTACTTAGTAGTGAGGATGTAGAGATTTCATCTTCTGG
>NW_022103907.1:15662702-15671083 GCF_000313985.2 Echinops telfairi | reverse complement strand
ACCTATAAATATATGTACATTGATCTATTTCCCCCTCATCATATATAAATATATTTACATCTTTATATGCCTGCATTTACATCTCTATGAGTACCCTTTGCCTCCTAGCTCTTTCCTGTTTCTTTTACTTTCCTCTTGTCCCATGATCATGTTCTGCCTTCATTTGGGTTTTAGGCATTCCTCTCGGTTACATTGCCCTGAAAGTAATACATATGACTGTATCAAAAGCAAACAGCTATATGACCACTGCCACTATATCTGTGAATTAGGGGATGATTGTTAGTTAGCATAATTTCTGTATAAGTCTAATTAAATGAAATAGAAGTTAGGATTTTGATCTTTTTACTTGGCTTTTCTGTTTGAGATGTTATTGTAACTACTGTATTATAAATGATGGAAAATAATTGCATATATAATTTTTGGGGGTGTTACTTGCATCAGTATTTTACTACTAATGTTTGTGCTCATCACTGAATAAAAAACAGTCTGGATGTATCCGTGTAACTTAATATTTATTTTCACACTGAAATTTTTTTGTAGGCAAATGAGAAAATTTTATCTCATAGATTGACTTAACTTTTTTTCCTCCTTAAAATTCTGAACTGTAATATTACAGCATTTATTGGACTACAGAGTACAAAGCATTTGGCTATAAACCTTTCCAAACGTTTTGGGCTTAAAGCATTTTTTTTGGTATTTGAAGAGCATATCACTAGTACAATGCTGACAATAAGCTAACAATGGGTGAACTTTACCTTATTCCATTCATACAAGTAGGGCTTTATTTAACAATCATTGTAAAATAAATGTGGGAGAGGGAGTTGGGGGGCAATGGAGAGCTAATAATCATTAGTGCTAAATTGAAAAATGGTCTAAAATGATGATTTTACAATTCTTTTAAGTATGCTTTAACCATTGAATAATATTTTATCATTAATCATTGTATTTATGACAATAAATTATATTGTAAATGTTATGCCAATAAAACTGTTTAAAATTAAAAAAAAAAAAAGAAAGAAAACATCCCAATCCAGGGCTGCCCAAGCCCACAAGTCCGACACCAATCCACAGAGTCCTGCTCAATCTCACAAAACACACGCAATGACACTGACTGCAGGAAGAAAGCTGAGTCAGTGAATGTGTAAGCATCCCAGCGCTGGCAGTGGTCTCCACACGGCTGCTCCAGCACCCAGGGCTGCATCAGGGTAGGTCCATGTTGCTTCTCCTCAGGGATGTCTTGCAGGAAGTGATCCTTGCCAGCTGAAGCAGGGAACTGGCTAAGGAAGCTGCACCCTAGTCCAACCATCAGAAAGCAAGAGACCCAAGAACTAGAAAGGTGAGGCTCGCTGGCCATTTATTGCTCTGCCTTTCAATTAACCCTATCGACCAGTTTGTCACAATAATCTCTAACTATATCAGACATGATGTCAGAAGGGACTAATCTCTGGAAAGGGACATCACACTTGGCAAAGTACAGGGTCAGTGAAAAAGAAGAAAATAAGGAGGTGATTTGACATAGAGGCTACAACCATGTGCTCAAACTACAAAAACTATTGTGAGGATGGTGCACAACTAGTTGGTTTTGTGTCACTATGATCAGAAGCAGTCACAACAGTTATTACTCAAAGGTCTGATAGAGAACAGTTAGTGAACATAAGAGTTTCTACCACAATTTAACTATAGCATCACATTTTTACAACTGATATTTGCTCGTGATTTGCTTTAAGCTAAAAGTAGTGTGTTGATTCACACTTTGGTAGAGGTTCCGTACTTCAATACTAGAGATAATTATTGGAGGATATATGGAAGCATTGCTTCACACTTTGATTAGCCATGATCTAAGTACCATAAAAAACTCAGAGTTTGTTAGAAATGGAACCTCTCAGAGCCTTCCCAAACTCACTGCAATTGAGTCAGTTGTACCTCATCGTAATCATATAGGACCAGGTATAACTACCCCTATGGTTTTCTGAGAATATAATTGTTTATGGAGTAGAAAGTCAATATTTACTAAATATGTATATTGCGAAGATTCAAATGTTAATTAACTTTTGGAAAATGCTGAGAACATTTAAAATTTTTGTCTCTATAAACATCAAGGAAAATCTAATAAATAGAAGAATGCTTTATTTGACAGCGTGTTTGGGGGACAATTCTTGAAGGTAACCAATAAATAATCTCACATTATTTTTTTTTTAATACACAGATTTTTTTTTACTTTCAAAATATTACCATGCATTATATTTTATTATGGAGAAGAGATGTCTTAGCCTGGGTCTTTTGTTATTTTTAGGTGCCATGGAGTGACCCCATGTACAATACAACAAAATATTTTCTGGTACTGGCCACCCTCATGATGATTCTTATGTGTAAGCTCATGGTTGCAGCTACTATATCAGTCCATCAAATTGGGGGCCTTGCTCTTTTACACTGCTCCTCCACTTACCAAGCATGATGTCCTTCCTGGTCTTTCCTGATAATATGTCCAAAGTATGTGAGATAAGTCTCACCATCCTTACCTTTAAGGAGATTTCTGGCTGGACTTCTTGCAAGACAAATCTGTTTGTCCTTTTGGCCTCCCATGGCACTTCCAATATTCTTTGTCAACACCAGACTTCAAATGCATTTTTTTAAGTTTTCTTTATTCAATATCCAACTTTCCCATGCATATGAGGCAACTGAAAACACCATATCTTGTGTAAGGAATACCTTCGTTCTCAAAATAACATCCTTCCTTATCAAAATTGTAAATAGGTCTTGTGCAGCACATTTACCTAAGGCAATGATAATCTGATCTCTTGACTGCTACTTCCATGAGTATTGATTATGGATCCAAGCAAGCCAAAATCCTTGACAATTTCAATCATTTCCACATTTTTCTGGATGTTATTCATTGGTTCAATTTTAACGATTTTGGTTTTCTTTACATTGGGTTGGAATCTGTACAGTAATCCTTGATATTTATCAGCAAATTCTTCAAGTGCTCCTCATTTTCAGCAAGCAGAGTTGTGTCATCTGCATATCACAGGTTGTTAATAAGTCTTTCCCCAATCCTGATGCCCAAGTCTTCTTCATATAATCCAGCTTCTCTGATTATTTACTTGGCATACAAATTGAGTAATTATGGTGTCTCACACCACTCCTTATTTTAAACCAAGCAGTATTCTCTTGTTTGCACAAATGCCTCTTGATCATTATATAGGTTCTGCACAAGCACAAGTGTTCTGGAATTCCCATTTTTCTCAAGGTTATACAAAGTTTGTTATGATCCATACAGTCAAATGTCTTGACATAGTCAATAAGTAAACATCTTTCTGGTATCCTCGTCTGTCACCCAAGATCCATCTGACAGTAGCAATAATATCCCTTGTTCCACATTCTCTTCTGAATCTGATCTGAACTTCTGGCATGTCCCTGTCAATATACTGCTGCAACTGTTGTCAAATGATTTTCAGCAAAAATTTACTAGCGTGTGCTATCAGTAATAATGTTCTATCATTTGAGTATTCTGTTGGGTCACCGTTTTGTGGAAGGAGTACAAATATGGATCTCTTCCAGGCAGTCAACCAAGGGCCTCTCTTCCAAATTTCCTGGCATTGAGAGCTTCGGCTGCATTTTAATTGGTATTCCATTAATTCCTAGAGCCTTGTTTTTGACTAATGTTTTCAATGAAGCTTGAACTTCTTGCATTAGCACCACTGGTTTTCTTACTGCTATTCCACCTCTTGAAATGGTTGAATGCCACTTAGTTCTTTTTGAGTGCAATGACCTTGTATATTCTTTCCATCTTCATTTTTAAAATGTTTTGTTTGAATTTCAAAGCTTTTAAAAACTAATGTATATGTCATATCATTCCATAGTTCAATTACATCAAGCAGAATTGTACAATTGCCACCAAAATCAGTTTCTAAACATTTTTCTACATGGACCCCTTGACATTGTCAACCTTTCATTTTGATGCTTCCTGCATCACTCAATATTTGGCCATAGACTCTTTCAATATCCCAACTTAAGGGTTGATTTTTTTCTTAGTTTTTTTTTAACTTAACATTCTGTGTATGTTCTTCCTTATTGTTTTTCTAACTCAAGGTCTTTGAAATTTTCATTACAATCATTTACTTTGTCTTCTCTTTAATTAAGTTGAATTAAAAAAATGAATCACAGTCAAGACCAATCCTACTAACCTATCATATTTGGAGTCTATATACATTTCTGAAGTCGTATTTTTATAAGTTTCAAAGTCATTATTAGATTGAATATATCTGGCTTTTAAACAATCATGAAATCCCTATTGCCTGATTATAGAGAGGATGTGATTAATTTAAATGTTTATCTTGATTAAGCATATGTCTTCAGAATTGTTTTGGACATATGTTATCCCAGCAGAGAGTATTTTTAACACTGTTGACTGGCTATTTCCAGAACAACTATTTTTTTTGCAGCCGGCTACTTTTCACAATTGAATATAAATTAAACATATCTCAATGAATGTCCACATACTTTATCAGCATACCATGTGTTGAAACAAAACCTATTACATACATTTAATTTTATTTGATGTATAGCATATTGCATAACTTTGAACTACATGCATGCAGTTTTGCAAACATAGAGTTTCATTTTACTTTCCTTTAGATAAGCAGACTCTCTACCCGTTACTCTTTTTTCAAAACTATGGTTTTCTAATTTTCTTGAGAGCCTCAAGAGTGGATATACAAAGGCCTTTTAGATATATTGGAAGAACTGCCAAACTATGGGTTAACATCAGTTACCCATTCTTGAGCTCTTTTTAGTAGGAAATACTTCAAATTTTAGCACATTATAGTTGAAGTTAATTTCAAATTCATTAAATAAGGCATAATTGACCTAAAAGAAGGCTAGTTGTTTATATAATTTTATACTTTTGCATGATTCTTCCTTTTGCCAAATAGTAGGTTGCTAAATCACCTCCTTTCACAAATCTGTTATAATCCATTATGTGTATAGACGTTGTGATGCTATGCATGAATTTCCTAAAGGGATCAGAAGAGTTAAGATCAGAAGCGCTGGCCTTTTGTCTTTTCATATAACAAGAACAATGGATTCTTTCCACCAAAATATCATTTCTCCTCTTTGAAGGTTCCTCAATTTTTCTTTTAGTAATTTTGGCCAGCCTCCCTTTCCATCTAGTACTACAGATCAGTGTTTAGTTTTTCAATAATATCTCAGGAGTAGACACAATGCTGCAGTAATTACCTTCATAGACAAGGCGCTAAGACCCAATAAAAGGTAATAATATGGATAATATATTGTCTTGTGACTTTTTGCCTTCACCTGAATACATCTCAAAATTTTAAATGTAGTAAGTCTCACTTTCACAAAGCATCCTCCCTAAAATACTTTTTGTTTAATATTTTTGCCTTATTATTTGCTCTAAAGCTGATATGTCCTCTTCATTGTATCATTACCTCATTAAGTGATAATGTTTTGTTATATAGAGATTGAAATTTTGAAATGAAGTGATCCAAAAGAGGCCTTTGTGAAGTCTATCTTTGTTATATGTAGCTTGTGAATTATCACAAAGAAAAAAATATATAAGGATTTGCTTGAACTTCATTCCAATCATTGTTTTAGGAAAAATGGGTGCTTAAAACAAAAGGTCAGTTGACTGTTCTGACCTTTTCATATGTTCCATCAATATAAAGAAACTGAAAAACTTGTTTATATCCCTATTGATAACTTTCGTCCATGGTGAAGCTTTAGCAGAGGCATTGTAATGTTTCCATTTTATGATGGTATGAATTACATCAAAGGGTTATTAGGTCAAAGACACCATCATCAAAAAGTAAATTCGTTACTTGACTTTTACATTGTAGATCTCCAAGTGGAATAGTTACACCTTAAATAATTACATAATCTTCCAAGGTTGGTAAAATATCACTTGCCATCACTTCTTCAGATTCATCTTCGTTGTTGCATAAAATCACATTTCTTTTTTGCATTAACGTTGGTGTGATGTCAGACTCATTACTATCTTCTGATAAAGTAGTATCACCTTCCACTTGACTTCTATATATGCCACAGTCACACAGTCAACCAACGTGTCTGCACATAATTCATCCAAAAGTTCTTCACTTTGAAAGGTTTGCCATACTAAATGATGAGTGGAAGTCAGAAATATTGTACATCACATCTCTGGAGATACTGAACACTTCAGTGAAAAGCCATGCACAGCAAAGAGAGAAAAGTGGAGATGCTTGAAATAAGAGATAAGCATAGAATTTCCTTGGCTTATCTGGTCCATGTGCACGTCTCACACCTGTAGCCTTAAATAAGAAAATGCAGAACATGATATGGAATGTTACTATAAAGACCTATAATGTTTGCTGTAAAGAACTAATGTGAGTGTCAACAAAAGTACTTGTAACTCGTCAGCAACATTAGGGCATGAAAGCACAAATAGACTCGTGACTGGCCATCAAAGGTTTTAACTATATACAGGAGTACAAGCCCAGTCTCTCTTCTGAGGACCTGCTAGTGGTTTTGAAGTGTCGACCACGCGGATCGCAGCCCAATGCATAACCACTACACTACCAGTGATAGAAAGTGAGTATTACATGATAATTCAAAGTTCTATCCCACATTTTTTGCTTCTTTTGATCAGTTTTAGTGTTCTGTGTATATGGATTGGGAAGCTAGAGAGTAAACTAAAGACTGGTGGTTTGAACCCAATCCAGGGCTCCATGAAAGGAGGGCTAGGCTTAGTCAATTGCTTCCATAAAGATGACAGCCAAAAATATTTCATGGGGCAGTTTTATTCTCCAGAATATGGAGTTTCCATGAATTGTAATGGCAACGGGTTTGGATTTGGGATTTGGAACGGTACTGTTTTGGATAATTACAAAGGCCGAGGACTGGATGTTAAAATATCTTAATATTAGTGAGTTTAGCTTTCTACCATGTTAGTAAATTTCTACAATTTTACCTTGAGGCAAACAAATATGAATTATGTGTTCACAAGTGCAACCTATGAGGAATGTTCAAAAGGTTCATGTAAAAAAATTAAAGTATATGTTATACACTTTATTTTTCAACACAATCTCCATGAAGTTTACTTTTGCCAACTGTAATATCAGCCTTCTCTACAGAAATGAGAGTCTTTGGCGTTTAACTGTGACAATACAGTATTTCCTATATCATCAACTGAAGAAGAATGGGTATCCTTTAAAGATTATTTTAAGGTGAGAAGACAAAACTGAGCCACAAGGAGCTTTACAGTGCAATGAGTACTGGAAAGTGGATGCCTCATGATTTCTCACGGAAAATCTCTCAGATTTCCATTGTTTGATGAAAGGAATGAGCAGATGCATTGTATCGGAGAAGGACTCTCTGGTTAAGCTTTCCCAGGCATTGTTTCCGCTAAGGCTTTGGCTAACTATTCCCAAACTTTCTTGTAATGAAGGGGTGCTTTCAATCTTTGGCCGTCCAGAAAGTTAACAAGCAAAATGCTGTGACCATGTCAAAACGCTTGCCATGATGTTTACTGTTGATTGGCTCATTGCTTGGACTGTGTTTTGTCATCTGGATCATCCTGGTAACGTCAATATTTCATCTCCTATTACAATCATGCCAACAAAATGCTAAAAGATTTGATCCATTTGTTTTAAATTTTCATTGAAAGTACTTTTCTGAAACTGACCCATGTATGAGAGTTATGACACTTACCAAAGAGGAAGCTTATTCAATTTTAACTTTTGCATAAATCCCACTAAACTTTTTATAAAGCATCAATAACTTCACACTTCTTCCACTCATGCTTTACCATGAATTTGATATGTGAATTCCTTGGATCATTTTTTTCATAAAATGAATTTTACATGAACTTTTTGAAAATATTTCAGGCTAGTGAGAACTACCTAAAATTATGTTTAGCAATGACCATTTTAAAAGCCTGAAACTTATTTATGTTTAACATTATTTAGTTTTAAAATATGAAAACTTACCTAACATTATTAATGTTTTTAAGTACATGGCTGATGAATAAATATAACAAGTGCTAGCAATGGCTATTATTATTAGTGTTTCTAGCTAGATATCTGATCAATAAATATAACAAATGTTACCAATGTGGAAAAAAATCAAGAATTATATTTACTGTCATTGAATTATACAAACATGGTTAATGAAAAGCATTGCAGCAAGACAAATTCTAAATCAATATTATATGATCAGGGTATTATGTATGGAGAAACAAAAACCCATAGTCGAGTTCATATTATTCATGGCTTGCAGATTAATGAGAACATCATACAAGAGCTCATAAAGTTTTTCCCTAGCTAGGTGTTTAAATCTAAAAAGTAAAAGAAAACAAGACCATCTGGAGCAATCCTTAGTGTTATATT
>NW_022103907.1:15639790-15661732 GCF_000313985.2 Echinops telfairi | reverse complement strand
TTCTTTCCTTTCCATCTTCTTTTAATGCTTCTTGCATCATTCAATAGAGGCAAGGATGGTGAGTCTCATGTACTTTAGGCAGGTTGTCAGGAGAGACCTGGAGAAGGACATCATGGTTGGCAAAGTAGAGGACAGAGAAAAAGAGACAATGCATCTCCTGGGGAGATGCATTGACAGGTGGTTGCAAAATGGGCTCAAACATAAGAACTATTGTGAGGATGGCACAGCATCTGTCAGTACTTCTTTTGCTGTTTTCTGTACATAGGGTTGGGACCAACTGGCGGGTAACAACAATTAAACTTCAACATCAACAATCCTTCTATCTTCCTCCATCAATATTCCCAAATAATTGTCCAGCATTTGCATTCATATAGGGCAATTATGACCGTTATGGTTTGGTTCAGACATGCTGTTGTTGTCAAAGTGGCATTTTCTTTAAAGGCCTTTTTCAGTCAATCTCTCTAGTTCAGTACATTGTATGATTTCTTTACTGGACCCTTTAGTATGGTTGTTGATCTAAGTAGAATGAAGTCATGACAAGGGGAGAGAGTGAAACTGGAAATGTGGACAAAGCGTGCTTGGATCGCATTGTAACATCTCGTCAGTCCTTTTCTCAGACTTCTTTCTACTCCAATGGAAGTCCTCAAGAATATTGTGTGCACCGGAACTTTAACACCTTGATGTACGTCCAGGGGGGAATGGTGAAGAAATATCAGGGCTGGCCATGCTAGCTGGTGAGGTTTTCTTCCTCCTCCGTTTACTGCCCTGCAGGCGATTTTGACTCTTGACCCTGGTTCCCCCTTCCTGGGAGCTCCTAAGTGAAATTCTCTTGGGATGTCTGCCAAAAGTAAACCTTTCTCCCAGTAAGACAAAAATCCAACTTCAGTAACAAAACCATTCGGGAGTTATACATCAAAATCACAGTGATATACACCTTTATCCTCACGATGTTGCATAAGACTAAATACAAAATAAAATCAACAAAACACACCCACATACAATTACCAGCATGTGGGAAAATCATAATTCTATTACTGTTGGGAATGCAAAATAGTACATGGAAAACAATTTGGCTCTTCCTCAATATAGACTTACTATTAAAAAAAAAATCAAATTCACTGCCATTAAGTCAATGCCAACTCATAGCAACTGTATAAGACAGGGTAGAATTGCCCCTCTTAGTTTCCTAAACTGTACCTCTTTACAGGAGTAGAAAGCCTCATCTTTTTTGAGTGGCTGGTGATTTTGAATGGCTGACCTTGCAGTTAGCCACCAAATGAGTAACCACTGTGCAGTTTCACTCTTAGGTATGTACTCAAGATATTTGAAAACAACAACACAAAATGACAACTGCACATCAATGTTCTTTGTAGTATACTATTCACAGTGGACAAACAGTGGAAACAATCCAAATATCTGTCAATAGGTAAGTGGATAAATTAATTGTGTTATATGCATACAATGTAATATTATTCAGTGAAAAAGAGGAAGTCCTAATATATGCTACAAAATGAGTTAATCTTGAAAATATTGTCCCAAGTGATATAAGTAATATATAGAGATAATGATGGTTACCAAGGATGGGAGGAAAGGGGAAATGGAGAGTAAGTGTTTAAGAAATGTTGAGTTTTTGTTTATGGTGGTTATACAACATGATTGATATAACTGGTGTTGAATTAATTCTACAGGTGAAAAATGATGAATTGGGGAGAATGCTGCAAGTATTTTACAACCCTAAAAATCCTCTCCATAGAAGGGGGGCAGTATGGAAGGCATAAATGGAGAAAGTACAACAAGAGTACATTTAGCATGCACCTTTCATCAAATACCATATATGTAATATATTATGATAAATAATATTTATATAATCTAGCTTCAAATTCAGTCTAATTTGGGTAAAAACTACGAAAAGATAAAAATAATCAAAAGAAGCCTTAAATGCTTGTATTAAAGGTGAAAATCAAATGAGAAATGCATACATTAAGATTTCTAAGTATTACCCTTTGGGACCCAATGTGGAACTAAGAGTGTTGAAGAAAGCCGATTATTTGAGCCAGATACTGCTGCCAGTATAAAATACTTTTGTTGGACTTATGCTGAAAAGAATATCAATCAAATTGTATGTAAAATATTCTGTTTCCCCCCTCCTGTTCCAGCTTCCTAATGGTGCCATCTAATGTCGGAAACTATTAAGATAGTAAGCCCTATAAAAAGTACACAATTTATAGAGCCCAGTGATACGTTAAAATATTTTAACCACTTGCTGTTCAGAAGGAAAAAACCAAAAACAAAATAATTTTGATTTGTAGAGTTTACTGATTTTTATGGTGTAAGTATGTCTACCATAGTTGATTTTAAGATATAAACATGAAAGCACAATTGTTGGGAGCCGGCCCTAGCAGACATTCTCAAGATCCTTCAGTGACTGGCCCTAGTGGAAAATTACTGGCAGGTGGTTATGCCTTAAAAGATATCTTAGTCACCAAAGCTTCCTTGTTCTATGAAAATGTCTGAGACAGTTTGCAGTCTGTGTTACCCTTCGTCTCCCCCCGAAGTGTTCTTTGACTATTGTGCATCTGTAACTGTTCTGCAGCTACGTGACCTTGGTTGGTTATCTTCCCCACTCTTCACCCATTGGTTGAAATACTAAGCACTCATTGGACTACAAACATACCATATTGAGAATATGATGGATAGCCGATTGGTTAACATTCTTATGCTTCATTATAATAATACATGTTGGGTTGGATACTGTGCAGCACACCTTATTAGAATATGCACCTCCCAGTTTCTCTTTATATTCCCCTAACTTTGCCTAAATAAACGAGCTTGATCAGCATTTGTCTTGCTCCACATCTCCGTGTCTTTCTTTCCATCCAGGTTCGTCTTTTCCCCCAAGGTCCTGCTCGTGCGTCCCGCTGGCCGGGACGCAACACACAATAGGCATTTATTATTTAGATATGATAACTATACATAAGTTAACAAGAATAATTAACAGTAAACAGTAGCAAAAGAGAAATGGTGCATTTTGTTTATTAGATTATTATGTTTAGTATAATTTAAAAAATAATTTATTTAAACTTCTCTAATTTGTTTTTTAATAGTACTGTTTAACGACCAGGTCTCAAACTTCCTGAAAACTTAATGGTTAACTTTTGGAGATTAGTATGACTTGACTCTAATATGCCACTGTGTTTGTTCTAAAGTTCACGATCACAAAGCAGAGGGTATAGAAAGGCCTGCAATTTGTCAGAATGATGGAGTATTGTAGACACAGGTATCCACTTATTTATCCAAAATTCACAAATACACATTTTTACACTCATTTCAAAAGCATTATGCTTCAGTATAATGAGACTCAACTAGTCTTTGTATAACAAAGATGTTTGTGCCTTCACCCCAAAAATGTTTCATACAAAATACTAATAGTATCTAGCTCCACATTTGGGCAATGATAATACATCCATTACTCAGTCACATTTCAACTTCAATACAAGAAGCAAGACAATAAACTATACAGTAAACCACTCCCAACAATTCTTATAAAGAATAATAAGGGGGGTAAAGAAAAAGGGAATTAGTTAATACATATATTCATAAATGTAAATGACAAGCTAAAAGGGCAATAATATTCCTAGCTGGTATGTCCTTTCTGTTAATGCCCATGAGCATTTCATTTCCCTTCTAGCCAGTATCTAAAATATCCCTGGATTATTTTAGACATGAACTAGGTGCATACTGAGTTATCATGTACTTTGTAGTTTTTATACAAGGAATACTCATTTTAAGGAATATTTGTAGTAAATCTTCAGAGCTTAACAGTTCAAAGTTATTCTGGATAGGCAACCTGCCCTGAAGAGCAATCATTTTGCCTAGGAAACAGCGCTTTATTTTCATGCTACACTATAGAGGAACACCTTTAACAATATAAATTTTCTAAATATTTTGTTTCATAACAAATGAACACCTCTTGCAATATCATGTCTCTTTAAGTAGGCCATTCTCAAATATCTTATACCAATAGCCCTAATCCCCAAGAAACTCACCCAATCATATCCCCTGTTCTCTTTTGCTCTCGTGTCCAGGGACACATTCTGAAAGTGCAAATATTATTTTATTATTATTTAAAGAGTCACGCAATATAGTAAATATAAAAATCAAATAATATTTCTAAAATCACTAAAATAACATCTAGGCTATATAACACATGGCAGCTTGGAGCAGTAACTCACAAATAGAATTTGCTGTGTGAAAATATTTTAATGAATGCTAATGATCATGAGTAAATGCTTAACTACTTGCATATATAACAGAGGGGGCTATAAATAGCACCTTAAATAAAGCAAGATGAGACAGCTTTTAATATTAAGGGATTAGGAACATATGGTTTGTTTGTGAAATCTGAAAATACCTCTCTTTGGTCTATAAAGAATGAAGAAAAGATTAAAAGGCTCAAAAAGTAAAATTCTCCTTTTGCCCTTAGGAGTTTGGGTTTTATTTCTAAGCAAAATTACTATTATTTTCATATAGAGGGTTGTTGAGTATGTCAGATGAGAATTTTATCAACCAGCTAAAATATAAATAGCCACGAGCATTTCACCAACAGCCCATTCAGCACACATCACTCCAGAGGAATTTCCTAAAAAAGATAACAAACATGTTGAATGGATGATGAAGGATGTGTCCCTGAAACTTAGAATCCTGTTTGAATATTAGAGATTTTGTTAATGATTTTAAGTTTTTGCCCTCTCTACATCTAGCCCACAGGCCATGTGATTTTTTAATTTTCCTATGAAAGAAACAAAGTATATTCCCTTGACCTTTGACTTTGGGTTGGGTCACATGACTTAGTTTGACAAATAGCATAAACTGAAGAGTATAATGTACAGGTTGAGCCTGGGCCTGGAAAACCTTGCTTGTTTAATGTCACGTTCTTGTCCTTTAGCCATGGGATGACAAGCATCATCAAAACGGCAGACTCAAGGAAAATAAGAAGCATAGCCTCGCTGGCTAAGTCCAGCCTATGCAAGGGAAAGCTAGCCCCTAGCCCATCATCACGGGCCAGTAGGCACAATTGTACAGCAAAAACAAGTAAAGGTTATACTAAAGTCATAGAGAGCATGAGAGATAAAAGAGAGAGATATTGAAATAATGGGGTCAGACACATTACATGGTAACGTTGCTCACCTCAGCCCCGCTTGCTGGTCCACGTGGAGAGAGAGATAGAGATATTTAATGCTAGCCAAGGCTTTTATATTTTCTGGGGACATGCAAGCCCCCTAATTACAGGGGAAGACCTATGTCACAGGAAGGGGTTGTGTTTTAAGTAATACAGTAATAGAAGGGGTGATTTAGTGCTATCCTTGCAATAGGAAGAGGAGGGATTGGGGGGTATACATGTGGCAAGATGGGTGGATTCTAGATACAGGATGGCAGCCTAACTTTGGATGTCACAGAGCTGGGTTGACCTGTTCCCTGGCTCAAGTGATAGAGACCATTATCGGTAGGGTGTGAACTCCACCTACAGGAACCAAATTGATGACTGTGCGCCTGTCCTTTGTCCTTGAACAGCAGGGAGTGGGGCCTACTGTCTAGTCTGGTGACTAACTGCCTTCAGGGAGGATGTCTGTAAGCATTTGACCTCCCCCCACAAGTCCCCCTTTTGTTATATATATAAAATTCAAAAGCCACGTGGGTGACATGGTTATTTTCTATACATTACAAGCTGTTGAGGTGAAACTTCATCATCCAATTAATACAGCTGAAAATTCAGGCTTACAGCAAACATGTTGAATTCAGGCATGGGGGATAAAGTCTCCCTATGCCCATCTTCTATTGGAGGAAGGTGTGAGAGAGAGTAGAAACCCTGGCAGAAGACATAGGGCCAAATATGAATGTCTGCTTCTATAGTTAAAGCTAGTGGCCACACAGCAATCAGCTATGTGCTTGTAAGAGACAACCTCAGATCAGCACCATATAGGAGGGTAAAGTGAGGAACAACATCGTGCGAATGTGATTAGGACTTACCTATAACTCACAAGGATGGGGTTCGTCCTCTACCACTAGAAACCTTGCCTTCCAGGCTCCTTTGCGAGAGAATGAATGATTCATCCTTAAAGACTCTCTTCTTATTCTCTGCTCCTCACAGTGTTTTCCTTATGCACAAACTTCAAAAGTGCCATAGAGGCTGTTTGATTCTCCTTCACAAGCCTTAGCTTTCTACAGAAGCAACACATGATAGCCAGGACTCCTTCCTCTATTACCTGTGCTCCATTCAGAGGGGCCTGGAGCACCCCCTGCCACACGTTTTTTGGCTGGGCGTTACTTCCAGGTAAATGTCCTCTATTGCTAAAGTTTGAATGACAATGCTCTGCCCAGTGACTACCTCTATCGCAGCAGGGGCAAAATCCAGTTTCCTTGGACTCTCTCCCTGGGTCTTTTCCACTGTGAGTCATCCTGTTCTCTTGCAATATCTGCCTGCAGTCTTTCTGGTAATGACCCTCTGCTCCACACGTAAAGCATCTACCTTTAGGTTTGGCATAATTTGCCAAAGCAGCAGCCATGAGGTTGGCTCTATGCTCATCTGTCTCTACATCTCTGCATATCCTGATATAATCTAACAGCGTGCTCTGTTCCTTGAAAGGGCGTATGGCAGCTTGACATGATGTATTCGAGTTCTCAAATACTAATGTAAGAATAAGACTGTCTGCTGCCCCTTTGTCTGCCACATTCTTGTGGACAGCATCCTGTAACCTGGATATAAAATCTATATAAGGCTCATCATTCCTTTGCTTTACTGTCATGTAACTTGGCTGTCTGCTTCCTGGTGGTATTAATTTCTCCCATGCCTTTAGACAGACTTCCTTACCTGTGCAAAAGTCTTCTCATCAAAGTTTAATTTTGCATCAATTGTGGTGTAATTCTCATCTCCTAGCAGCTGTTGAACCCCTATATCTATGCCCTCTTCTGCATTTTTGCTCATGCAAGGGCTGCTTCGTTCGATAGCATATGATATTGAAAAGATTCTGAAAAGGAAAAGCATACCTTCATCAAAGATTTCCAGTCTGCCGGGATTCAATATTCCATATCTGCCATTGACTTGGCCATACCAATTACAAATGGTGAATATGGACCACAACTAGATACTGCTTGCTTGAGATCTTTCAGTAACTTAAAGGGAAAGGCAGTTTATCGCCTTTCTTGATTTCCTTCAGGGTGCTGCTCGTCAGGCTCCCTGTCTATAATTCTAATGGGATAAGTCATTCTGAAATCTAAATCTGCTTCTTAAGCTATACTCTTTTCCACCCGTGAGAGCAAAGGTGCCTTCCTTACTCCCTGACTATTTGCTTCTCACTTTCTGAGCATCACCTTCTATGTTAAATCTCTCTATTTGCATTTTTTGGATCTAATCTCTTCTCCTCCAGCACTGGCTTACTTGATAGTATTGTGATTCCCTGCACTATACCCTGGCAGGGCAGATGCTTCAACTCTACTATCTCCTGATTCACTCACAGCTGTGCACCCACAGCTCCGAGGTCTCCATGGGTATGCTCTGTCCTTCCGTGTGAGCTTTTCGTAAGTTAATGGCTACCTTATCCCAGATCTCTATATCAAAGTTTCCTGAGTCCGGAAAAGAAGGATTAAATTTCTTTATCACTTGAAAAAACTCTTTCATTCTCTTATTTGTTACCACTACATTTTGTTTCTTCAACAGGTGGCAAAGAGTGATACCATATTCTGTATCCTTGCTCTTCGCCTGACACATATCTCACTTGGACTAAGAAACACTTAAAAAAGTAAACTAAAAAAATGTTTTTCCCAATTCACCTTCACTGTCCAATGAAACAGTACAATTGTTACATGAAATACAACTCAAAAGAGTTCTTTTTCTACAAGGCCCCACGTTGGAGCCATATGCAAGGGGAAGCCAGCCCCTAGCACACCATCACAGGTCCGGTAGGTGCAATTGTACAGTGATGAAAAGTAAAGATTATAGTAAAGTCATAGAGAGCATGAGGGATAAAAGAGAGAGATATTGAAATAATGGAGTCAGACACATTACATGGTAGCATTACTCACCTCAGCCCGGCTTGGTGGTCCACATGGAGAGAGAGATAGAGATATTTAATGTTAACCAAGGCTTTTATATTTTCTGGGGACATGCAAGTCCCCTAATTGCAGGGGAAGACATATGTCACAGGAAGGGATTGTGCTTTAGGTAATACAGTAATAGAAGGGGGGTGATTTAGGGGTATCCACGCAATAGGAAGAGGAGGGATTGGGGGTATACATGTGGCAAGATGGGCGGATCCTAGATACAGGATGCCAACCTAACTTTGGATGTCACAGAGCTGGGTTGACCTGTTCCCTGGCTCAAGTGATAGAGACCATTATCGGTAGGCTGTGAACTCCACCTACAGGAACCAAATCGATGATTGTGGGCCTGTCCTTTGTCCTTGAACAGCAGGGTGTGGGGCCTACCTTGCAGTCTGGTGACTAGCTGCCTTTAGGGAGGATGTCTGTAAGCATCTGACCTCCCCCCACAAGCCTACATCAGCTGACCTGCATATATACCATCTAAACAAAGGCTGATTGATCAGTATATGATTGTTTTTCTTGTAGCATTTTTGTCAATAGATAGCTGTCATAAATGTAATGATAATTTCCTATTTGGACACTTTTTGAGAGTAACATAGTATAATGGTGCTAAAGAAAAAATTATAAGTTGTACTGAAGGCATTGATAAAAACAAAAGCTCCAGAGAGTCACAGATCAGCAACAAGAGATATTTCAACAAATAATATACCATACTGGAGTGTTCATTAAGCTCTGTTAAAAATGTGAAGGACAGCTACCAGGACAACCTATAAGGAGAGATTCATATTCGCCCTGCCCCCCGCCCCCTTCCCCAATATGAAGAATGTTAATCCACTGGAATGTAGAAGTTATCCAACAACATCATTAATACCACAAGTTAAAAAAATTATGCTGAAGATAATTCAAAAGTAGTACATTGATAGAGACCTGCCAAAACTTCAAGCCAGATTTATAAGAGAACATGGAACTAAGGACATCATTGGCTAAGAGAAGAGGATACTGAAAGATGCTTGCTTGTGTTTTATTGATTATGCAAAGGCGTCAAACTTTATGCATAAAAACACATTATGGATAGCATTGCAGTGAGTGAAATTTTCAGAACGATTTGTAGTGTTCAGATGGAACCTGTTCAGAGACCAAGAAACAGTTTAAACATAACAAGATATGTCTTACTTTAAAAACAGGAAAAGTATGTTTCAGGTTTGTATCTCCACAATATAGACACATTATTTATACAAATAATCCAGGAGCTAGGTTTTATGAAGAATAACTCAAAATCAGAATTAGAAGAATAGTTATAAGCACCCTGCAATATGAAGATTATATCACCTTGCTGTTGGAAAATGAAGCAATTTCTGAGAAAGATCAAAGACTATAGGCTCTAATATAGATTATAACTCAATGGAAAAATAATAATATAGATTATAACAGTGGAAAGGAATAATAATAATCCTTAAAACTAGCGAATAAGTGAACAGAGAAAACATTGTCGTTGTCAAAGATTTTATTTTACTTGGATACTAAACCAATACACAGTGAAGTGGTTTATTTTTAAGAAATCAAGCAATCTCTTGAAATTTAGTCTCAAAGGGGCATCTTTGGATTTTCAAACTTAAATCATTCCATATGCATACTATGGCTGAGCAATGAAAGACTCAAGAACCAATGCACTTGGAGAATGTTGATAGCAAGGGATACTGAATATACCATGAACAACTCTGTCTTGGAAGAAGGATAGAATGATCCTTAAACGTACTTTGGGTATGTTATCAGAGGGACTAGGGCCTGCAGAGGGGCATCTTGCTTAGAGAGAGGGTCAGAAAATAAGAGGGAAACCATCAACAAAATGGACCAACACAGTGATTTCACCAACAGGTATAAATCAGCACAACTGTGAGGATGGCGCAGGCCCAGGCAGTGTTTTACAAAGGTTTACTATGAGTCATTGCAGACTCAGTGGGAACCAACAACAGCAAAGTGTCAAAAGACTGAAAATTCCAAACTTAGGTTGCTAAAAACTTCACTTCCATGAAGATAATTCCTAAGCTATCTCAAGGTTACAAGTCATAGGAGGAAAGAGATTACTGAAGCATTTTTGAGTAATTATTGTTTACTCTGCAAATTCTTTCTTCCAAAGAGCAAGATGACCTATTGTTTCAATTTGAGGCACAGTTTCTTGCTCTCCGGTAATTTTGTCAAATTCGCGAAAATTTTTATTTTAATATTAAGTGTTCTTAAAAAATCTTGAGAGGAAATCATTTTCTGGGAAAATTCAAACTCCTTTTGATGAATCTGGGGGTGGAAATCCATTTTTGGATAGTTGGGTTGGCTTATACTTACACAGATGAAACATTTTTGAACTCCTCTTTTGTGGAAGATATTGATTTGAGTCCCCAACCTTTTACAAATGATCAAACTGAGGGCTCTTAAAAATTAAGTGCCTTGACTAAAGTCTCCCACAAGCTGACAGAGCTGGGATTTGAACTTAATTTTAAGATCCCAAATCTATGTCTACTACTCAAGGGTACCCTTTGCAGAAGTTATAGGCTGGAACAGTTTACTACATTCTGCCAAGGTTAAAATTAACCTGGCATTCCTTATCAGACTTTTACTTCAAATAGTCATGTGCAGTACAGGGAGACATGAGAAAATCCAATTATCAGAAAAGCAATTTGTCTTCTACTCATTCTTAAGGTAGTATGTAATCAAATTTAACAAAGCATCAAAACATTTAATAATCTGATAAGCTTCTGCTCATTCTTTTAGAAAATAAGTATGCATATAAACAAATAGCTATGTAAATGAGTTTTTAAAAAATCAAATTAGTATCACTTTTTTTTAGTATATGCAAGGTACTGTGCCAACTATCTTACTTGTATTATAATAACTTTACCTCTCAACATCTCTGAGATTGCCTCCATTATCTCCATTAGCTCATGAACCATTTTAAAAGCAGAAAAATTAAAGCTTACAGAAAATAACTTGCTTGAATTTGCACAGTTGCCAAGTAATAAAATTTTTATTTGAGCATAAAATCTGAACTAAGAACAGCTGCCTTAAACCAGTATACCACATTTTGAAGAATGAATTTCAGTATCATGTGGTATTTTTTTTAAAGTATGCTCATATTTTGGTGTTCAAATTTGAAAGCCCTAGGATGAAGTACAGCTGTTCTGCCTAACAAAATCTATCAGTAATTTAAAATACCAAAGAATGATTGCAAGAATTGAACTACAAGAGACTGTAATTTTTATGCTTTGAGAGACTAATGTATAAGGAGAACATCTTTATTAGTAGTAGGTCTGAAAATATTTGGGATGCTATTAGTAAAATGTATATTGATGGCATGTAGTGCTATTTCGTGTTTAATTTAAAATAGTCTGGGTTTTTCCCCCCAGAAAATTCTAGACCAAATGGGCCCACAGAATATTTGGATAATAATGACATTTTAAGCAATTTAAGATGTGGTTCATTATATAATAAAAAACGACTGTACCTCTGGGATATAATTCTATTTCTCTTTAGCGTTTGACCTTTCTTATGAGCTTTTTAAAAGTTTTTTTGGCAACATTATGTGTATAATTGGTTACTTTCCCTTTGAACTTGGCCACTATGAATGTTAGTGATGGTTGTGAGAGTACTTCAAGATGAGGCGGTGTTTGTTCTGTTGTACAAAGGTAATTATAAGGTAGAACCAACTTGATGGTACCTTACAACACATATATACATGAAATATATGTCTATTGGCAATACTTTAAGGAAACAAAATTAATATTTTTACTCCCTCCTTATCTTTATTTTTATTCTTTCTGGATGTTTTTCTTGTAATATTTATGATAATCATCTGTGATTCCATTTTTCACATTTGTTTAGCCTAATTTTTATATCTAAGTGAATTCATTGGTACCACTTAGCCCCGTTTATCATGCCTTCTTTCCTTTCTTGGCTGGTCATTTATTGTTTCGTTGCTGGTGGTGATTTTGGTGATAGTGGTGCTAATGGTTGTGATGGTACTGTTCTGTTTGTATTTTCACAGTTTAGTTGTTCCTGACTGATATATTTTATTTTCTACTTAGATTTCACTTTTATTAGCAATTCCTTGTATTTTTGAGGAAAACAATTTGATATTTGAGTTCCATTTATCACCTCAAAGATTTTTTGCTGCTACATCAAAAAGAAAGAAACCATAATTTATGTATTTTTCCTAAAGAAACTAAGGCGAAAAAGATCATGGGGGTTGTAAGTTATGTCAATATTTATGTATCATCAATATCATAAATGATAGGCATATTTTTATGACAAGGAAGAAAATGATGGCTTATGAATGAAACCTGCAGTAGTCTTCTTTGCTAATAATTTTTTGGGGACACATACCAAGGTTCCATCCAATACAAGCAGGAATTATAATAAGTTTCTGTTTGACTGATGTAAAACTTTGGGAACATTTACTATTATAATCTTCCAGGGGAAACTCTTCTCGCTATATGGCTTACAAAATTTGAAAATCCAATAAATTCTTATGTCATCACTCAGAGATGTACCACTTTTTAAAGTAAAATGAAACAACAGGAATACACCTATTGGCATTTTTAGAACAAAACTGGAAAATATTGTATTCTTTAATCAAGAAAAGAAACAGTATACTTTCCTTAGTTTTGGTTAAAATAACCATGTATGAGGGGGTACCACCTGCCCCCCCAAAAGGGAAAAAGCTCCACTGGGTGGAGCTTTCATAGTACACATTTTTCCCACTGGCAAGCACCAGCAGCTCACTCTGAGTTATTGCACCCAGTGGCATCGCAAGGGAAGGTTCTCTCTGGTCACACTGAATCTTTTAGTAAAAGCAATTTTGCTCAAACTTAATTTCTTGTGATGGCCAATTTAAGAGAACAGGGTGTGGCTGTAACATTTTCTTCCTGCTTCGGAAAAATGTCACAGAAACTGTTGTGATGTTGAACATAGCTTACAATGACAGTGCTATAGGGAAAACTCAAGTGTGTGAGTGGTTTTCTCTTTTAAAAAAAGGTGAAATGTTGATTGATGACAGACCTCATTCTGGATGTCCATCAACTTCCTGAACTGATGAATATGTTGACAAAATTTGTGCATTTGTGCTCAAAGACTGATCACAGACCATTGAAGAGATGGGGAAGTTATCTGAACTATCTTGGAGCTCTGTTCAGTGAATTTTAATGGACGATTTGTGAATGAGAAGGGTCGCTGTGAAATTTGTCTGCCTGACCAGCAAAAAGAACATTGGGTAGAAAAAATGCTGTGCTTTGAAAAAACAGCTCTGAAGTGATCCAGACTTTTTTCCCCAGGTCATTACTGGTGATGAGACATGGTGCTAGTCTTTTGATGCCACAAACAAACATCAATCAAGTCCCTGAAAGATGCCATCATCACCTCGCACACAAAAACTCATCAAGTGAAATCAAAGATCAAGATGATGCTTACTTGATTGTTTGATGTAAGGGGGATAGTACATTTGGAGTTTGTTCCACCAGGTCAGACTGCTAATCAAGCTTTCGATTTAGAGGGTCTGAAAAGATTGTATAACAGCATGTGACAAAAAAGGACGGATTTGTGGCAGATGGGGGACTGGTTTTGCCACCACGACGATGCACCTGCTCATGCAGCCATCTCAGTGCAGCCAGTTTCCACTAATGAAGAGGGACATGAAAGGATAGTTCTTTGACCATGTAGAAAAGGTGAAGAAAAACACAAGGGGGGTGCTGTCAGCCATCCAAACATGAGTTTGAAAAATGTTCCCAAGAATGGAATTCTAGATTTTACAAATGTATTAAGTGTAATGGAGAGTAATTTGAAGGTGATAAGGTTGTTTTGTATAAAAACTTAAATACATAGCTTTGAAAAAAAAATTCTGGTGTTTGGGGGGGGATTTTCCCTCATATAGATGAGATATTTAGACTATATGTTTTTACAATTCTATTAATATATCAATTTCCCTGTCATAGGTATTTTTTCATCATAGATTTGATGGACAGGAAGAGTCCATTAATTAAATAAATAAAACTCTTGGAAATAATCTCTAAAAGAAACAAACAAACAAACAAATGTTGCCGGTTGCTCATGATGCTTGATCTCTCTAATATTCAGCATGATGTTTGACAAATGTAGATAAAAGAATATAATTATCTCATTGGACTGTCCTATTAATTAAAATGATGCTGTGGCAGTTACATAATCTCCTGTCAATGTGTGAAGGGTGGAGTCTAGCCCATCTATTAGGTCACAGCTCGATGACCTCATTTGGAGGTGTGAAGGAGATAAATAGCTCCCTGAAAGTCAGACTATACAGACTCTCTACGTGGTCTCTCTGCCAGACATTCCTGTTGACAAACCGCATGGAGACACAGTGATTGGAGCCAGAGCCCTGGAACTAGAGAAACCACGTGGAGACCCATGCCATCACTGAGATGCTTCTACCACCACTGGATCCACAAGATTTTCCACTCACTGGCTGGTGATCTTCCTGTATTCAGCATCATTTCATGGCTGTGTGAGTCTAAAGAGGAATTTATGGACTAGTATTGACATATGGGGTAATATCGGACTTATGTACTTGATTTTGACTGGCTGTTTTCTTAATATATAATTATTCTTTGATATAAAGTTCTCTCATATACATATGAGTGGCTATGAATTTATTTCTCTAGTCAACCTGGACTAACACAGATGCAAATAAAGAGTTCATCACAATACTTAGCACATATTACTCAATAAATCATAGCCATATTGTCTGTATATTAATATCTTTAATTTTATTATTTGGCATTTGATGATGTAATTTCTAAGAAAACAAAGAAATAATTCAGCCTATTTCTTACCATTCAACAAACATTGTTTTTTGCTGATGGAGGCATTCTTAACCTGATTCTGAAAAAGTATTTAACTTTACAAATTTACTCGGGAAGCGGGGATCATTTCTCATATAGAACTTGACCTTCTGCAACAGCCTGTGGCACAAGAGTTAAACATTTAGGTACTAATGAATGTTATCCACTAGTAGTTTGCCAAAGGTAGACCTGACAATCTTCTTTCTTAAAGATTATTGCCAAGAAAATCCTGTGGGGCAGTTCCATGAGGTCACCTGTGATTGCTTTGAGTCAGAATCAATTCAATGTCACTCAACAAAAGTGGCAGTTAGTTTTCTAAGCTCACTGGCATTTTACATTTACATTTTCACTAGGTTTCTGCAATGTATACACAATATTCATGCATATATCTTTGTTACTTTTCCTACAAGTTGCGATGTTGACTGATCCATGTAATAATTATGTACACCATATGTCAGACATTTGGAGGCCAGTATTTTTATCTTGCTAACCAGTAATGCTTGGTTGTTCATGGGCCTTGAGGAAATTGGCAAACTCTATCAATTTGAAAATATTTATTATTTTCTTAATAAACAGACTTAGGGGCTGTTTTTCTGCTAACCATTTCTTTTCTCTTAGGATCTTGTCTGTAAATATTTCCAGCAAGAAGCCTGTTTTCCGGACTCACCTCGTTGAGAGAAGACTTTCAAGAGTAGCAACACAACTAATGTTCCTCTCGTTGGAAAAGTAGAATATCAGAAATCCTGACAGTAGCCTGACTGTGAGGGTAAGAGCTTCATTCATCTGAGAATTGTACTCTTTTCAGGTGGTTCTTATAGAAGCACTTCACTTTATATTGGATATTTTTATCTGAATGTTGGCCTCAACTTGATAGATCTATGGGAGTTGTAATTTGGTAAAGGAAATCTATCAGTGTCAAAATTTTCCAGAAAGCTGGCATAGGAAAAACAAAGTTACAACATATGTGGTTTGCATTGCCCATTGAAGTCTGGCAAACCTGTCCCTGGAAAGTATAACCTAGACCTAGTTTTCTATTAGAAGAATGTTCCCTGTTACCAAGATGTGTCCATCTCTATTGGACAAAAGGCCAAAATATTTTTCAATGGGAAAGAGGCATCAACAAGTGGTGCTGTTGAAGAGCAGTGGTTTCCAGCTGGATGATTTTAGTTTTGGTTCCCTTGGTCTATGTATCCATTACTGTGCCGGCACTGAGCTGTTTTAACTTTTGAGGTTGTGTAACAGGTTTTGAGGTCAGGGAGCAAGAGGATCCTACTTTGTTATTCTTCTTAAGAAGTTCTTTGCTTATTCTGGGTCTCTTCTCTCTCTGTATGAAGTTAATAATTAGTCTTTCTATTTCTTTAAAGAATGAAGTTGGGATGTGGATTGAAATTGTTGTTGAAGGTGCTTGATAAAGGTGTTGATTTTGCTTGCCCTTTCTTTTTTCATGTGTTTGTTTATGGCTATAGGTTTCCCTGTTAGCTGCTTGGGTTGTATCCCAACAATGCTCATGTGGGAGAAAGTATGAGGCTTTCTACACCTGCAGAGAGTTACAATCTTGGAAGCCCATAGTGGCAGCTCTTGTAAGATAGGATTGCTATGAGTTAGAAATACATGTGATGATAGTGATTAAAAATGTTGTTATACTGTGTATTTTCATTCTAATTTGCTGCTCTCTCTCACACACACACAAACTATTGGTCTACTTAACTAAAGTTGATTTTCTTGCTTCCTGGAAGTGCAGGATATCTCTCTTAGTGGAAACTCAGTATTGACTCAATGGCAATGAGGTTTTTGGTTTTGTGTTTTTGCTTTTTGTTTAGTACATAGCACATGAAACAGATATTTAACAGAACAAGGAGGTAGTGACTGGTTTAAAATCAGGGAAGCTGTATGTCAGAGTGTTATCTTTTCAGCATACTTACTTCCTCCATTAGCTGTATGCTGAGCAAATCTGGGTCTATGGAGAATCAGGATTTCAGAAGCTTCATTAACACCCTGTGGCATTCAGATAATATTTCACTTGCTGAAAGAAAAGCAGACTTGAAGCAATTGATGAGTATCTGAAACTACAAGCTTCAGTGTGGATTACATGTCAACATAGAGGAAACAGAACATGCTCACTACTAGAACTCTTATGAAGAATATCATGATGAAAAGAGAAAAGATAGAAGTTTTATTTTGCTTGAATCGACAACCAATACTCATGAAAACATCAGCATTTGAAGAAATCAAGTGATGTGGAAGGTTGGAGAGACCTGCTAGAAAACACCTCTTTAAAGTGTTAAAGAGTAAAGATGTCACTTTATTAACTAAGATGGACCTGGCATAAACCCATGTTATCTTCAACCACCTCGTATGTGTGCGAAAGCTGCACAATAAATAAGGAAGACCGCCCAGAATTGATGCATTTGAATTATAATGTTGATGCAGAATATTGACTATTCCATGGACTGCCTGACGGAATGAACAAAATTTTCTTGGAAGAAGCCACAAACCATTGCCAGCCCTATCAACAGCCAGCCCTATACAGATAACTGGGCTGTCAACATTTCTGGTTTAGAGACCAGAGTTTAGAGTTATTTCATATGCTAATTGTGTTACTCTGTGTAGACAAGAGAAACAAATTCATAGACACTCATATGAACATAAGAAAGAGGTTTATATACAAGAGAAATTGAATATTGAGAAAACATCCCAACCCAGTCCAGATCAAGTCCATAAGTCCAATATTAGCCCATATGTCTGATACCAATCAACAAAGTCCTCTTCAGACTCACGAAATACATGCTATGATGCTGAATGCAGGAGGATTAGAGGCCAGTGGTTGGGAAGTCTTGTAGATACAGTGGTGTTGTAAGCATCTCAGCATTGGCAGGAATGTCCAGAGCTCCAGAAGTCTGGTTGCACCAGGGTAGGTCCATGTGGTTCCTCCAGCTCCCAGGGCGGAGCACCATGTGTCTTGTCAATAGAGCATCTCTCAGGGAATGAGCAGAGAGCGAGAGGGTGTCTCCTGCCTCCAGGGAGGAAATACAAGAGTTCCCAGAATTCTCAAGAGAAGGCCATGCCCACACAGAGGCCTCATTGGCTATGACCCGATTGACAGACAAGACACCACCCCATTCACTCTTAACACTCTCAAGTCCCAAAACGACACCAGATTATGTAACTCACACTAATTAACTCCTAGTCTCTTGATTCCTTTCGGGTTGTGGGAGCCATTCAAGAATTTGCTAGCCAGCCATTTGACACATAGGAAATTGTAGATATTTCTCTTTTGTGCTTCCATATAACTTCAATTTATGTGAACCCCTGTATCCATTACATCCAACTTGTGTTCTTTGAATGAACATTTATAAGACATAAAGTGAGTACAAAAACCTCATGAAACATACAATCGAAGGAACACTTGCATACATATTTGATTGCTGTGAGAGAGGCATCTGAAACTAGTCTCTCTAATAAATTCAGTTATTTGTCCCTCAGTTTGGATCAGGGAGAATATCAATACCCCTCAATTGCTCCATGGCAATGTTTCATGTTTTGAGGTATTTGGCACCCAATGTGGAGCCCTGCGCTGTGACACGTCTGGGAAGAGTCGAGATCAAGACAGTGCACACTCCCTAGCTTTAAAGGGTCTCTGGTTCAAGCTCTCACTGGACTAGCTACAGAAATGGATTCAAGACTGTTGAGTGAAAAGAAGCAGAATAGCATCCAGCCATAAAAGGATTGATTCTGTACAAGTGAATAATTTTCAGGTACTGCCATTGGCCTACATTCTCTCTCTCTCTCTCTCTCTCTCTCTCTCTCTCTCTCTCCAATGCTCTAAAAAGTTAGTATCAGTGGCTAATCGATGACAGTATTAATGGAAGATCTGTATGCCCCAGGGAGATGATCGATAAGACTCTCTACCATAAAGCACCAAGGAGGTTTTGAAAGGGAGCCAAAGGCCAACTAAAAAACAACATAGATCCCGGATTGAGTTTGGGGCTTGAACTAAGTCCAGCTCCAAATTAACAACAATTAATTCTTATATCATGACTCTGCTTGATACTTACCCTCAAGAAGAGAACACCGGAGATATGAGTCCTATATATAGCAAAGGAGGTGAAGAACTTAAATGTTGCCTGATTTTCAGATGTAAAAACATCTTGGGTCTTACAGACTTGTTTCCAAACAAGCAGCCATCTAAGTGAGATGTCAACTGAGTCCACCTAGAAGAATCACACCAACATAAGTGACCAAATAATTATAAGTCATATCATCTGAAGCCAAAGGAGGAAATAGTATCCAAACCTGAACTGTGAGAATCAGGTTTGCAGAAGGCCATGGATGACAGTGGGAGCCCAAGATAGATTTGTGAGATCTACATGGGAAATAAGTCTCCAGTGATCTCCCTGTGTCCATAATAGAGAGATGGGGAGAAACCTGTTACCAGAGTGCATCGAAGAGATGACTATACAAGGTTAAAATGATTAACCTGACTTAATTGGTTAAAACCTTGTCGTTTGATCCCTCCTCTGATGCACATTGGGCCTGATCTGGTTTTTAATGTTTTTTGTGTGTTTGTTTATATTGGGCTTACCTCACATGTATTTTTTCATTGGGGTGACCCTTTTAAATTCTTGTTATATGTTTTTCTGTCTTTCAGTATATGAAACCAGGATTGCTGAACCTATAAGGACAGCAAGTAGAATACGGATTTTGGGGTGGGGCTGGGGCTCTTTGGTGGCAGGTAAAGGAGAGCTAATGTCAAGGAGTTCAAGAAGGAAACAGATGCTTTGAAACTGATTGAGGTAGCAATTGTATAATACTGCTTGATGCGATTGAACTATGGAATGGTATGATATCTGTATTAGCTCCCAATAAAATGGTTTGGGGAAAAAAGAAAGGAAAAAAGAAGCAGAGAGGCAGATGCTGACTAGGGTATGTGCACTATATTTTAGCTCTCAGTGTGGGATTCCCCTGTAAGAAGCTAGTGGGCCATCAAGAATCTCTAAGAAAGACACAGGAAAGGCCCCATAAGTCATTAGATCTCACCACAGGTGTGTTAGGCAGGGTTCTCTAGAGAAACAAAACCAGGACACTTATGATTATATATATATATATATATATATATATATATATATATATATATATATATATAATGAAGGAATAATAGTCCACATAGCTGTACAGAGGGCTCAGTTCAACTCACTTCTGTGGAACAGTTAATACGCTGCAAGTCCTTGAACTCATGAGGGCTGCTGGGTTCAAGGTGAAGGGAGCAGACAGCTGAGTTTGTGTAAGGCAATGCAGGCAGTCCAACCACAGGCAGCAAACAGCAGGGTAGATCACCAACAGTCAGCCAGATGACAGGCTCAAGCTCCAGCGATATATACACCAGCAGCTTGGTGAAGCAGGTCTCAAAGGAACCTCAAGCTCTAGCAACACGATCCATGGGTTGAGTGTCTCATGGGTAGTGTAGTTTGCAAGGTAAGGTAGAGAACTAGCTAAGGCAACCTCAAGCTGGTCCGATCACCAGAGAGCAAGAGAGAGACAGGTGGAGGTTGCCAAGCCATTTAGCTCTTTGCCCTCCAATAAAACTGCGACCTTATTAATCCCACATGTTCCTATTGGCCAGGTTGGCACAATAAACCTACCTATCCCAACAAGCTAGGCAGAAATCAGTTGGGGATGGTCTATGATACCAGAAAACTGGAACTGGAAGTAGCACAGGAACTTGAACTGGATAGAAGTTTTCTGTTTAGGCGCCTGTGAGGCCCTAACGGCCCTCTAAGATGTTCTTTGAATTGTATAACTTCTCTCCTATTTGATCTTGTCTTTCTCCTATATCTGATATCCTTCAACACTCTCCTTTTCTAGGCTCAGAAGAAAAAGGGAGGAAAAATTTATATTGCTTGGACTCTAATAGGCCTCGGTAGGCATGGTATTTGAGAACAAATCATGGCTAGGAAGGTGATAGTTGAAAGTCTCTTAGAGAATTGCAAAATAGTTATAGCAGGTCTGGGGCAGAT
Source organism: Echinops telfairi (assembly GCF_000313985.2). Lineage (NCBI taxonomy): Eukaryota > Metazoa > Chordata > Mammalia > Afrosoricida > Tenrecidae > Echinops > Echinops telfairi. The sequence continues at coordinate 15,640,761 of NW_022103907.1, read as the reverse complement.
CTACCAAGTGTGATATGAGAAGTTTGTGCCGCAAGTTTCCAGAAGTAAGTCCTCTGGGTTTATGTTAAGGAATTGGTTCTATGATACAGGGTGCCTTTTGAAGAAGGAAAAAACGTAAGGTCTTATCTAATCAAGTCTGACCACAATATAAATTGGTGAAGGGGAAAAGGTGGCTAGGATTTAACACTATTTTCTAATTGGACTTGTTTTAGAACAGGAATTATAAGTAAAAGGAGAAATTCTACGTAGAGCATTTTGTGACTTTGTGGGATGAGAACATAAGGACAAAAAAGCCTTTTAAGCCATCTTTAAGCAGTATTGTGAAAGGAAGAAGACAAATATTGGAAACTGAACCAGAGAATCTCCTGGAAGCCCTTTGGCTACCCCAGCTCCATCAGTATTGTCACTGGAATCTGGCTAGGTTTCATATGGAGAACCTGGAAAAGGTTCTGGGGGATGATTGAGGTAACCATGGCCTCTCTGCCCACATTTGGGGTAGTGTATTTCTTCACAGGAGCATCCCCCTTTAGGCAGGCACCTGTTAAATTATAGCAGGAGTAGAAAATTTACCCGGGAGTGAGGGGAAAGGGTCCATCAGCCTTCTTGGGAAGGCTTTTAACAACTTACAAGAGTAGACAGAAATAGAGCGTCCTTGACATCAGAAAGAAACTTCAGGACGTGGAAAAGAATGTAGGATCCTGACCCTTTATGAGATGTATACTAATAGAAGTCAAGTTAAAAGGCAATAAAGAAAGTGAAGGAATGAGGACACCCGCCCCAGAGGGACTGAAAACAGAGAAGGTTTGTTGCAGAGAACAGTGAAAGTAACAAGGACAGGGATGCATGAGATGCCTTTTTCCCTTACCTACCCTTTTGCTAATATGGAAGTAAAAACGAAGGTGGGAGCTTTAGAAAACACAGCGTGGCCCATTTGATTCTGATTGTTTTTCTCAGGAAACAAAATGTCTGAA
>NW_022103907.1:15625423-15638826 GCF_000313985.2 Echinops telfairi | reverse complement strand
ATGGCTTCTTGTTTATCTTCAAGCCTTTAAGACCCCAGATGCTATAGCTTTTGATAGCCAGACACCATTAGCTTTCTTCACCACATTTGCTTGCACCCATTTTGTCTTTAGTGATTGTGTCTGGAAGGTGAGTACCACAGAATGCTGGATTGTTAGAAAAAGTGTTTTTGTGTTAAGGGAATACTTGAGTTGAGGCCCAATGTTCATCTGCAACCTCGATTCTTAACATATAGATATGAGTACATTGTTCTCTCGTTGTATATATATTTACATATGTGCATGCCTGTATTTAGGCCTCTATAAATGCCCTTTGCCTCCTGATTCTTTCCTCTATTTCCATTTTACTGTCCTCTTCTCGCACCATCATGTTCGGTCTTCATTCAAGTTTAGTAATTCCTTGCTGCTACAGTGCCATTGATTGAGCCCCACTAGGTATCCTACTACCTTCCTTCCATTGATTTTGGTTCACTTGTTGTTTCCCTGTCCCTGGATTAGTCCCCTACCCTCTGCATTTCCTTTTTTCCACCTCCCCTTCTCCCGTATCCCCCCAGAACCATTGGTCGGTCCTTTTATCTCTGAATTATTTATCCTGCCTATCTTATCTAGATAGACATGCAGCTATATTAGCAAGTGCAAAAACCAGGCAAAGCCAAATAAAACAGCAAAAGAAGTGAAAACCAACAAAACAATAACAACAGCAGAAAGCAAGAACAAAAGAACAATAACAAAAAGAAAGCCACTAACAAAAATGGAAAAGCCTATAAATAGTTCAAGATCTGTTTGTTGGCCTTTAGAAGTGTTTTCCAGTCTAGTCTGATGGGGTGCCACAGTCTGTCTCCCAAGTCTATTTTTGGTATTCCCAGTCTGCTCCCCCTGCTGCTCTACTGCATGCCCTCAGTGCCTCGCCCCAGCGTGATGGGGCCAGACCATGTACCATTCCCACACTGTGTCTCCAGTGCTGTCCTCTGCAGCATCGTGGTTCAGTGAGGGATGTCTGTCAAGTGGTGGGGCCGGCCCTGTGGTCCTCCCCGTGCTTTGTCTGCTCTCAAGAGGAACATCATCCTTGGGGCTTGCTGGACCAGGTTGTCCTCTCCTCCCTCTCCATCCCTTTGTGTTTCTCCTGTGTCCTCTAATCCAACATGCCTCTCTCCCTAAGCTGTAGCCCCACTGCTGTCCTTTGAAGTGCATTGTTTCCCTGGTGCATGCCAGTATGTTGTATTCATGTCTTGGCGCATTGGGTTGAAGCCTGGTCTCTCTCTCCTTCTCCTGTGGAGATATAAACAATACCCTCCCCTTAGGAGAATATTACCTTTTAAAGTGACTATTTCCATCAGACTAGAAAAAGCCAACCTTCATTTGCCTTTGAGTGAAAAGAAGAGGTGAATAGTGAAACAGTTTACCTGACAACATTTTTGTTATTTAGAAGAGTATCACTATTTAAAAACATAGCCCGGCTCATCGCTCATCCAGAAACAATTTAGAGAATTCTTGAATTATTGGCTTCTGTAAGAATGTGAATATGAGGGGAATCTACAACAAAAACCGGGAGTAAAGAAGACAGCAGTTGGTGTAAGATATGAAAATAATAACTTATAATTTATCAAGGGCTCACAAGGGTGGGAGGTGGGGAGGGAGGGAGGGATAAAAGAGGAGCTGATACCAAGTGCTCGAATGGAAAGTAAATATTTAGAAAATAATGATGGCAACATATGTACAAATATGCTTGATACAATTGATGTATGGATTGTTATAAGATCTGTAAGAGTGCCCATAAAATGATCTTAAAAAAAAAAAACCAAACCAGAATGTGAATACAGTTTCCCAATTTGGAATACTAACCCTGCAGTGGTACCGATGGGGCAGAGACAAACCCTGTGAATTGGCCGATGGAATGTCAAAATGTCTTTGTTACTGCAAAAGCCTTGTTAGCAGAGGTGACAAGCTCTGGGTCTCCTGTACCTTAGCAAACCCTTTGAGCTGTACATGGAATAATAAAGGAGGGCAGCAGGAGGGCTTTGACTGGGAATTTGGTATAGGCCGGTGGATTACTTTTCAAAATACCAGCAATCAATATTAAAGGGATAAATAGCCTGCTTCCAAGTGGTTGCTGCAGCAAGTATCATGCCCAAGAAGAGCAGACAAACTCACTCTAAGTTCGAGTATTGTCTATATTCCCCATGCAGTGATAGTGGTGTTGGAATGAAAAGGTCTTGTGGCTTACTTCCAGCAAGTTAGCACATTACTGGACCCGGCTTTTGAAAACCCCAGGCCTCCTGAGTGCTCTGGATCTCACAGTTAAATTCTATAACCTTATTCCCAGCAGAGCCAGTGATAAAGGTTGACCACATCAGTTGCCTTGAAGTTCTCAATAGTTATTCCAGCTACCAGGCTGACAGATAACCTTCTGCCTGGCCCAAAGAGTGAATAGTTTTACAGACAGAAGCAACTTAGTCAAAGACAGGAAACAATATCCAGGCTATGAGATATTGTCTTTTCCAAGAACCGTCAAAAGTATTTGACAGCTAGCAAGAACATCAGTTCAAAGAAGAGCTCATTGTTATGGTTAGAGCACTGGAATTAGTAAAGCATACACATCTCTATGTTTACTGATTCAAACTTCTCTATTCTCATGAGCTTTTGTGGAAGGAGAGGGCACTGCTGCTGAGAACAATGAGGATTGCTATTAAATATGGTCCTGGGATTGTGTTCTAGCCTCAGTATAAAGGTTGAGAGAAGTTGCAATCATGCCCAGGATGCTCCTTAGAAGTGAGGGATGGGAGACATGGCCTCCTGGATTTTGCCACACTCAGCTTTGCTGGCTTTGAGATCTGGGAAACCCACTGCTTTGTATATTGCTTTGGATCTTGATTCTATTGCTGCCACTCTTTGGCTATGTCACTGATACCACAACATTCTGTCCCTGGAGAGAAGAGGTTCAATATGCAGGACTCCGGGGTCCAAAGGACATGCTCCACTCCTGGATCTTCTCTCTTGATGGCTGTGAGATTTCTCCTTTTTCTGCTGAGATGGCTAATTCTATATCCAGCAAGAAGGTAAAATTGACTAATCCCCTTGTTGGATTTTAAATTTTTTCAATTACAATTAACCTTGGTTAGCAATCACAACTAAATCATATAATCCTATCAACATCTTCCCGTACTTTCTGTTACTCAGAGTTATCAGGATAAAGTCATTTGGTGGAATTACAAAGACTATGGCTCAGAGAGCCATATCAAGTAATTAACTAAATTACAGCCATGTATAATTAATTATTAATAGCTAGTAGGTTTACATTATTGTCATATGGAAAATGTATTAAGAAATTGATTTATATGTCCTTCATTAACAATAATTGGGCCCAAATGACTGTTGTATTACAAATAGTAATTAAAATGATTAATTTGATATTTAATTATTCTTTTAGTCATAGGGCACAGATGCATATGTGAAAATATTACCTTTGTGAAAATAACCCATGATCATTCAAATACTAATAATGTTAGAATTATTATTGCTTATTTCTTTCTTGAGTTATGTAAGATGTTGCTTTAAGTGCTTTTGGTTTAAGTGTGTATGTTTCATGATCATCATATCTTCTTGACCTATGTCTCTTTAACAATCTGGTTACTAGTGATATTTTTAACCTTGAATTCTATTTTATGAAATGTTAAAATTGTATGTTGGCATTTTCAGTTCATTTAATGTTTCTATCTGTTTACTTTTAATCTTTGTCATACTTTTGTTGTATGTTGGCAACCAAATGTTGTAAGACTTTTAAAAATTCTATTTTAGCATTTTTGTTATGTGTAATTAATTTACACAGTTAATCTAATTGCTTTTATTTATATTCTCTTGTTTTTTATTTTTTATGTGATATAGTTAAAGTTTATTGTGCCAACCTGGCCGATAAACACATGGGGTTAATTGAAGTGCGGAGAGAAAAATGGCTCAGTAAGCCTCGCCTTTCTAGTTCTCGGGTCTCTTGCTTTGTGATGGTTGGACCAGAGTGCAGCTGCCTTTTGCGTTTCCTTGCTTCAGCTGGCAAGGCTCACTTCCTGCAAGACATCCCTGAGGAGAAGCCACATGGACCTACCCCGATACAGCCCTGGGTGCAGGAGCAGCCATGTGGAGATCCTTGACAGCACTGAGATGCTTACATATTCACTGACTAAGCTTTCCTTCTGCAGTTGGCATCATAGTGTGTGTTTTGCAAGATGGAAAAGGACTTTGTGGATTGGTGTCGGACATATAGGTTAATGGGTTCATGTTGGACTTGTGGGCTTGGGCAGCACTGGGTTGGGATGTTTTCTTGATGTGCACTTAACCCTTATATAAAACTCTCTCTTATGCATGAGTTTCTGTGGATTTGTTTCTCTAAAGTACCCAGACTTTCACACAATACTTTTTATGTCCTTTGTTGGCATCTTGGCCACCATTGGGTATATATATCTATTTGTCATAACATTCCATATTTTTTCTTATAAAGTGTTTCAATATATATACTTTTAAAAAATTTGCTGTGTCAACCTCTTTCAGATTATGAGATAAAATTCAGGTAAATATAAAATAATTATAGACATTTTCATCATAACTTATTAATATTTTAACTTTAAAGCAAGTTCAATTTGTATTCATTTATATCTCAAATCTGAATTTTTTTCCTTTCATTTTGTTCCCATTATTAGGTCAGAGAGCCACAGTTTCCATTGGCTACTAGATACCTGAAAGATAAAATCTTTTCATTTCCCAGGAAAATTTGTAAAAACTGGAGGCGAATTGCAGAGTAGGGTCCTTATCAAAGCTATAGTATAGAGCTACAGTATATATCAGAGTACAAATTTCAGAATGAATAAAATGAAGTCTGTCTCAATAAGCAGATAGCGAGATCAACAGATTTCTTCAAAAGGTACATAATAAATAAGACTGCTTTTCTTATCAGAAAGTACAAAAGAAACTCAAAATAAGATTCAGGCTTTTTTCTCAAGCCTGACTTTGAATCTAAATTCAGAATTGGATATAATTGTATGGGAAAAATGCATGCATATAAAAAAAACTGAGGTATAAACAACACAGAATTTGATTAACGTGTCACATAAGAAATTGCCCAGCATATGCCATCCAAGCCTGTTATGGGATACTACTGTCAGGAATGTTATAGACTCATCCTAGATATCTGTTCATCTAGGTTAGCCTTTTTCCTAAAGTTGCAAGGTGATTGTTTCCACTGAACCAGAATGCCTCCCTTCCAGCAGTGAACACAGGGCATGGGTGAAAGAAGAGCATGCCTATAAATTCCTTGCTTCCTTTTAACTGCCACGAAGAAGAGGAGGAAAATAATTTAGAGAAAAATGTTAAAAATATGTATAATTTTAAATTGTGTGTATTTTAATTTGTGTTTAAATTATGTATAAATGAAATGCAATTTTCAAAACTTTTAATAACCACATAGGGATATTTGTGCGGTTATTTCCATATCAAATTGTGCATCAAAGTAGTCTAGTGGGTCCACATCAAGGCACAAAATCATTTTAGAAATGTACAAGTGCACGCAGATGCATGGCCTGCTGTTATTTATACAAGAACCAGCAGGAATTATGGCATAGCTTTTCAAACAGCTGGTTAAATGTTCCATCTCATAAAGGCAGGTTTATATTCCACATAACTGGTGACCTTCAAGTCAATTGAAATGGCCTGAGAGTCACGTTTGTTATCCTCATTTTTCTACATGCATTTTGATTGGTTAAATCTTTGCTGGAATGCAACTTTTAAAGGTGATTCATGACCAAGCATGCAAAATATGTAAATAGCAATCTCCCAAGATATTCTCTCTCTGAAGGGTCTTGGTTTTCTGAAAACAACCTTTTAACTCTGTATGTCAGTCTGAGAGTCAGGATACTTCAGTTAGACTTTTGGGTCATATTTGAATTTTAGACCCTTTTAATTCCAGCCTCAAAATCTCTCAAGAGCAGCTCTCCTCTGTCCAATCGGGTCATTATGAGTCAGAACGGACCCAATGGTAGGAGTTTAGAATCTGGAGTTTTGGCTACCCTTTTAAAATTCTAATAAATATTCTAGACAGTTCATGTGGGAACAGGCACACTTATATAACCAAAGATAATCTTTCAGACAATGTGAACAGGGACAATAAACCAGTAAATCCACCCAGAAACTCCTCTGGAAAGCTACGAATCTTCTGGGTCAAGAAAATGAGACTTGCTAAATTTGTAATCTTTGGCAATTTATTTCACAAACACACTCTCATATAATTTAAAATAACTGGAGCAAGTTGTACAGAACATTTAAACAATATTTCTTTCGGTTTTAACATTTAAAAAGCTAATCTAAGTTAAAACATGCTAGTTTAAGAGGTAGAAATATAATTTTAAAATTTTCAACACACTCACTACTATCTACTCAATTCCAGCTCATAACAATCCTGTATGTAGCATAGCATTGCCCCTGAGGTTTCCCCAGGTTATAAATCTTTATGGGCGCATAAAGCATTCTGTTTCTTTCCCAGAATGGCTAGTGGGTTCAAACTACTGACCTTGTAGTTAGCAGCCCAATGCATAACACTACACTGGCATGACTCCTCCAAAGACATTAATTTGGTTGACATTGAATGTTTGGCCAGTGAGAAGATCAATTGATCTGTAGCATTAGCCCCCAAAGCCTCTAGGACTCTGGTGTCTATGTGGGTTACTATAATGAAGTGTTATGTATTTTTGAGTCACTTACCTGACGCTATTGTCATTGTTGTCGATTGCCCTAGAGTCAGCTCATATTTCTGGCAATTCATCTTGTTAGGGATCTTCCTTTTGTCTCTATTTTACTAGGGAACACTGGTGACATAGTGGTTACTAATTGGACTGCTAACTGCAAGGTCAGTAGTTTGAAACCCCCAGCCTCTTCAAGAGAGAAAGATAAAAGGTTGTACTTCATGGAGGAGCAATGGAAAATAGGAAGGCCCTCAGCAAGATGGATTAGCATAGTGGCTGCCTCAATGGGTTCAAACATTGGAGCAATTTTGAGGATGGTGCAAGACTGAGCGGGATATCATTCTGTGGTACTTAGGGTCGCTGTGAGTCAGAATCAACTTGATGGTACTAAACAACAACTCCTGTAAAGAGTTACAGTCTCAGAAACCCACAGAGGCTTTCAACCCTGTGCTAGATGCTCACTGGGGTCAGGATCACCTCGATGGCAGTGAGCTCTTTTATCATTTTTTGTTGTTTTTATTTTACTGATAATTTACTTTACTGATGGTGTCCCAGTTGAGGGAATATTTCACTCTGATAACTTGTTCAACAGACATGAGACAAACGTCTTGCCATTCTTATGTCTATGGACCATTGGGTGTTAACTCTTTTCAAGACAAATTTGTTCTGAAAGTACATGGTGTTCTTTAACAACATCATAACTAAAGTACATCAGTTAATTCTTTGGACATTTATTCATAGCCAGCACATGATGTGACTAAAATGACCATTGCTTGGGTCAGGTGCACCTTAGTCTCAAACTAACCTTTTACCTTTTAACAGTTTTGCATCATATTTTTAGTACAGTACATCATTTAATTTCTTGACTTTTGCTTCCCTGGATGTTGATTCTGGATCCAAGTAAAATAGGTAAAAAACAAGTAAAAAGCAGTCGGTCTAAGATATAGAAATAATAATAATTTTAAATTTATCAAGGGTTCACAAGAGTGGAAGGGGTATGGGAGGATAAAAAGAGGAGCTGATACCAAGGGCTCAAATAGAAAGTACATGTTTAGAAAATAATGATAGCAACATATGTAAAAATATGCTGATATAATTGATGTATGGATTGTTATAAGAGCTGTAAGAGCCTCAATAAAACTGTCTTTAAAAAATAAAGAAAGGAGTAGACATACATATGCACATTCAAAGAAAATACATAAATAAAATAGAATTCTTGACAATTGAATGATGTTGCTTTTTAATTCAATTGTGATGATTTTTGTATTCTTTGTGCTGGGATGTCATTCATAAGAAAGGGTTTATGCTTTCATCTTTATCAGTAAGTATTTCAGGTCCTCTTCAGTTTCAACAAGTAAAATTGTATAATCTGTGCATCTCAGGGTATTAATGAGTATTCTCCAATCCTGACACCATATTTTCCTTCTTAAAAATCTGGCTTCTTAAAATATTTACTCAGCCTACAGACTTAATAAGAATGTTGAAAGAATACCACCCTGATGAACACTTTTCATGGTTTAAATCAGGTAACATCTAGGTTAGTGACTGCCTCTTGGTCAATGTACAGGTTCTCAATGAGCACACTGTAGTATTCTGGAATTCCAGTTTTCTAATATTCTATAACATTTGCTGTGATCCACACATCTGAATATTTTTTCATAGTCAATAAACAACCAATTTCTCTCTGTAATTCTTTGCTTTCAACAAATATTCATCTGACATCACCAATGATATCCCTCATTCCCCAATATCTTCTGAATCAGCTTGAATTTCCAAAAGTTTCTGTACAATACATGATTCCAACCATTTAAAAATTATTTCCAGCAATATTTTACATATGTCTTATGTTAGTAGAGTTGTTCAATAATTTCCACATTCTGTTGAGTTATTTTTCTTTGAAATGGGCATCAGTGTGGTTCTCCATTCCTGTGGCATGGCCTAGTGAGCACTTTGGGTGGTGCATTCATTTGTTGAAATGTTGCAATTGATATTCGGTAATTACTGGAGTCCTGGTTTTCACTAGCACCTTCAGTGAAGCTTGGGCTTCATCCTTCAACCCCAACAGTTCTTGGTCAGATGCTGGCTCCTGGAATGGTTGACTATTGACCAAGTCTCTGTTGTACAGTGACATCAGTGTATTTTTTCCCATCATGTTTAATGCTTCCTTGATTGTTCAGCATTGTGCCTATATTATCCTTCAGTATTACAAATTGAGGCTGAATTTTTTTTAATTCTTTCATCTTAATATATGTTGAGTGTGTTCTTTGCTTTTACTTGTCTAAGTCCAAACTCCAGAAAAACTAAACTCACTGCCATGGAGACAATTCTGACTCATAACAACCCTGTGCAACAGGGTAGAACTAATGGCCCCCGGGGGTGGCCAAGATGACAAATCTTTATAGGAATAGAAAGCCTCATCTTTATCTCAAGGAGGGACTGGTGGTTTCAGACTGCTGACCTTATAGTTAGTAGCTCAACTCGTAATCACTACACCATTAGGGCTCTAGACTTTTACAAATTTCTTTATAATATTTTATTGAGCTACCCTTTGAAACTCTCTATTCAACTTTTATTTTGTCATGTCTTTCACTTTCTCTTCTCTGTGTGCAAGAGGAAGTTAGTCTCTGCTGACATCCATTTTTTGTGTTTTCCTATTTGTTTAATGATCATTTAATACTTTTCTTTGTGTATGATATTCTCGATGTCATTCTACAAATTATCTGGAAATTAGTGTTCAATGGGTAAAATGTATATAAGAAGCAGCTGCAGAGAAATAGATTCAAAGGCCTACCTGATTTGTGGATAGTGCTTCAGTGCTGCCCTCTCCTCACAATTGTTATGTTTGAGTCCATTGTCGAAGCCAAAGTGCCAATCCAAATCCTAGATGATCTTCCTCTCGTTCACTGACCTTCTACTTTGCCAAGCATGATGACCTTTAGAAGAGATGAGTTTCTTCTGATAACATGTTCAAAGCAAGTGAGGGAAGTCTCTCCGTCCTCTGCTTGTGCTTCCAAGACAGACTTGTTAGTTGTCTGGCAGTCCCTGGCATAGTCAATATTCTTCTCCAACATCATCATCCAAAGAGATCATTTTTTCTTTGTTGTTGTTCCGTGCCTTAGAGTTAGTTGGTTGCAACTCGTAGTGACCCTGTGTACAACAGAACAAAACACCAGCCAGGCTGCTCCCATCCTCACAATTGTTCTTCTGGTAGAGCTCATTGTTTCGGCCTCTGTGTCAATCTATCTTTTTGAGGCCCTTCCTCTTTTTGCCTGCTCCTCTACTTTACCAAACATGATGTCTTCCAGGGACCACTCCCTCCTGATAACATGTCCAAAGCACGTGAGACAAAGTCTCACTATCCTTCTCTCTAAGGACCACTCTGACTGTACTTTTCCCAAGACAGAGCTGTTTGTTTTGGGCAGTCCATGGCACCTTCAGTATTCTATGTCAGCACCATAATTCAAATACGTCTATCCTTATTCGGTGCCCAACTTTATGAGAAGATGTCTATCATTCATACGAGATGATTAAAAATACCATGGCATGGGTCAGATACACCTTCAGAGATTGGCTCATAATTTTAACTATTTTAAGTAGTGTTTCAAAATCCAATAGAAGTTTCTGGCAAAGTGGGTTATGCAAACTAATCCATGATGCCAGGATGTAGTGTGTCTTACTGTCTGGAAAAAGTTTCACTTCACTACCCTGCCAGCCTGGTGGTGTAATGGTTACATGTTCGGCTGTGAGCTGCAAGGTCGGCACTTGAAAAACAAGAGCCACTCTGTGGGAGAAAGACTGGGTTTTCCACTTCCATAAACAGTTTGTCTTGGAGACCCACAGGGGTTCACTGTGAGTCAGCACTGACTCGATGGCAGGGAGGGTAGATAGGTAATCTATTGGTGCAGTTTTACTGCTAACCATAAGACTGATGGTTCAATCATGAACAGTTTTGCGGGGAGAAAGCCTGGCCATAATGACCCATAAAGATCACAGCCAAGAAAACCATGTGGAGCAGATCGACTCTGTCACATGCGATAGACTTGACACCCCACAACAGTATGTCTATTTGGCCTCAAATTTAGTGAAGCTCAAAACCTTATTGAGGCTTAATATTAATGTCATTAGAAAAAGGTAACACATAGAATATAGACATCAGCTTCAACAGAACTTAAAAAATATGCATTGTATTTTAATTCCATTTTCCCATGCACATTTGAAGTCCCCTTTGTATCAGAAGATGGAAGATAAATAAGGCTTAAATGTGAAGACATTGATTTGAATGCCATTGACTGCAGTCAATCTTGAGGATTGCAGGAAGCAATTGCTGAGCAAAAGTTATTAATGCCAGCTGTTTTGATCCTTTTACTTTTTATCCTGCAGTTTGAAGCTTGTTTTTTTCCCCCTCTTTTAGTAAACATTTTGTGCTCGGGATTGTAACGGTACAGTAGAGGAAGGCAAAGGAATAAGATCAGAGAAGTGCCTCATACCAATGCCTGCCCTTCAAATCCCTACAAATCAAGTTTCTCAGATCATGCAGGGGAGACAGTGTCATTTTCCTCCTTTACAATCTCTGATAGCTCATCTGAATTTGAATGCAAAAGATTTTCCTTTAAGAAAGCTTCATTACGCCAGAGGGACTATTGCCTTGCACATGGTGATGGCCCTATCTCATGGACCATGATTGATGGCCTCCATTACACTTCATCAGTATTCATGGCTGCACTGGTAGGGATGCAAAGAGTGAAAGCCTGGAAAAAAATAAAGCTAAGAATTTTATCAACTTAAATATGCTGGACATAGTTAATACATTCTGTTACCTTTGCTATTCAGAGGTAGCATAAAAACCTTCACTTTGAAGGTGTTTCTAAAGAGGCAAAAACAAATATAAGCCAAAAATAAATAAAAGTTAACATACAAATACATTGGCTAAAAATGGATTCAATACCAAAAATGTATCTCCTGTAATAGTTTTGTTTATTTCTCCCTTTCCACTCACTACAGGCATGCATCTGTACGGGACTTATCGCCCCCTTATTCCAAAATGGAAATGAGAAGGGCCACAGGTTTCCACTACCCTCCAGTAAGAACCTAAAAACATGTATTGTTTGCATTTCAATGATTTCTTTTTCTTTGCATGTCACACACTGCTAATTATGTATTGCTCTGTCTCATAAGTAATCATTTCAAATAGCACATGAGTCCATGTAAAGGAAATGATTCATCTTCCTAATGTATCTGACACTATGGTTTGCAGGACTATTTTAGACACTAGATTATAATTCTTGTTATGTAAAACATCTCTGGAAGCTAAAATTAATGTCGATAAGAAGCTTATGCAACAAGAAAAATGAATGCGGGGCAAAGCTAAGCAAAAATAAACCCCTTTTTCCTGACTCTTCTACAGTCAATGAGACTGCGCACTTGACATCCTCTTAAACTCCCAGACACATCAAAGCCCTTTATGCCTCAAAAAAGAGTGGAAAAAAATAACTCTGATTATACCCTAAAAGTTTTTTGCTTCCTGTTTCTTCTTCCCTCTACAAAGTCTCATGTGTGATGCAGGAAGTGTCCATCTTTAGTAAGATTAAGAGTGGGAAATATGAATGCCAATTAAAAAAATCATTTGGCTCTTATTTTCCAATTCATTCTCTCCAAGTCAACAAGAATAAAATGTGAAAACTTAATATCAGAAAATTAGTGACCACTAAATACAGGATGATGACGTACTGTATTTAATGAGTTAATGAATTGACCCTCATTTTAGAGCCCCCCCACGAACAGGCCAAGTGATGACCGGGGTTAAACATGGAGCTAAAGACCAGAACATCAGACCCAACAGCAACGTCACAGAAAGATGAGTTAGAATGCTGCTTCAGTACAGATGGACAGCCTCAGAAACACATGGAGTATTCCTGCTGTGCCTTTAGGGTCCCTATAAGCCACAGATCACTAGTAAGCAAAATGATGGTTATTCCTTGTAAAATGAATACAGATTAGGCAGATCTCTAAGGAAGTATGGAAATATTCATAACAATGAGTTTTGTAAAGTAATTCCACAACTTGTAGAATTGTTGATATCATTCCTCACCCATAGACTATAGCCAATCTCCATGGAGTATCTTTTGATGCGAGACAACAAACACTTCAATCACTTTCAATAGTTCTCTTTATTACTGACTTTCCACTAGAAATACTAAAATAAATATATGACAGTAAAATTAAAAATTAATATAAAACATGAGAATAAAAGATATTTTCAACTTTTATTTTTCCATTCCACTGCTCACAGATTAATAACCTAAGCCTACTTCCTCTGATTTATGAAGGTATACATGCTCCACTCCAGTAAAGACTGGAAGATGTGCCAGCATAGAAACAAATTTTATATCCAGGAGACAAACGTGATTTCTTATTCCCCACTGGCAAGATTTCTTAAAGTAAAATGTAGCAGTGCCTCTGAGGACAGACCGACTTCCTTTATGTCTCTATTTTTTGTTTGTTTGCTTGTGCTTGTTTTCACAAGAGGGAAGCCAACTATGTTAGGCCAGCTTGTGTAGATAAACAAAACCAGTAATGCTCATAAATTGAACAAGAAAGAACTTTATATAAGAAAGTGTCCTAACTAATTGCCCACTTGAAAGGTGGGCAAAGAACTTGAAAAGAAGTTTCACAGAGGCAGAAATC
>NW_022103907.1:15620843-15622452 GCF_000313985.2 Echinops telfairi | reverse complement strand
GATAACAGTTGTATGAGCCCCTAATAAAATGTTTAAAAAAAGAAAAAAGAAAGTGTCCTAGTGCAGCCCAACTTAAGTCCATGGGTCTGATGCTCTCCAGAGCCCTCATCAGGTGCAGGCTGATGAGGCAGAAGCAGGAAACAGGAAGATCACAGGCAGTGGGGAGAGAGTGTCATGGATCCAAAGTCCATGGGAACACAGCAGAGCAGCTCCAGTTCTGGGGCCTTCTGGAGACAGACACAGAATCCCTGTGAGCAGAGAGAGTGAAGGAAAACAGAGAGAATTTTCACTGTCCCTCTTATAAAAAGGTCGCAGCCACAAGGAAGCAACACCAAGCTACCAACTAATTGACAGGTTGGACTCCAATCCTACCTCCACCCAGAGTGGCATGAAATCTAATGACCTCACCAATCAACATCGATAGATTAAAAACTCCTTATAATACGTGTGTTCATTGTTTTCCAAGTAGTAATCTCACATCGAGTTAACTATTTATTAACGTCACGCTTCGAACATGGAAAATTGAGGTTTTCTATGTCATCTGTGACTATCTTAAATGAAAGTGATAATATCGATAAAAACACAGTATAGCAAACGTTTTTTGTTTTGTGATTTTTAAAGAAAGCAAATACTAAAAGTGGGATAGTGACTTCCCACAAAACTTCAAAAATGTAGGTGGGCACCATATGTTGCACAGGTCACAAAATGGTTAACATGCTGCATAACCCATGTGTATAAGGCTACCCAGTGCAACAGGATTTGATCTATAACTACCCTCTCAGTATGGATTACAAAACCCTTTGAAGACAATTGCCCGAAATCAGTCAGCTATAAAAGCAGAAAACACTGAATTATTTTACATTGAAAAACAAAAATAATCTTCACTTTATCCTATTTGTTTTCAAAATAGATTTTACTTGTCCTATGTATCTAACCACATAAGATATTCAAATTTGTGTCACTCTTTCTATTTCACCATTGAGTGAAATAGTACTTGGACAGATTAAGTGACTTTACTTTGCTTCAGATAACCAACATCCATGGAAACGGAACAGTAGTCAAGAAGTCAGAAGAAAGACTGGGAAACAAAACTGGCAATGATATATTGGACAAGGAGCTAATCTCTAAAATCTATAGGAAATGCAAAAATTCAGTAAGAAAAAGATGAATAATCCAACTATAAAATGGTCAGAGGACATTAACAGAGTTCACCTAAGAAGACTTATAGACAGCAAACAAACATATAAAGAAATGTTCATGATCACTAGCTATTCCAGAGGTACAAAACAGATACCACCTGACACTGGCATTAATAGCAAAGTTCCAAAAACCAGAAAGTAACAAATACCAGGGAAGGTGCAGAGGGATTTTTCCCCTCCTGCTCTATTGGTAGGACTGTAAAATTACACAGCCAGTGTGGAAAGTGGTATGGCACTCCCTCAAACAACTAGAACTAGAAATATCCTAAGACTCAACAATCCCTTTTCTCGGTACATACCCTAAAGAAATAAGAGCAGGAATGGGTGTATGCACACCCATGCTATTCATAAAAGCAAGAAGTTAGAAACAACCTAAATGTCCCCCAGCAGAAGAACAGATAGATAAACTT
>NW_022103907.1:15618538-15620281 GCF_000313985.2 Echinops telfairi | reverse complement strand
TGCTAAAAAGCAAAGAGGTCATTTTGAGGACTATGGCATGCCTGATTCAATCTATGGTATTTTTAATTGCCTTATATGCATATGAAAGTTAGATAATGATAAGGAAGACTGAGGAAGAATCGATACTTTGAATTATGTTATTAGCAAAAAATATTGTCTGCCAGAAGAATAAGCAAATCTGTCTTGGAAGTAGGATAGCCAGAATATTCCTCAGAAATGAGGATGGTGAGACTTTACTTTTTATGCTTTGGAAGAACAGACCTTAGAGGGGAAAGTTTGGTAAAGTAGAGGTTCAGTGTGTGGTGATAATTTATTTTAAAAGAATGCATATCAGAATGCCCCAAGGAGTTGGAGATTAAAAGGATCTCAAATGTCTAACTCTTTCAGGATGCTATTCTGCTCCATCATCCACCCTGCTCCCCGCCACTTTTCCCTTGAGTATATTCACTCACATCCCTGGGTTCAGTGATTTGCTACAATGTCCCACTCAACTCACTGCCATCAATTCAATTCTGAGACTGTAAGACAGACTAGAACTTCCCATGTGAATTTCTGAGACTAGGACCTTGCTTCTACCAATGCTCAGTCATGAAATATAGGGATATCAGGTGGTATCAGGCGCAGTGGCACCAGCACTTAGACCCCCTCGAAGGATAACAAAGGGTGGTGGGATGATGTCTTCAATCACCTCTGTTGGTTTTTAAGATACCTCTGAGGCAACAAAGGGTGTGACTTGTTTCACTCCCTTAACTAGAATCCGATCTTAATCTTGGGCACTAATCTTGCCCATTAGTATAGCAGAGAAAGCCCTCCAAGATGAGATTATAGCCACAGGCACACAGTCCAGAATTCTATTACATGACATAAGGACTTACAGCTAGAAAGGCCATATTACATGACTACAGGTCACAGTGAAAATGAGGAAGACCCTCAGCATGATGGACTGATACAGTGGCTACAACCATGGGCTGAAACATGGCAGCAGTTAGGAAGTGGTGCAATGCTTCTTGTTATTTTGGTGTATATAATATCACAATGAGTCTTAACTGACTTGATGATCTCTAACAACAGCAAAAACCATGATAAAGATAGTAGAGCCCGCTCTTAACACACAGCTTTGGAAGAAAGAGAATCGTGCTCCACCTCGGGCCCCTTGTGGGTTACATTCAGGAGCAAAGTGAGCAAACAGGAGGTGTGGAAGGCAGGCTTCGCAGTGACAGGAGGATGAGGTGACTCACTGGTCTAGCTGAGGGATGCGATTGACAGCGACTGAAAGCACTTTGCTTGGTCCCCTCAATAAAGAGGATAGTCTGACTAGGGCACCTTATTTGTAGGAGTAGAGAGCTAGAAAAGCCTATGGTTAGGCCTTTTGAGCCCCTCCTACTCTTACTCACTCACTCAGAAACTCATTGCCATTGAGTCCATTCTGATCCATAATGACCCAGAAGACAGGATAGAACTACACCTCTGGGTTTCTGAGACTAACTTAGTAAGGGTGTAGAGATCCTCATCTTTCTCCCGCAGAGCAGCTGGTGGTTTGGGTTCACTGCTGTACTTCTGATCGGCAGCCCACAGTGCACCCTACAACGGCCCCACGGCTAACCTGATTTTAGTACATGGTAACAACACATTTTATTTTAATCGTTTTATTAGGTGCTCATACGACTCTTATCACAATCCATACATACATCAATTGTGTAAAGCACATTTGTACATTCATTGCCCTCATCATTCTCAAAACAT
>NW_022103907.1:15614955-15616879 GCF_000313985.2 Echinops telfairi | reverse complement strand
AGGGAAAGAGGGACCAGACTTCAACCCAATACTGAATCTTAGCATCAGATTTGATACCACAGGGATGAGCAGAGACTTTGGAAAGATGTTGTTTCACCGACTTTATTACTTGATTCCACTTGAATCGTTGCAATCATAGGTAGAATAAATGGACAATGACTTCCATTATCTTTACCAAGGGGAAAAAAGTTCCATTTCCCATGGACATTTTAGCTGATGATTTATGTTCAAGAGGTTAAGCCTTTCACATGGATAAATTTCCTGTTACCAGAATACATGCTTATTTGTATACCATGCTATAAAACAACTCACCTATACTTTATGGGATGTGGTTTATTGATGATCTGTATTATATTGTGAAGCTGAAAAAGCAACAACAACAAATTCTGCTTTTTATGCATGTTTTTGTAATGATTCATGAAGAGAGTTTTGTTCTGTTTTTAAATAAGTGTGACAAGACTTTCAGTCTTGCCTTGGGAGATATTTTAATGTGATAAGTGAATGCTTTGATAATCCCATCAGGAGGCTAACCAGGAAAGAATCTGCTTGTGTTTTGGATTATATGAACCAGGGAGAATCACTGCTAAAAGAGAAGGATTGAGTTTTTTTCAGACATAAACAACAATAATATAAATGATAATAAAGACCAAAATCCATTTTGGAGTGGTCCAAGGAGGTTGGTTGGGAAATATAAAGAAGAAGTGTTAGGGACAATATAAATACCTGATATTTATCTTTTTAAATCTATTTAGTGTACAAAGTAGTCACCATGAAAGACTCAGCAAAGTCAGAGGCTAGGGGAGCAGGCTTTCTTTCCTGGAGTTGTTACAGGCACTCTGGCATAGGGTGGAGATGAGACCAACCCTTTTAGACTAACTAAACTTTTCAAGTGAACTCAGATTTTGCTGGACAAGTGCAATTGTACAGAAACAGTTTAGATTTAAGCTTCTTAAATTTCTTAATCCGAAGACCATTATGGGTTTTCCTTAAGTTACACATTGGCCAAATTTGAGGTGATTTTTAAAATGCATGTAGAAAAAGTCAGTTTATAAAAAACTCACACCCATGTCCACTTTGTTGATTCTCACTCACAGTGACCCTATAGGTCATGGTGGAACTGGCTCTATGGGTTTCTGAGACACTAACTCATTATGAGAGTAGAAAACATCATCTTTCTCCTACAAAGGGACTGCTGGTTTCAAACTGCTGATGTTGTGGTTAGCAGCCCAATGCATAACACATCACACTATCATAGTCTATAGAATAATTCATATAGCATAGGTCATTTTTGCAATCTACAAGTATATTCTTAATTGTATTAGAAATGTAGATTTAGGCCAAAATCGTTCAATATTTACCTTTGTGGGTGTGTTAGTCCAGTTGACTAGAGACACTCATATATATCTAACAGAGAACTTTATCTCAAGAAGTAATTATGCATCAATAAAACATCCCAGCCCAATCCAGATCAAGTACATAAGTTCGACATTAGCCCATAAGTCCAATATTAGTCCATGAATTCCTCTTCAGACTCATGGAGCACATGCAATGATGTGAATGAATGCAGGAAGATCACAGGCTGGTGGGTGGAAAGTCCTGTGGGTCCTATGGTAGTGGACACATCTCCAGGGCTCTGGCTGCCATCAGCATGGCTTCATGTGGCTTGTCAACAGGAATGTGAAGCAGAGAAAGAGTGTGTGGTTTGCCTTCCAGGATAAAGAGGAATTTGCCAGAATCCTCATGAGGAGGCCACATCCACAAGGCAGCATCATCAGACCGTGACCTGATTGACAGGCTAGACTCCACCCCATTCACTGTTAATACCCTCAAATTGACATGAGATTATGCAAATACTATAGCAGGCTATTTTGAAAACTGTATTTGTCATTTTCCAATATTTCTAGAAGGAAATATTTTGTAGTCT
>NW_022103907.1:15609120-15612788 GCF_000313985.2 Echinops telfairi | reverse complement strand
TGTCATAGCAAATGGAATTGGATCTACAAATATAGGAGTAAGGATTTTCAGCACATATTTTAAGGGATACCAGAAATCCATAACCCTTGGTGATGGTTGTTATTACCTGTTGCGTCTATTCTAGCTCATGGAGGGAAGAATGGTTCCACAGGATTTTCACGTCTGTAAATTATTAGGCTCATTATTTAAGGTACCTCCAGTTAAGTTTGCAGCAGGAATTTAGATCAGTTTGGAATCTTTCAGTAATGGCTAATGGAGTATACAGGTTGCATAGCAACTATCTCTGTGTGTGGGATTTTGACTAAAATAGGAAAGAGACCAGGGCTCCAGTCAGAAATGCTGCTTTGAACGTCTGTGCTCACTTGTTATGACATTGTTTCTTGTTTCCCACATGGGCCCCAAACCCACATGCAAGATATTTGGTTGTTATGAAAACATATATATACTCCTTTGGCCATGAGTGAACCATTTTGAACCATTTATAAGGCTTGGTTTGAATTTACAACCATTAACACATAGTTGAGTGCTTTACCATTTGTATTTCCAAGCAACCATAAACTGCTCCACAGGAGAAAGATATGGCTGTCTACTCCCAAAGGTAGTCTCCAAAATGCACAAGGGTAATTCTACCCTGCCCTTCAGGGTGGCTGAGTCAGAAATGAGTAGATGGCAGAAAGCATGAAATATAAGCTAGATCAGTAAGCATCAGTGCTTTAAGAAAACCTTTGGAATTTGAGTGAGCTTATAACAAATATTATCGGTGACATATAAGTTAAACAAACATGTTTAATATGATTAAGGAAAAAACTTTTAAAACATATTCTTCCCTATGTAATATTTGGGATCTATTCATACTTAAAAAACAAAAACTATGCCATGTATTCGAAATTCAAGTTTAACCAGGCATCATGCATTTTCTTTTGTAAATCTCAAAACTTACCTCAGAAGACATTTGGCAATTTGACATGTCATGGCTGGGGCAGGAAGTGCTACTGGCACTAGTGGGTAGAGGCAAGTGATACGGCTAAGTGGCTTACAATGCTTAACGCAATGAACCCCTCCACTTCAGACCCAAGTTAGTCACCTTATATTATATGCAGTGCTGAGGTTGAGAACTCCTGCCTTTATGAAACATTCCCAGAGAAAGTCTTCCTAATCAGCATGTAAGGATAGGTTCCCCGATGTATACACACTGCAGAATCATGTTCTTCCCCTTGGAAGCACGCACTGATTTTGGTTGTCTACTGTTTCAGACTCAGTCTTTCCCACTAGTTTAGAAACACCATTATTGGTGCCATCCTAGTCCTGAACATTGTGTTAAAAACCTGAAATGACTCGACGAATATTAATTGAATTACAGAATGAACAAAGGGCCATTGTCCTCACTTTGATGAGAGGAAAGAGTGAGTGAGCAGTACTGTAAACCAGGTGCCAGAGCCCCACTAGGACGTGGAACAAGATTTTAGGAAATGTCAAGCAATTATATTGACAAGGAGAAAGTTCCATAATTAGATGTAATATGTTTCAAAGTAGGAGCTCTGCCATCCCCGAAGGAGAATGACTATTAGAAACTATATTAAAAGTTATGAACATAATTAATAAAAAATTGTCGAGATCTTGTTAGTTTGTTCTTGTTAATGGAAAAGAGCTGCAATGCTTCAGGCTGACTTTCCATCTTCAAAGTACATTACAGAATTTTTGAAAGCAATAGAATACCTAGGATTACCTTTAACAATGTGTTGGGCTTATAGCGGAAAGGGTAGGTTTTCTGAAATATTACTTTAAATAGTGCATTTTAAACTGCCAATGTGGAACTCAGAAACTCTGAGAAAATGTCATATGATCTTTTGAAAAGATGGTGAGATGTTTATTAGGTTTCTTTATGATGAAAGTAGGAGGCAGAGTTTATGGCATCCTGTCATAGCTGAACTCTGCTTTTTAAAAGACAGGTTTATTGACATGTAATTCACATACCATACAGTTCAGTGGTTCAAATATATTTAA
The DNA here is from genome assembly GCF_000313985.2 of Echinops telfairi. NCBI lineage: Eukaryota > Metazoa > Chordata > Mammalia > Afrosoricida > Tenrecidae > Echinops > Echinops telfairi. The sequence continues at coordinate 15,610,784 of NW_022103907.1, read as the reverse complement.
AAGATTTGTACAATGATCACCACAATACATTTTAGAATTTATTTCTTGTACCCATTATTATTAGCTCCCCAATCTTGCCCATACCACCCACCTCCGCCCAAACCTCCCCTGTCATAATCCTAAATAAGCATTAATCTAGTTACTATCACTATTGATTTACCAATCCTGGGTTTCATATAAAGAAAATCAAACAACTCTCACCTCCCAACAAGAACAACAAAATAAAATATAATGAAAAACCTCAACCCAAGAGAAAGCAGAAGATAGTAGAAGTTATAATAAATTAAAAATTAGTCAGAAGGGGAAGCAAATATAAATGTTAAATTTAAACCTAGCTATATCTATAATAATTCACTTTTTAATACATTCTTTTTGAGGGCAAGACTATTCACAACCCTGGTTGCTGGTCCCAGAGTTTTCAATGGAAACTTAATTCTCACGGGGACTCTGCAAATGGGTTTTGGACATTCACTGTCATCCATAGCCTTCTGAAAATCAGGTGCTCAAAGTTTAAGGTCTAATACAATTCCTACCTCTGACCTTGGATTTTGTTCCTCGCAATTCTGGAACCAAATAGACTGCTGTACTCTTTCTGTGTGGACTTACCTGACACTTTGCTTATATGACTGGTCATTTTAAGATAAGCTATCAAGAACCCAGACACTATTATTTCTGATAGCCGGGCACCATCTGGTTTCTTCACTACACTTTTCTCTAACACCTATATCTTCAGTGATCACTTCATCAGGGCAAGTATCAAGCAGGGCCACCTTATAATAAGTAATTGCTCTTTGATAAGGCTTCACAATTAAGTGCAAAGTCAAAACACATTGGTATATCTAATATATATATACATATATATGTATATTAAATTCAAACTACTGTATATGCAATGCAAATTTAAATAGGCATCATCCATTTTCCTTTGTATATCTCACAATCTTATCTATATCTATATCTATATAGACACACACATATATATATCCCTGGCCCATCTTAGAGGCAGCATTATCAGATTGTTGAGAAATAATTTATTCTCCATGAGGCACTTGGTAATTCTAATAACAGTATCATTAATCTAGCCAATTGTATAGAACTCAAAGTTCTATTAAGAAAAGGGAAATATACATATATAGGAATGCTTTTTAGACTAAAACACATGGGATGTTTACTTTTATAGGTTAAAAACTTAAGTCATTAAACACTGTTTAAAAATGCAATGAGGGATATACCCAAGTCAAAAATTTCAGTAATGCTCATCCAGGAAGGTAAAACTAGGCATAGTTTACAATATCTCACAGAAAGCAAAGAAAGCAAGAAGATAGCAAGTATATGGTTATATTAAGTTGCCAATTACTGCACAACCTCAAAAACAAGACATTTGAACCAAAGTCCATTAACTTTCAACTCTGTGATCTTGAATAGCAGTCCTTTTGCTTCTGCTCACACTATGGTGTTTCAGCTTTAATTCCAATAGTATTTCAGTTCCTTTCATCTGAAACTAGGGTTTTAAATATAAAGTCTGGTTCCTTGAGTTAGGTTTCCAAATTACATAATTCTGATGTTGTCTATGAAGAACACCTCAAAAAGACAAAATCTAAAATCCAAGTAGCCTATAGCACACAGCCAAGGTCATGGAGTACTAAAAAGAAACTTGGTCAAAA
>NW_022103907.1:15577857-15609020 GCF_000313985.2 Echinops telfairi | reverse complement strand
AGAGGCAGCATTATCAGATTGTTGAGAAATAATTTATTCTCCATGAGGCACTTGGTAATTCTAATAACAGTATCATTAATCTAGCCAATTGTATAGAACTCAAAGTTCTATTAAGAAAAGGGAAATATACATATATAGGAATGCTTTTTAGACTAAAACACATGGGATGTTTACTTTTATAGGTTAAAAACTTAAGTCATTAAACACTGTTTAAAAATGCAATGAGGGATATACCCAAGTCAAAAATTTCAGTAATGCTCATCCAGGAAGGTAAAACTAGGCATAGTTTACAATATCTCACAGAAAGCAAAGAAAGCAAGAAGATAGCAAGTATATGGTTATATTAAGTTGCCAATTACTGCACAACCTCAAAAACAAGACATTTGAACCAAAGTCCATTAACTTTCAACTCTGTGATCTTGAATAGCAGTCCTTTTGCTTCTGCTCACACTATGGTGTTTCAGCTTTAATTCCAATAGTATTTCAGTTCCTTTCATCTGAAACTAGGGTTTTAAATATAAAGTCTGGTTCCTTGAGTTAGGTTTCCAAATTACATAATTCTGATGTTGTCTATGAAGAACACCTCAAAAAGACAAAATCTAAAATCCAAGTAGCCTATAGCACACAGCCAAGGTCATGGAGTACTAAAAAGAAACTTGGTCAAAAGTTTTTAGCGTGATTAGCAACATAATACTGGGTTGATTCTCCCATTGGGAGTCTATAAAAGGAATGCTAATTGCTTTCCCCAAGGACAGACTGCCTCTCCTTGGTTTATACAGCAACAGAAGTGAAATCATTCTTGCAGAAAGGAACACACCACCCTCTCCTCCAGTCATAAATTTCCATTGAGATTCACTGCTCACCATTATAGGAGTGCCTATACATTTGGGGTGACTATGGGGCAGTGCTATATGGCAGGAACGGCTTAGTCCTTTCCTTCTCCACACTACATGAAAAACTAACTCCAGCTAAGGAGAGACATCCTCTGAAGCAGTAGTTTTTAAGATGTACAAAGAAGGGTCTGATAAATTGATCCTAAGCAGGAGACACCAAACAACAACAAGCATCACAGAGACACACCACCACATTGTTTGTGAGAACAGATTAAATGATTACATATCCTGAGATCAAATGTCTGTCTTTGTTTGGGTGTTTGTCCTTATAATAATTGCCTCATACAATATTTGCCCCTTGGTGATTGACAAACTTAGCTCAGTATCATATTCTCCAGGTCCATCCATGGCATGAGCTGCTTCTTGATTTCTTTCATCAGTGTTTTGGAACATTGCATGTTGTTTTATTGTGTGTATGTACTAGTGTGTCTTTAGTCTTTCTTCTACTGATGAGCTTTGGCTGTTTCCAAATTCTTGCTATTGTGGACAGTGCTGCCATTATCACGGGAGTGCGTAAGTCTGTTTGTGTTGTCTGTAACTTCTTTAGGGTAATACCAGCAGAGGAATTGATGGATCATATGGGATTTTCACTCCTAGTTGTTTTAAGTAGCATCACATCACTTTCCACAACAGTTGTACATGTTCACAGGCCCACCAGCAGTATATGTAAATTCTGATCTCTTTGTACCCTCTCCAATATTTGCTGTTTTCTGTTTTGTTTTTGAATTGGGCTGTCATTGATTGTGTAAGGCAGTGGTTCTTAACCTGTGGGTCGTGACCCCTTTGGTGGTCGAACGACCCTTTCACAGGGGTTGCTCGATTCATAACAGTAGCAAAATTACAGTTATGAAGTAGCAACAAAAATAATTTTATGGTTGGAGGTCACCACCACATGAGGAACTGGATTGTGGCATTAGGAAGGTTGAGAACCACTGGTATAAGTTGCTGGATGACTAGTGATCTTGAGCATTTTTATGCATTTGTTAACGACTTGATTGTCGTTATTAGTGAACTGTCTCTTCATGTCTCTTGCCCACTTTTTAATTGCATTTTTTTTCTTATTGAGGTTTTAGAGTATTTGAAAGAATTTAGAGTAGTCCCTTGTCTAACATGTCATTGCTCAAGACTTTTTCTCAGCTTGTGGGCTCTTTTTTTTAAATGAAGTCTTTTGATACACATAATTGTCTTATTATTAGTGGGGCCCAATTGTCTATTTAGTCTTCTGTGTACCTATCTATCATTATATTTTATAATGTGGTTTTGCCTTGCAATAGGATTCTTAAGCATGTTCCTATTTTCTCTTTGATGATCTTTAGAACTCTGGTATTTTCATTTATATTATTAATCCAGTTTGAGTTTGTTTTTATGCAGGGCGTGAAGTATGGGTCTTGATTCATTCTTCTTCAGATGAAGATCTAATTTTGTCAGCATCATTTGTTGAGGAGACTGTCTCTTTTTTAATTTAACATATTTTGGTCCTTTGTTGAAGATCAGTTGCCTGAACATGGATGCATTTATGGGTTGTCAATTGTGTTTCATTGGTGTGTGTACCTATCATTGTACTAGGACCAGGCTATTTTGATTACTGTAGCTGTGTAATACGTTTTGAGATTGGATAGTGTGATGCCTCCTATTTTATTCTTTTTTAAAAGGAGTTCTGTGCTTATTCTTTGTCTTTTCCCTCTCCATATGATATTAGTATTTGTTTTTTTCTCCATTTATTTAAAGAATGACATTGATATCTGGATAGGGATTTAATTTCACAATATTAAGCCTTTCTATTCATAAACAAAGGATAGTCTTCCAATAGTGTTCTGTAGTTGTCTTCGTACAAGACTTTTGTTTTTCTGGTTAGATTACATTGTGTGGCTGCTGTAAATGGTATTGTTTTCTTGATATGTTTTTCATAGTTCTATTCATTAACATACAGAAATCCAAATGGCTTATGCTTGGTAATCTTATATACTTCTATGTTACCAAATATTTTCATTGTTTCCAATATTCTTTTTGATAAAGATTTTGGATTTTCTACTTATAAAAAAATCATACTATCTGCAAATAATGACAGTTTCATTTCTTTCCCCATATGTATTCCTTTTATTTCTTTTTCTTCTTAAACAGTTTTGGATAAAACTTTCAGTGCAATGTCTGGGTAAACTAGAGAAACAAATTCATAGAGACTCATATGTAAATAAGAAAGAGGTTTATATACAAGAGAAATTCAATATTGAGAAAACATCCCAGCCCTGTCTATATCAAGTTCATAAGCCTGATATTATCCCATATGTCAGATACCAATCTAAAGTCCTCTTCAGACTCATGAAACGCATGCAATGATGCTGAATGCAGGAAGATCATAGGCCAGTGGGTTGGAAGTCTTGTGGATCCAGTGACGTTGTAAGCATCTCAGAACTGGCACGAGTCTCTATGTGGCATCTCCAGCTCCAGAGGTCTGGTAGCATCTGGGTAGGTCAATATGATTTCTCCAGCTCCCAGGGTATAGTGCCATGTGTCTTGTCAGTAGAGCATCTCTCAGGGAGTGAGTTGAGAGGGAGAAGTGTCTCCTGACTCTGAAGAAGAAATACAGGAGTTCCCAGAATTCTCAGGAGAAGGCTAGGCCCACACAGAGGCTTCATTGGTTATATCTTGATTGACAGGCCAGACTCCACCCCTTCAATCATAAGCCTCTCAAATTGACACCAGATTGTGCAACTACCACAAATGGTGAGAGGGGGTGTGCTTATTTAGTTCCCAATTGCAGGAGAATTGCTTTCAGTTTTTCCCCATTGAACAGTTTTTCCCCATTGGTTGCTAGTTTTTCATAAATGGACTTTATTACTTTTAAAAATGTCCATTCTATTTCTATTTTGTTGAGTGTTTTAATCAGTAATGGGTCTTGAATAGTGGCAAATGCTTTTTTGCATCAATTGATCATGTGGTTCTTAAATTATGTTTTGTGTATGTGATGGATTACATTGATTGTTTTTAAATGTTGAAAAGTTCTTTTTTTTTCTTCTTAATAGTGTGGGGAGGAGTAGTGGGGGTTAAAGATGTGAGTGTGGGTTAATCAAATGTTGAATAATTCTTGTGGAGCTGGTATGAATCAATTTGATCATGATCAATTGACATAGATATAGATATAGATATGTATACATTGATAAACTTATATTGATATATCCTTGCATTCTGTTGGCCAGTATTTTGTTAAAAAAATTTGCATCTATATTTATAAGGGATATTTGTCTATAGTTTTATATTCTTTTGTTATCTTTGCCTGGTTTTGGTATCAGGATTATGTTGTTTTCATAAACTGAGTTTGGAAGTTTGCTTTGATTTTCTATATTTTAGAATAGTCTATGTAGAATTGGTGATAGCTCTTCCTGAACATTTGGTAGAATTTCCTTGTGAAGCCGATTGTCTTGGACTTTTGTTGGCTGGAAGTTTTTTAATGACATGCTCTGTTGAAGCTTTCTATATCAGTTTGAATTAATTTGGGTAGATTGTGTATCTAGAAATTTGCCCATTTCTTTTATGTTTTTAAACTTGTTGGAACACAGTTTTTCTTAGTGTGTTATTTTTATTTCATTTTGTTCTTTTTTGATGTCACCCTTTTTATCTCTAATCCTAGATATTTGTATCTTCTCATTCTTTTCTTTTGTTTCATTCATGGTTTGTCAAAGAACCAACTTCTTTCATGGCTGATTTTCCTATTGTTTTCCTATTTTTCAGTTCATTTTTTCTTCTTTAATGTTTACAGTTTATTTTTTTCTCTTGTTGGTTGAGCCTATTTTGTTGCTAACATTCTAGTTGTTGAGATGCTTTATTAAGACACTTATTTTGGTTTGGTCCTCTTTTTTCACATGTGTGTTGATTGCTATAAATTGGCCTTTGAAAATTGCATTTGTTGTACCTCCCAAAGGTTTTGGCATGCTGAGTTTTTGTTTTCATTTGTTTATTCCTTCATTTGACCTATTATGCAGTCATTTTCAAATAGTATGTAGTTCAGTTGATATGCAAGTGTTTTATTGCTCTTGTTATTTCTGTTGTTGATTTCAAGTTTTATAGTGTTATGATTTGACAAACTGGGCTATAGAATTTCAGTGTTTTCAAATTTATTAAGGATTGTTTTCTGGCCTAACATGTGGTCAATTCTGGAAAATGTTCTGTGTGCTAGAGAAAAATGCATATGTGCTGCTGTTGGATGGTGTGTTCTATGTATGTCCAATAGATTTAGTTAGCTGATTGTGTTGTTTAATTTTTTGGTGTCTTTATTGAGTTTCTCTCTTAATAATCTGTGTTTCCTTAAGAGTGGTGTATTGAAATCTTCTATTATTGATTAGCTGCAAATCAGTGAACATTTAATTAATTTACTTTGAGGGTCTTTTATTGGGACTGTATACACTTAATATGGTTATGTCTTCTTCTTCTATTGTCCCTTTAATCATCATGTAATGTCCTTTATGTCTATCATGATTTTTTTTCACTTGTAGTCTATTTATCTGAGATTAATATTCCCACTCCAGTTCTTTTTTGTGCTGCAATTAATTTGATAATATTATCTCCATCTTTTGATATTTAGTCTATTTTTGTTATTGTGCTTAAGGTGTCCTTCTTTTATGCAACATATTGATAGGTCTTGTTTTCTTATTCAGTTTATAATTCTCTGTCCATACTGGTGCATTGAATCCACCGATATGCAGTGTCATTATTGGTATGTGCAGGTTTAGTGTTGTAATTTTGCTGCACTGATTTTTTGTTAGTGTAGTTTTATTGGTTTCTTTGTTCTTCCTTTCTTTATGGTTTTTTTGTTGTATCGATATCTGGGTATTGTTGATTTTCATGTTGCTCTCGGGTGTCTTTGTTGTTGTCATCCAAAGTGTGCCTGTTAGTATTTTCTGGTTTTTTTTGGTGCTGGTTTTCTTTGTTTAGAATTTTTATTTCTCCATCACCTTTGATAGATAGTTTTGGCTGGTTATAGGATTCTTTCAGGATTTTCTATATATTACTTCATTGTCTTCTTACCTGAATAGTTTCTGCTGAGGAATCCAAATTTATTCTTATTAATGTTCCTTTGGAGATGACTCTTTCTTCCTCTTATTTCTGTCAGGATTCTCTCCTACTACTTAAGATTGAAGAGCTTGACTATGATATGTTGCAATAATATTCTATTGTACTAATTTCTCTGTAGATTTTTTCCTTTCTTTTTGCTCGAGGATTCCAAGGAGACATAGATTGTTGCTTTTCACAGTACCTTACATCATTTGTAGGATTTCTTCAGGTTCTTTTGCCTTTTATTGTTGACTGTTCCTCTTATCAGTTATACTTGTAGAGTTGTTTGGATTTACTAATACAATTTTCCTCTTCTTTGGCTCTATTTCTCTGTTCTTTCATCATGTTTATTTATGTTATTTATTGTTTAAAGTTGTCCTTGACATAGGTTTCAAGTTTTTCAATTATATTCTTCATCAGTTGTAGATATCTGAACACCAGTCACCTAAACTCTATTTCTGATCATTCTAAGGCCTCTTCTGCAGAGTTATCCTGTGAGTCTGTGTCCAGTTCAGTTTTTTGTAATTATTTTTTCTTGCCCTGCATGCTGTTTCCATGGCACAGTGATGCAGCTATTTGTCTTGGGTGGGTCGCTGAGCTGTGTGGAGACAGTTGGCTGTTGTTGGGTTGCAAGAATGGCTGGGGCCTTCCTTCTCGGGTCACTAGGATGCCTGAATCCTTCCCTTTTGGTTCTTGGGGATGGGCTAGACCCTCTTTTCTTCCTAGGAGGTTAGAACACCTTAGGCCTTCCTTAATGGGTCACAGGGGTAAATAGAGCTGACCTTACCAGATCCTGGGAATAGAACAGAACCTACATTAATGGAGAACTGCTGAGGCCTCCCTTCTATTGTCTCAGGGAATGCCTGGGGCCTTCCTGCCTAGGATAAGACTATGCCTGCAGCCTGTCCTGCTGAGTTCCTCTATTTGCTTTTTAAATGTATTTGTTACTTTAAATATAACACTTTTTCAAAACATTGAGTTTATTTGGATGCCTGTTTTTATTGCAGAAAAAAATATTTCAGGCATTCACAGGGATGTACTGTTTTATTCTCATTGCCAAAAGGAAACATTAAGAAGGATGTTTTAATCATTCTGCCATAAGGATATCCATTTTTCTAATTTTGCAAAATGAACAAATCCATCATTAATAGAGAACTCATAAAATAACCATAAGGTGTTGGCTTTCTTTATAGCATTATGACATATGAATTCCAATGTATATTAATTTGTTAAGAAATATTTGCTGATTATCCATATTTTCATCTGCTTTTATAAGAAAGACTTAGAGAAGCATGAAGCAAGATAAATAAGCAAAAATGTACATAGTTACTACCTTTATGGAATTTGCTATCACAAGCAGGGATATCATTTAACAAACAAATAATTACACAAATTATAAATGATAAATTTTAAAGTTATAAAGTTTAAATTACATATTTAGCAAAAGCCTGGTAGCACATATCCTGAAAAAAAAAATAAAATAAAAACTGGAACAGTTACAATTAAGGCATAAGAAATTATTCCCAAACTTAGTGGCTTAATACAGTATTATTTTCCTATAATTTCTGTGTCAGGAATTTGAGAGTGGCCTATCTTGGTGTTTTCAACTCATGGTCTTTTGGAAGTTATAGATCATACAGTCATGGGGGGATACAGTTATGAAAAACTTTATTGAAGCTAGAGGACCTATTTTAAAGAAGACTAAAATTTATTGCTATTGGCAGGACTTTAGTATTCTAACCATGTGGGTCTCTCTGTTAGATTGCTTCAATGTCCTTATGGTTTGACATCTGGGTTCCCCTGGAGTTATTGCAACCCAGTGAGAAATCAAGGAAGAAGCTTTACAATAGTTTTTGACCTGTTCTCATAAATTACTCAAAATGACTTCTATCATATTATATTTTATGTAAGTAAGCCAGGGAAGGTTTTTGAGGTTTAACATCACCACCCTCATCTGTATAAATTTGTGGCATTTAAAAAGTTCTTCTTGGGTGAAATGATATTGTGCTAAGAATTAAATGTGTGTAAGGAATTTGTTACTGCATAAATGAAGAGTGAAAGGTCAAAATAGTTTGAGGCACAGAGGATAGATGCAAATTTTCTGAGAGGATCATGAGTTAGGAAATGAAAGGAGGCTAATGTAGCAATAGAGACAAAAGTAGGAAGTCATTTGTGACTTGGACTAAGAATGGAGTAGGTGAGAAATAGAGGTGAGGATATACATTCTTTACATCTTGTTAAAATATTATACTTTAATTAAGAGCTTTTGAAAGTTTATAAGTACAGGAACGACATGATTATATAAATATTTTGCATATAGAATATAGTACTTGTCTCCTGTGGGGGAAATAAACTAAAGGAAGAATAGAATGGTTATAGGGAAAGAGATTAGAAGGATTCTGTCTAGGTATTGAGTCTTGGGCTAATCTGTGGCAGCTGATGTAGCACAAGATGATATATTTTAAATATATTTATGATATACATTAGATCAGTGGTTCTCAACCTGTGGGTCATGACCACTTTGGGGGTAGAACAACCCTTTCACAGGGATCACCTGGTTTATAACAGTAGCAAAATGATAGTTATGAAGTAGTAACACAAATCATTTTATGGTTGGGGGGTCATCACAACATGAGGAACTTTATTAAAGGGTTGCAGCATTAGGAAGGTTGAGAACCACTGCTTTAGATAGAATTTGGAAATTTTTAAAATGTGTTAGGCAAAAGATGCAAAGAATATTTATTATATCATAGATCACTAAAGGATGAGCAAATCTGTTTTGAAAGTGTAGTCAGCACAGTCTATGAAGTGAGAGTGATGAGATTGTTTCATTTACTTTGGACATGTTATTGGAAGAGACCAATCCCTGGAGAAGGACATCAGCAGAAAAGAAGATGCTCAGTGAGATGGATGCAGTGTCTGCAAACTGCATCAAGCATAGCAACAATTGTTGCTGATGGTGAAGAAATGGAGACCATTTATTCTGTTATATGTAAAAATGCAGTGAATTGAAGCTGATTTGAGGGCACCTAATAACAATAGCAAAAAGAGAGGAAATAGCTAAAAGAATTCCCAAATTTCTCACTTAGATATTCAGTACCTGGTCCTGATATCGTTGTATAAATAAAGAAAATAATAGTTGAAGAATATACTTGGCAACAACAACAAAAAAATACCCGCAACTGTGATACTTTTGATCTAGTGGAGTTGCTAGGAGATAATGGAAAATATTATATATACTTTTTCCAAATCACAGATCAAGCTCTCTATTGGAAGAAATAAAATCACCTGACATTTAGACTCATGTAGTTATACCACATTAAAATTTCCTCTTTATGGTAATTTTCCATATTGATTTTTTCTTTATGGATTTTTCTTCCAATGGCGGTAGAGAGGGTGGGGTAGTCTGCAGTTTCCCTCAGTTATATTTTTCTAACTTTGCTTTTAGAGAATTAGAATTTTGTGTAATGGCCTGAGGGAAAGGGGAGAAAATGGCATCAATATGATAGGGGATAAGTACCAGACACCAGATGTATGGATATCATTTAATTATGTCATACAGAGAAATTAGACCAGAGATAGATAAGGATTTTTGGGGGTGGTGGGTTTGAGGAAAGTTGTGGCAGGAAAGCTAGAAGGACATGATAAAATACTGCCTATTTGTTTCTTTAATTTTTTAAAAAGAATATGCACTATTACAAATAAATAATTTCCTGAGTCATTTGTTAATGTTCCTGGACTTATTCAAGTAAAGAGTAAATTAGGACCTGCTAATGTGTTTAAAGGGGCCTAAAAGAGGCAGGGATTGATAGTTTCAAGTTATCACAGGGTAAACATTGTTGTCTAGTGAAGGACCTGAAAGCTGAAGAATAATGTGGATTTGAGAACACATGAGGTAAATCATTAATTATGGGGGAGGGTTAGCAGAATAGGATGCTAACTTAGGAAGAAGAGGGAGTCAGGAATGTCCTTGCCAACAATCATGTCATTAGAGGTTAGTTAGAGCTCTGTTATATTGTGACCTTTTATGACAAGCCATGTAGAGGAGTTGATGAGAAATCTTTTTAGGAGTTAGATAAATTCTAGTCTGAGATTGTACAACGTGTCACAAACTAAATAACTTCTCATTTTTCTCTTGCATAATGTAGGCACTATAACAACAAATGGTAATTAGAATTATTCAGAAATCTGCAATTCTAGAATTTTCACTTTGGTCCTCTAACACCTTGCTATAATTTTATGTTATTATGTAACTGTGACTAGGATGATCCTGTTCAGAGGACTGAATGAATACATGACTGAATTATGTACACATGTTGTTGTTGTTAGATGTCACCGAGTCAGTTCTGACTCACAGCAACCTTATTTATACCAGAATAAAACACCTCCTGGTCCTGCCCCATTCTTATAATTGTTCTTATGTTTGATCCCATCGTTTCACCACTGTGTCAACCCATCTCATGAAGGGCCTTCCTCTTTTTCCCTCCCTGTGGTCCGTTACATAATCTGGTGTCAATTTGAGAGGATTATGGGTGAATGGGGTGGGGTCTGGCCTGTCAATCAAGATATAACCCATGAGGCCTCTGTGGGCATGGCCTTCTCCTGAGAATTCTGGGAAATCCTGTATTTCCTTCTTGGAGGCAGGAGACGCTTCTTTATCTCTGCTCATTCCCTGAGAGACGCTCTACTGACAAGACACATGGCGCTAATCCACATGGACCTTATGCAACCAGACCTCTGGAACCAGAGAAGCCATGTAGAGACTCATGCCAGTGCTGAGATGCTTACAACGCCACTGGATCCACGACACTTCCCACCCACTGGCCTGTGATCCTTGTGCATTCGGCATCATTACATGAGTTTTGTGAATCTGAAGAGGACTTTTTAGATTGGACATATGGGTTAATAATGGATTTATGGACTTCATCTGGACTGGGCTGGAAGGTTTTCTCAATATTCAATTGTTCTTGTATATAAACCTCTGTCTTATATACATCTGAGTGTCTATGAATTTGTTTCTCTAGTCTACCCAGACTAACACATTGCCCCTTCATGTTTTCCTGCCCCTTCATGATGTCCTACTCAAAGGACTGGTCTATTCTGATAAGATGCCCAAAGAACACGAGACCAAGTCTTGACATCCTTGCCTCTATGAAGATTTCTGGCTGTACTTCTTCCAAGACTGATCTGTCTGTTCTTTTGGAAATGCATGGTATTTCCAATATTCTTCACCAACACCACAGTGCAAATACATCAATTTTTCTTTGGTGTTCTTTATTGAATGTACAACTTTCCTCTGCATAGGAAGTGATTGAAAATACCATGGATTGGGGAAGCACACCTTGGTCCTCAATGAAATTTACTTGTTTTTTTTAATACTTTAAAAGGGTTTTGTGCAACAAATTTACCCAATGCAATGCATCATTTGATCTTTTGACTGCTCCTGCCATGAGCATTGATTGTGGATCCAAGCAAGGTAAAATCCTTGACAACTTCAAATTTTCTCCATTTATCATGATGTTAGCTATGGGTCCAGTTGTGAGGATTTTGGTTTTCTTTGCACTGAGTTGTAATCTATACAGAGGCTTCCAGCCTTGATCTTCTCAGCAAAAGCTTCAAGTCTTTCTCACTTTCAACATCAAGGTTGTGTCAGCTGCACATCTCAGAAATTGATTTTTGATAGAATCAGTAAAATGGACAAAACACTGTCTACATTGACAAGTACTAAAAAAGACATATCCAAATTAACTAAGGAAATTGATTCCATTAAAACTGACTTAAGAGTGATCATATTGGTTATTATAAAATATTATACTCTACTTAAATTTAAAACCTAAATTAATTGCTGAAATTCCTAGAAACATACTGATAGAGTAGGTGAAAAATCCTGCTGTTAAAATACTACAAATATAACAATTTATGATTTAGTTTGTTAAAAATCCAAAATGTAGCATCCCATTCTCTTGTAGTAAAAATTACTTTTAAACGCTATCAGTAGGGGTTTTCTAACCCGGGATGGAAACAAGCAAGGTCATTTAGATAAATAATGGTACATGAGCCCTCAGGGGATGGTGGTCTGAAATGTTGGTCTGATAATTCCTAGAGAAATGTAGATATCAATTGGTTGTTTGATAACCTTCTGGTTAGGTAGATATCAATTGTTTCCTGTGAAACCTGCTTTTATTTTATTTTTTGGTCACATTGTTAGTGGTCCTGTAATCATTGTAAAACCTGTGTATTTGTAAAAGTTTAAGATATATACTTTACTTGATTTTCACTGAATTTTTGAAGCCTTTGGAGGTAGTCTCACTGTTTCCTTTTGTTGCATGCAGATAGAAGTAAAGTTAGAGTGGCTCGAATCCATCAACTGTCTTTCTTTGGCTAAAAGTGACTAGCCATCCCAGACTCTTGTTTCCGGAAACATATTGGCGAATGTGAATGGGTCCTACAAGGTAATTTGATAAACTGTAAAACCTACTTAAGGAACCTTCCCTTTCAGGGGGCCCAGTGGATTTCCTGGACTAAAGGAACTGTGAATGGAATGACTGTAAACCTCTAGCAATGATCACCAAAGGTCTTTGTCCTTTGATTGCTCAAGGGCTGCTCCTCACTCTCTCCTATTGCCTTTACTTCTAGATTTGAAAACCCTAAATGTCTGGTCCCCTGTGGGAAGTGCATTGAATATTGTAAATCCCTGAATAGCTTCACCTCCTAGGGCTGACATTGTCTATAACTGTGTCTAAGAGATCTCTAATCTGTACATTTTGTTGCTGTGGCAGGCTCCTAACTATAGTTTGCTAGACTTCTAATGTGTAGTTGTGTCTGAGAAGTCTCCAATTGGTAATCAGTAAATTTCTCTGCTGTGATGGGCTCCAAATTGTCTGTAATTCTGTCTGGAAAAAAAATCTGATCTGTAGCTGTATCTGAGAGGCCTCTAAATCTAAATTTAGTTGCTTGTAATGAGCTCCCAACTGTGCCAGAGGAAAGCCCACCAGTGTGTATTCTGTCCAGAGAGTATTCTGTCATCTGTAAATTTCATTGTTTGTAATGAGTTACAAATGTTTGTCCTCGAGGAAAGCTTGATAGGGCATTTTATGTCCCGATGGCCTTCTGTAATCTGTAAATTACCAACTGGTTGCTTGTAATGGGCTCCAAATGGTCTGTCTCAAAGGAAAATCTGCTAGTGTATTCTGTCCAGCTGGTCTCCCTCTGCTTAGAAACCTATGATGAAGAAAAAAGAGAAAAGAAAAGGTGTTTTACTGTAATAGCACTTTGCCTTTGTATAATCTGGATTAAGAGGGAGAAATGGCCTCTCAATAATTCTCTAAAATATCATACTATTTTATAGTTAGAATTATTTTGCAGATGGTCAGGAAAATAAAATGAAATTCCTTATGTACAGGTATTTTAAAAAATCATTTTATTGAGAGCTCTTACAGATATTATAATAATCCATAATTCAACTAGATCGAGCATAATTACTGCCACCATCATTTTCAAAACATTTTCTTTCTTCTTGAACTCTTTGATACCAGTCTCCTTTATCCCTTACCTCCCCCACCATGTCCCCCAGGAACTCTTATTATTAAATTATATATTATTATTTTACCATATCTTATACCATCCAATGTACCCATTCATCCACAATTCTGTTATATGTTCCCCTTGAGTGGAGTTAAACAGTCATCATTCCTATCAATTCCACCTCCTCGCTTTTCCCATACCCTCAGGGAATCATTACTCCCATTATTATTTCTGAAGGGTTTATTTATCTTGGGTTTCATGCATTGAACAACCTTAATTTTACAAATGAACAT
The DNA here is from genome assembly GCF_000313985.2 of Echinops telfairi. Lineage (NCBI taxonomy): Eukaryota > Metazoa > Chordata > Mammalia > Afrosoricida > Tenrecidae > Echinops > Echinops telfairi. Next base: position 15,595,261 of record NW_022103907.1, on the reverse strand, counting down.
ACACAGGTCCCCCAAGATTCTTGTGTTGAAACTAAGACCATAAAAGTAAGGTGTGGTAGTTACATAATTTCATGTCAATTTAATAAATAAGGGATGGAGTCTAGCCTGCCAGCCACGTTACAGTCTGAAGGTGCAACCTTGTGGGTTTGGGCTTCTCCTGAGGATTATGGGAACTTCTGCTCTATTGATTCTGCCATCAGAAAATGTGGGCCACTCTCTCTCTGCTTCACATTCCTGTTGACAAGCAATACGGAGCCATACTGAGCCCTGGAGATGCTTCCACCGCCATTGAACCCACAGGACTTTCCACTCACTGGCCTGGGATCTTCCTGCATTTGGCACCATTGCAAGTGCTGTGTGAGTCTGGAGGGGCATTCATGTGCTAATATGGGACTTCTTGGCTAAATATTGATTATGGACTTGATCTGGACTGGGCTGGGATTTTTTATTGCTGCATAATTACTGCTTTACATAAAGTTCTCTCATACATATATGAGTCTCTGGATTCGTTTCTCTAGTCGACCCAGACCAACACATAAGGGAAGGAAATATTAAAGAACTAGAGGATATTTATGTGTTTTATCAATGCTATACTTGCACCCTGGATATATCATCCCTTTCGTGTGGCCCTTCTGGGAGGGACTGCCCTATAATCTTACAGGTGGGTTTTGGCTTTCCCCTTTGTCTACACTCCTTCACACAAATCTGACCGCTTGCTTTTTCAATTCTGATACCTAACCCTGTTGACACCTCATCCTCACATAGGCTGGCATGCTTCTTCCATGTGGGCTTTGTTGAATCCATGCTAGCTAGCCACTTGTTTAACTTCAAGCCTTCAAGACCCCTGATGCTAAATCTTTACATAGCTGGGAACCATCGGCTTTCTTTACCACATTTGCTTATGCACCCATTTTGTCTTCGGGGATCAATCTGGGAAGATGAGTATCTTAAAGTGCCCCATCAATTGAACAAACCATTTTTATACAGAGGTAAGATTTAAGTAGAGGCCCAAAGTTCATCTGCTTCCATATTGTATTTACATACACACATATATGTATAGACAAATACACCTATCTTTATATATTTACATATATATCTATATTTAAATATATACATACATTTTTTGTCCTTTTCTTTTGTTCTTTTTTCTTTCTTCCAGCCCCTCTATCATGTTTACCCATCATTCACCACTCAGTAATTCCTCTTGGATACATTTCAATTGATCAAGCATGACCAGGAATGCTATACCCGCCTTACTGTCAATCTTAGATCCCTTGCTTTTCTCCTGTGCCTGTCATTATTTGCTCATCACTCCCCTCCACACTTCTTCTCCTCTCTCATGTCCCCTGGAACTGTCCATCCTGTCTCCTTAGGATTGTTTATCCTGCCTATCTTATATAGATAGACACGCAGAGGGAAAAACAAACAGAGAGACCACTGTACATATAGTTGCAAGTCTAATTGTTGTTCAGACCCAGAGTGGATGAGTATCCCTCTGTTAGACAGCATGCAGGCCCTGTATAATCCATCACTCCAATCTCCTTATCTTTCCGCCTACCTAACAGCACTTAAACCAGTTTGGTCCTCAGTGTTCCAGTCAGAGGGGTGCGACTTGTACAAGACCTCATTACTTTTGCTGCAGTCAAGGATTGTGGGAAATGGAAGGATTTCTCCCAAGTTGTCTCCCCCAAATATATACCAAACTTAGCTGCTTGTAAATGACTATACACTTGGAGGTCATCAGGAATAGATCAGGGCTCATTCTCCCTACAAGCTATCAGCCATCTAGACCAAGCAGACACCACCGTTTATCCCACAACAAATAGGGCCCACTCCCTTCTGATAAGGATAGTAGTTGTCTGTTTCCTTGTAGGAGACCCCAGAGAGGTCAAACCCGCCCAAGAATGACCAAGGTTAGGCTGCCATCATGAATCTAGTGTCCGCCCATCTTGTCACATGTATACCTCTAGACCATCTCATTCCTATGGGCACACCCCTAGCTCATCCCCTTCTTGTCACGCTTATGCCTATCATAGATCCCCTTCCTACGATGTGTATGCCTATTGTACTGCCCCTTCCTGTGACGTGTGGTTACCTGTAACCACGCCTCCCAAAGGATATATAACCCTTGATTAACAGTAAAGTGGGGGCTCTCTCCTGCTCTCATGGCTGGGCTCTCCCCACGAGGACCACCAAGCGGAACTGAGCTGAGCATGCTACCATGAATTGTGTCTGACTGCATTATTCCAATCTCTCCTCTACCTCTCTTGCTCTCTATGACTTTACAATAGTCTTTACTTGTTATCGCTGTACAATTGTGCCTAATGGACCTGTGAGGATTTGTGGGGGACCCTCTTCTCCCCACAAAGGATGGAACAGTGTATTGACCCCCCTCCACGTTGCACCTTTAGACTTTCAATGTGGCCCCCTTGTGACTATTCCCCAACCAGTTCAGATGAGGTGCCAAGCACTGACCCCAATCAGAAGTCTAACATCAAGAGATTCCTCTGGGACTTCATGTCTTTGCTCCCATTGCTGGTCTGTCACATGCCCCTCTCGGTTGCCCTGATGTGGGCGGGTCAGTGCAACTACAATCCCCAGACTGTTTCTTCAGTGCTGTCCTCTGCAGCACTGTTCTCTGGGGAGGGGGTGTCAGGTGTCTAGCTGTGGCTGACCCGGCAGTCCTTTCTGTGGAAGAACAAGAACATTGCCTTCAAGGCTTGGTGCACAAGAAGGAGGTCTACATTCTCTCTCCCTTTCCTGTGGAGCCATAAACAATACCTCCCCTTGAGTGGATTAGTGCCCTGTGGTCCCATTGCCCTCTTTTATCTTCCCACACCCTTCTGTGGGCCATAAGGCATATGAAGGGTGGTGGTGGAAGATGTCTTTCTGCACATGTGCTATCTGCATCTTTTTATAATATTTTTCTTTTCTTTCTTTCTGCCTTTTTTTTTTTAATGACATATGGATCATGGTGTTTGACGTGGCTCTTGTCAGCATATCTGGTCCTCAGCCCTGGACTATGCAACATGTATGTACAAGGTTTTATAAGTCTATGTAGCTTAGGTTGGGGGAGAAGGGAATTGAATTGTTCATTTTTTCCTCTTCCATTTTTTTTAAATTTTAGAATTCAGTTTTGATTTTATGGCATTTGTGTATGCTTGTGAATTAAATTGTTAGTATTATGAAGTATTAATTAAATGATATATATTTTACAGGTTTTTGCCTATGTACCGATATATCAGGCTTTTATAAGCAACTTGAATTAAATATTGCAAGTGATTCCAAGAAAAAGTGTGTGTTAGTGGGGGAGTAAGGAAGCTGTTGAAATTAAGAGGAATAACCAGTTTTCCACTTTTTCAGCCTGAACTAGTTTAGATAGGTATGTGACATGGGTTAATTTTAGTTAATTCTAAGTATAAATAGCCAAGGGCACAATGAGTTAAGTGCGGGGCTACTACTGAAATGTGGTAGCTGAAGAAAAATAGCCACTTAAAAATAAAAAGCCAAAAAACTGTCAGCCAGGCAGCTTTCAATGACTACAGTTTCTTCTCTGGCCTCTGAGGTTCCTATGAGTAAGAAGTGCCTAGTAACCATATATTTTTAAAGCAAAATATAGACATTTTAAAAAAATCTTAGAAAATTATGATTATATTAAAAAGTAAGGGAAAACTTGAAGATAATTCAACTTTATTCCAGTACTGTTTTATAGTACATAAAAAATGTAAAGACTTTAAGTGATTTGCTGAAATTAAAATTGGGTTAATGGATGGTTATTTTAGTTAGAAGTTCACATAAAAAACGTGTTCTAAATAATGTGCTCATTCTCCTTAGTTTAAATGAGTTCTTTTAAGAGAAACATAAGGCTGATGGTGGAAGGATTCTTCATTTCATAAAATGAAAACTTTATTCATCTGACTAAAAATTACTTATTTAATAGTATTAACAAACATTTTTTTTTTGCCTGTAGGTAGAAAAAAAATGTTGGTTACTCATTGGAAATCTAACAGATTCTTTGAATATCTAGCTTCCAGGTGGAGGGTGTATTGTATTTACCAAACCACATGGTTTCAGAAAAGGCTGAGGCTCCAAAATTTCTCAGATCATTCCTGACAAGTCTACAATTTCATGAAAAGTCATGTAACCTAAACGTATTACCTAATTTGAAGTTAGCCTAACTGCATGCCTTTATTTTTTTGCTCCTCATTCCAGATTCCGGGAAAAAAGAAACAAAATCTTTTCATGTTGCTGAAGGACTGGCATGGTATGTCTAGATAATTTGGCATGGAGGGCCATCTAAAACTATCATACCCATAAGGTTATTAAGACATCCATGAGAGATTGTTCTAGCATACTGAATTTTATTCTTATTGTCTTATCTCATTGCATGGTAGTATTCATAATAATTTCTTTACACAATTGAGAAACAAAGCAACAGGTTTACCTATTTAAGTTTGATGTTATATCTGAAACTTTTAAGCATTGTACTTTTAAATATCTCCTTCCCAGCTAATGTCCTTTCTTACTTTTAATTAACCTTATTAGATTTTGCGTTGGTTTAGGAATTTTCCAATCAAATACATATATCATGGCATGTCAACTTTTTCATATACAGTTAGTCTTTTGCTCTGTGAGCCTGCTAAAACATTTGACCACAAATTTGTGATGAAAAACCAGACCATGTTGGAGTTATTTGAAAGGACTTATATCATGAGTCAGACTCCCCCATTCTAAATCACGTTTTCTGAAACTCTGGAAGGTGAAGAGGTTCATGAACTGCAACTGATCCAAAAGTTGTCAAGAATAGAAATTAGCCACTAAATAGATGAGATGTTTCTATAAATTCTGTATGTAGGAGTACCACGGACATTTTAAAGGCATCCTCTGTGTTTTAGTAACTACTTTGATCATTTCTCTCAAATTGTTTTACTTGTGGGTTTAAAATATTATAACTCTCAAAACTTCTATTAGTAGAATTAACAAATTTATTTAACAAAAAATAATAATTAGAGAAGCTAGTGAAATTTAAACTATGAATTATAAAATAGAATAAAAGTAAGACTTCCTGCTAAGTTACAAAGGGTTTTGTGCCTTAAGACATAAATGCTTCAGTGTTCATATTCATGTCCCTGTTCATACACAACATGAGGTTTTTACAGAATGTACCTGCTACTAGTGTTATTTAGATGTAAACAAATATCTCTTGCGCTTATTGTTCACTGTCTCATATATTATTTTCAAACATTTGTCTTAATCTTAATATTTCTGTCATGTCTGTCATGGCTTTCTTAGAAGTTGGGATAACCCACCTGTGAATCATTTGACCCTAGAGACTTTTATTTTTTTTAACTCTGGTCTTAAAACTGATGGTTCAAAAATATCTGTAGGCCATTTTGCTTTGATTTTTGTGTCTTAATGAAGAATTAAGTCTGTTGGAAAGTAAGTTGTCCAATGACAGCAACAAAAAGTCAGACTCATTATTTAGGCTTAGGTCATATAATTATTAAATCTGATCTCCCAAGCAATGTTATGATATGCATATCTAATGCTTATAATTCATTCATCGCTTCCTTATTTGTACATTAACATCAATTCTTCAGAGTCTCCCTAAACTCGGATAGAGTCAGTTTCTCATCTTGGTGGGAGACCAAATATTTCCTGCCATATGGTATTATCCCATGGTCATCCTAACATTTTTTTAATTGTTTTTTTGTTTGTTTTTTAATCATTTTATTGAGGCTCATACAATTCATCACAAGCCATACATACATCAATTGTGTAAAGCACACTTATACATTTGTTGCCCTCATCATTCTCAAAATTCGCTTTCCACTTGAGTTCCTGGAATTAGCTCCTCATTTTCCTTTTTGGTCATCCTAACTTAACAGACATTCTTACAATGATATTCAGTGAATTTCTATGGTAATTCATGACTAGAGAAGGGGTAAATTATGGATGTCTCTGAGAATATGATTGCATTTTTTAAATGGGTAAACTAGAGAAGGTCAATTTGTCTTTGGAGAAAACGCAAACACTAGAATGGATCCACGATAAAAAAAAATCTGATCTGTATAATGTTGCTAATCATGAATTTCTGATTAAATTTGTTTTTTTACCTTTTGGTAATCCAAGCCTTGTGCTATAGGCTACGTGCATTTTCGATTTTGTCTTTTAGAGATGTACAACATTCTTTACAGGCTCCAGCAGAATGATTCATTTTTGGAGGCCTTACTAAATGAACTGTACTTTGTTTTAAATGCACCGGTTGCAGATTTAAGGAAGTTAAATATTCTTTTGACTTAAATTCAAACCTCCCAATGTGGCAGGAAACAGAAGATTACTATCAAAGTGTTTTAACTTTGAAACCCTTAGCCTTTACTTCAAATCTCTATTGCTTTAGGGTTGCTCAATAATTGACAACTTGTAACTACAATATATTTGCTTTTCTCTGTTTACTTGGTGTAAAAGATAGTAAAACAAAATAACAACAAATAAAGGAATAAAAAAATGACTACATAGTTAAATGAGTCTGTAAAACATATTATATGGATGGACCTGGAGGGCATAAAGGTAAGTGAAATAAGTCAAGCATATAAGGGTTATACTGTATGATTCCTCTTTTAGGAAAAGACAAGAAGTTATTCATTCTTTGCCTGTTACTAGGGAGAAGGAGAGGGGAATGAGATCTAGACTTGTCACTTTTGGTGATGGGAAAGTGGCATTAACACAGAACAAGTGAAATAAAAAACAGTGGTTGAGAACACATACAGATGGGTACAGAAATGTTACTATATAATAAGTACAGGTATGTACATAGGTGAGCATAGGCAGAAATATATAAAACCAAAAACAACAAACAAAAAAATCAAAGCAAAAACTACTATCATTGAGTCAATTTAAATTTATATAAGACAAAGTAGAATTACCCCTGTAGGTTTCTTAGCCTGTGACTATTTATGGGAGTAGATGCCCTATCTTTCTCCCTGGAGCAGCTGGTGATTTCAAATTGCAGTTCTTACAGCCCAATGCATAACCACTATGCCACCAGGATTCCTTGTAATATCTATAGATACATGTAAACATAAATATGTCCCTGAAGATCCATATATTTATTGAAGATACTAATAGAGATACTCTTCAGGCATAAGTGAAAACCTTTCAAGGTTAATTTTCTACTTATGAAAGCTGAGGAAAACAGGCTCGTGGGACAACTACATCAATCGGCTATACATAATCCATAAGAAATCATGATCTGCACCCTCGTGTGGTGAGTAGTTTCTGGAGTCTTAAAAGTTTGAGAGGCTCCATCTAAAATGAAACAAGTTTGTACTTTTCAGGATCAAGATATTAAGAAGGTAAACCAAATTGAGAGAAGAAAGATCCAAATGAGCTATGATTTCATCATCTACCCTGACATCGTTAAAAGTAGATGGTGTCCAACGACCACCATTGACCACCTGCCAGAGGTCATAATAGATGGATTCAGATACAAGGGTAGAAAAATATGCATCAGAAAATCGAATTCTTAAAAAGCAAAAAGAAAGACAGACAAACTAGAGCAGAGAACTCTGGGTAACTATGTCCCTGAGACACTCTTTTAACCTAGAACCACGCCTATCCCAAGATCACCTTTTAGCAAACTAGCATACTGGCACACAAAAAAGTGATATACCTATAAGATTGGCACACTACTAAATAATCATCTGTATGAGACAAAAAGGTCAACAATTTCTAAAGAGCAAAGACAAGAAGATAAGATAGCAGGGAACTTTGAGGTCTGGAAATGGAACAAATAGGACATATTTAAAGAGAATGTTGATTACCTGGGATAAATATTATTAAAACCAAAGAACAATTTGTGTGAAATTTGTCAAATGGAAGGCTAATATGCCACGTAAACTGAGATAGTTTATTGTGCCAGCCTGGCCGATAAACACAAGTGGGATTAACTGAAGGGCAGAGAGATAAATGCCTTGGTGAGTCTCGCCTTTCTTGTCTCTCGCTCTTTGATCATCGGACCAGTGTGTGGCTGCCTTGCTTGTCCTGTGCCTCAATTTAAAGGCTACACTACCTGTGGGATGCCTAGCCTGTGGACTGTGTTGCTGTAAGTTGAGGTCCCTTTAAGACATCGCTGGAGCTGGGGACTGGCAGTTGGTGACAGGCTGGCAGTTGGTGACCTGCCTTCTGATTGGCTGCTGTGCTGACATAGCCTAGCTCTCTCTATAAATAGAGGAAGATCTGGCAGCAGATTGGACTGGAAGGACTCCTAGTCTCTCACAAGTCTCTCACGGCAGTGAGTTGAATTGAGCCATTTGTAGTGCTTTATAATTTGACTGTTTCTTGTATTATATATTTAACTGTATATGATTTAACAGTTCATTCCTTGTTATATAGCTAATTATCTTTATAAATAAATATATTAAATTATCAGCAGTTTGGTTTTATCTCTCTAGAGAACCCTGTCTAACACATAAACTTTGATCAAAACATTCAATAAAATATTATTAAAGAAAAAAAATATTATTGAAAAAAAAACAGACCTGCCCAACTGAAGCATATGATTGTTTGCATGGCTATGGGATGATTATGAATCAACACAATGGGATTATCACAATGGTTTCACCATGTTCTTTGATTGAGATTATATGGCATCAAAAACTTAAATTGCTAATACAAACATCAAAACCTAAGGCAACAGAATATATTTATTGTGAGTATATATGACTGAAATTAGACAGTGTCATCTAAACATCCATGAAATGTTCTCTAAAAAGGGGAAGTGAAAATGGATTGCGCTTGTCATTTTTATGTTAATTTCTCAAAAGATAACATCAAAGTACCTGGAATTCATGCTTCTGGGAGGTGACTGAAGATAGATAATTTCCCCAAAGAACCCAATGCCTAAGGCAACATGAACTTTTTGCTAAGCTGCTTAGCAAGCTGGTGTTTGACCTGGAGGTGACACTAGGAAACCAGTTCTTTCGAGGACACCTAAGGCTACATATCCCAATTCCATACACTCGGAAATCTGGACATCGGGAGAACAAAGCACTTTTATCAATAAATTACACCTAAAAGCTGCATATAATTGAGAAATTACTAAAGTCCTCTTCTCTGAATTGCTTCGTTTATAAAATAAGAACGTAAAAACATGCATGAGAATGTTATCTGTTGTGATTATTACCTTTGATAACAAATCTATGAGTGTCTTGTCATACATAAGAGGGTTGTGCAGCAAATATTCTCACTGCGGCCTTCTCTTGGGAGCAGAGTACACCTCTCTCACAGTTGAATTTGGCTTGACCATGTGACTACATTGGCTAAAGAAATATGAGTGCTTAAAGCAAACCGTTTAAATGTACCTTCATGCTTTAGCTCAGTTATTTATTTATAACCCTCAGAGGTATCACTTGAGCGAGGTAGTACTGTTCTAAATTCAGAAAGCTATGGGAGACGTGTAAAGCAGATGTGAAGCCAGCCAGGGACCTGAAGCCAAGCTGTGTCAATTTGCAGCCTAAAGAATTGATGCCCAGACTTAGAGAAGAAAACAGTAAGGAGGAAAATGATTGCTTTTAGAGCCATTGCATTGTGAGTTGGTTCTTTATGCAACACTATTGTGCAGCCTTTCCTGGTCACCCTTTTACATAAAAGTGATTTATTTTATGTCAAGTCAGTGCCAGGTAGTCACTGCTCCTTTACCCAAATAGCCTGAAAGAGAAGAAAATAGTCAAGTGCAGACTAGATGTGCCCAATTAATGTCTATTTTCTTTCTTTCTTTTTTTTAATCAATTTATTGGGGCTCATACAATTCATCACAATACATAGATCAATTGTATAAAACACATCTATACATTTGTTGCCCTCATTATTCCCCAAATTCGCTTGCCTCTTGGGTTCCCGGAATCAGCTCATTTTCCTCTTTTTCCCCCTCCCCTTCCCTTCCTCCTCCCTTCTCCCCCATGCACCCTTAATAATTCATAAATTATTATTGTATCATATTACACTGTCCGGCATCTCCCTTCACCCACCCCCCTGCTGCCCGTCCCCCAGAGAGTAGGTTATACATAGCTCCCTGTGATCCATTCCCCCTTTCTTCATCCCCTTTCACTCCTGGTATTGCCACTGTCACCCCAGGTCCTGAGAGGTTCATCTGTCCTAGATTCCCTGCGTTTCTGATTCTCATCTGTCCCGCTGTGCTTCATCTGGTCTAACCAGGTCTGCAAGGCAATATTGGGGTCCTGGTAGTTGGGGGGAGGAAGCGTTTAAGAACTAGAGGAAGGTTGTGGGTTTCATTATTGCTATACTGTACCCTAAGTGACTCATCTCCCCACTACCCCTCTGGAAGGTATGTCCAATTGTCTAGAGATGGGCATTGGGTCTCCATCACGCGCCACCCTCATTTTCTTAAATCTATGCACTTGGGAGTGGCTTATTATTGTCACAATAGCTGGCTGATAGACTGACTTGGTGCTAGGCATCAGAGAAAAACAATGTGGTGGTGTTGTTTGCATTCTTGGGAGTACTAGATAGCCAAATCATAATGAGAATATTTTACACAAATATGACACAATTCTTTCCTTTAATCCTCTATCAAAACATGAACCTTGGTTCCCATGTGTAAGATATTAAACTATATAATTAATTACAAAGGAAACTATAAATTCTCTCTCTTGGGAAATTTGAAATATGGCATTCCCAGCCTTTGGCTCAGAACAGACACATTGTTTGCCAGCATGAAGGTAAGAGCTATGGAACAGAAAACCTTGCGATTGCTCTGGTTTTGAGTTTATTATTTTAAATAAGTAAATCTTAGCTAGCTGAAATGCAAAGGTAACTGCATGTCTTATAAATAGCTTATGAAAGGACATATGTGCTTTTCTTTTTATCCTGGTCCAGAAAGATGAGTTCAACTAATTGATATACTTTGCTTCTAAAGAGTTTGAATGTGTTGTGATCAGCTTGATGAAACAGCTCAAATCAGATACCCTGTTTTATAGCAGCTGTACTTCCAGGGCCTAATCAATCAGTCATACCTGAGTGACAAGCTGGTACACAGACACATTTATCCTTATTTGACTGTTTAACGTTACTTTCAACAATAAAACTGTCCTACTGTAACATAAGAATGTTCAAGCAGGAAAGCAATGAGCCATCACGGTTATCTTTCTGCTGGTAACTTACAATATACAATGTTTCCTTTAATTACTATTTTTGAAAGGACTGGATTTTTAATGTTTTATCTATGTTTGAACATGGACAAGACGATTCGCACACAATGGGAAAGTTGCTTTTAACGTAGAAAACCACTCTTGACACATCTTGAAGATGAAAGACATATTCAAAGTGACATGTCCAATTAATTGAATGACTCTCTTCAAATTTTCCCCACGTTTTTAACTAATATGAAGTTAGGTAGAATAAAAACAGCAACAACAAAAAATCAAGCTATTGTTTTTAGGCATCTTCACGTGGGCTGATTCTTACTGGGTCTGTTTGTTTCAGCCACTGTGTTAATCCACCATCACGTTGAGCGGCTTCCACTTTTTCTCTGACCCTCTACTTTAATGTCTTTTCCTAAGGACTTGTCCCTTTTTTAAACATGTCCAAATTGCTTCTAAGGAATATTTTGGCTGTTTTTGCAATGCAAATGTGTTTGTCCCTCTGGCAGACAGGATACTTTCAATATTCTTTGCCAACACTAGAATTCAAATGCATCAGCTATTTTTCATTTTTCATGTGGCTATGCCATCATTGAAAATACTCTAGCCTGGGTCAGATGCCCCATGGAAATCAAAGTTACATCCTTGTTTTCAATACTTTAAAGAGGTCTTGTGCAAGAGATTTGCCAAGTGCAATATGTTTGTTCCTAGTGCAATATGCATCCTTTGATTTTTCAACACTTACTTCCATGAGCATTGATTGTGGATTCAAGCAAAATGAAATCTTTGACTTCAATCTCTTCTACATTTTATCACAGTGATGTGTATTGGTCCAGTCTGAGGATTTTGGTTTATTTTACATTGAGTTACACTCTATATTGAAGGGTGCTGTGTTTAATTTTAATCAGCAACTACTTCAAGTCCTCCTTGCTGTCTAGCAAGCAAGTCTTTATCATCCACAAGTCTTCCCCCAACCCTGAGCCTATGTACTTCTTCATATAGTCCAGGTTCTGGGGTTATTTACTCAGCATATAGATTGAATAAGTATGGTAAGGTGACACACACCTTTCTTGATTTTAAACCACACAGTATTCCTTGCTCTGTTCAGAATACTGCCTCTTGATTTATGTACAGCTTCCCTATGAGCACAATAAAGTGTTCTGGAATTCCCTGTTAACATTTATACAGCTGAATTAATTTGCATAGTCAATAAAACACACTATTTTATAATATATCTGGTATTCTCTGAGTTTAGCCAAGATACAGCTGATGTCAGCAATGATAAATCTTATGCTATGCCCTCTTGTTCTTAGTCCACGTTAGGTCCTGGCAGCTCCTCATGGATGTACTGACACAACCATATTTGAATTATCTTCAGCAGAATTTTGATTATGATAGAAATATTGTTAGCTACTTTCTGCATTACCGGGTTTCCTTTCTTTGGAATGGGCATAAATATGGATCTCTTCTAGATAGTTGGCCAGGTAGCTAGCTGTCTTCCATATTTCTTGGTATAGACAAGTGAGTACATTTGCTGTTTTCAAGGGCCTTTGACCTGAACTTTCATATGAGTAATTGATGGTCTGTCCCAGGTAACACTGAACCTTGTTTTTGCTGTTATTGAGCTTCTTTGTTGTCTGTTCCCCAAAATATAATCAATTTGATTCCTGATATTCTATCTGGTGAGGCCCATTTATACAGTCACCATTTATATGGTGGAAAAACATATTTGCCAAGAAGTCATTGATCTTGCAAAATCTATCATGCCATCCCCAGCTTCATTTCTATCATTGAGGCCATCCTTTCTAGTTATGGTTCATTACTTTTTGTTTTCAAGTTTTGCCTTCCAATCACCAATAATTACCAATGCATATTGAGTGTATGTTTGATTATTTTAGTCTGAAGAAGGTAGACTTCTCCAATTTTGTAATCATTAGCATTAGTGGTTGGTATGTAATTTTTAGTAATAATTGGATTAATTGGACCACCTCGTAGGTATATAGATTTTATCTAACATACATCATTGTATTTCAAGCTAGATCTTGAAAAATTTTTACGATGATGCATTAGAATTTGTTTTAAACTTGTTATTTCTGGAATAATGAACTATGTAAATGTCTTATACAAAATGGCGAATAACAGTACATTTCAGCTCAGTAATGCCTATGATATTGATCTTCCTATATTTCATTTAATTTTGAAGACTTACCATTGTCCTATATTCATAGTTTGTACATTCCACATACTGATTATTAATGAATGTTTACAGCTGTTTCTTTTAATTTTGAGTTATGCTCATCAACAAATGAAGGTCTGGAAAGCTTTACCTCATCTTTGGTTTTAAGGAAGATTCGACTTTGAATAGTCTGCGCTTCCCCAGTTGTATTTTGAATGTTTCCGACTTGAGTGTCTCATCTACCAGCATTGTATTTAACAATATTCCACTACTTGTCATATGATTTTTAATATTTAAGCCCTCAGTAGAAGAACAGATTTTTTCCCCTTCTTTGTAATCTATTCTAGAAACTCTACTGATAGCAGTTCATTGTGGGTTATTGTGCTGGTATTTGAATACTGTTGGTATAACTTCTGCTACCATAGTCTCAAGGGCAGTTTTGAAAAATCTAGATTTCCTAAAATATTGGACTAAACAGGGTTTGTTAATCCCAGTGATTATTTGGTTCTTTACAATGAAACTTGAAAGACTTACAATAAAAATGGATTGACAGAGTAGCTACAAAAATGAGCTTAAATACAATGACAATATAAAGGATGGTCCAGAAGTAGATGATGTACTGGTGTCCCTATGAGTCAGAACAAACTTAATGTTATATAACACTAGTCTATCAGAACTGATATCCATAAGCACAATGACGTGTTCTGGAATTCCCATTCTTATCTATGTTATTCATAGTTTATTATGGTCTACAAAGCTGAATTCTTTTACATAGTCAATGAAACACAATTAAACATCTTTCTGGTATTCCCTGATTTGAGCCAAGATTCATCTGACATCAGCAATGATATCCCTTGACTCACATTGTTTTCTGGATCCAGACTGAACTTCTGGCAGTTACTTGTCAATATATTGCTGCAACCACTGCTAGATGATCTAAAGCAAAAATTTACTTGTGTACAATGTCAACAATATCCTTCTATCTTTTGAGCATTCTATTGGGTAACTTTTCTTTGGAATGGCTACAAATATGAATCTCTTCCAGTCAGTTGGCAAGGTAACTGTCTTCCAAATTTCCTAGCATAGATGAATAAGTGCTTCCAATGCTTCTTCAGCTTTCTGAACTATTCCTATGGGTATTCTGTCAATTTCTGGAGTCTTGGTTTTGGCTAATGCACTCAGTGCAGTTTGAACATCTTCCATTAGTGTCATTGGTTCTTGCTTATATGGTACTTCCTGAAATGCTGGACTGTCGACTATTTCTTTTTGGTACAGTAAATCTGTGTATTCTTTCCATCTTCTCTTGATGCATCCTGCATCATTAAATATTTTGTCTATAGAATCTCTCAAATGTGCAATCTGAGGCTTGACTTTTTTCTCGAGTTCTTTCATTTTCGGATATGCTGAGTATATTCTTCCCTTTTGGTTTTATAATTCTAAGTCCTTGCAAATTTCATTATAATTTTTGGCTTTGTCTTCTTGAGTTGCCCTGTGAAATTTTCTCTTAAGCTCTATTACTTCAGCCTTTCTTCCATTGCATTAGCTATCTACAATTATTAGCAAGTTTTAGAGTCTCTTCTGACAACCTCTTTGATTGTTTCTTTCTTTCCTGTATTTTATGGACCTTTTGCTTTTTTCATGAATGATGGTCTTGATGTCCTCCCCGCTCATCATGCCTTCTGTCATGAATGCTCAATGAGTCAAATCTCTTCTTCAGATGTTCTTAAAATTCAGGTGGGATATGGTGAAGGCCATATTTTGACTCCTAAAAGGCATGTTTTCATTTTCTTTAGCTTTCTCCTGGACTTACCTACGAGAAATTGATGGTCTGTTTCACAGTCGGCCCCTGGTTTGATTTTAGCTGCTGATATCGAGTTTCTTCTTCCTGTGTTCCCACAGATGCAGTCTGTTTGATTTCTGTGTATTCCATCTTGGGATGTTCATGTGTAAAGTCACCCTTTGTCTTGTTTAAAGAAGGTTTTTGCTGTGAACAAGTAGCTGGTTTCGCAAAATTCTATCATGTGATAGCCAGTTTCATTTTTATTACCAACTTCATATTTTCCAACTACTATTCCTTTCTCTGTTTTCAACTTTTGCATTCAAATCACCAATAATTATCAATGAAGCTTGATTACATGTTGGATCAATTTTCGACTGACATGGTTGGTAAAATTCTTCTATTTCTTCGTCTCTAGCTTTGGTGGTTAGCATAATGTTGAATAATAGGTTTGTTGATAGGAGTTCCTTGAAGGTCAATAGAAGAATCTAATCCCAGATAGCATTGTACTCCCTGATGGATTTGGCAAGATCCTTTCTGACAATGAACGCCATACCATTCCCCTTGGTTATGATAATTCCTGCATAGTAAATTGTATGACTTTCTGATTCAAAATGGCCAATGCCAGTCCATTTCAGCTCACTAATGCCTAGGATATTGATCTTCATATGTTCCTTTTCATTTTGGCCACTTTCAACTTTCCTTAATTCATACATCATGCATTCCAAGTACCAATCACAAGAAGATTTTTGTAGCTAATTCTCTTTACCTGAGTTGTACCCCATCTGTAAATGAAGCACCTGTAAGCTCACTCCCACAGGTTTTATCAGACTCAGGTCACCATGGTTGACTTACCTCCAAGAAATAGTTTCCTTTCAGGTCACATTTCAAGTGCCCTTGGACCTGAGTGGCCCATCTGCTGTCAATATCACCTACAATATCTTTTGTTTATTTGAAAATGCTTCAAAGCTATGCAAAAGGTGTTCAGCGGCTTCTTCCTCCAAAGTAGGGAGCCAAGGCCTTCTATGGTGGTCAGTTTGCCATACTGTGATGTCTTGTGTGTTGCTGTGATGCTGGAAGCTATGTCACTAGTATTACAAATGCCTTCAGGGTCATGTAAAGTGAACAGGTTTCAGCAGAGCTTCCAGACTAAGAACAGATTTTATCACTGCATATAAATTCATCACAATCTTAGTAGCTTAAGCAACACACATTTACTAGCTTGCAGTTCTGTAAGCTAAAGGTTCAACATAGCATGGGTATCTGCTTAGAATCCTGCAGGGTGAAATCAAGATAGTGGTTGGACTGACTGGCAGTCTGCAAGCTCTGGAGACAAACTTACATGCAAGATCATTCCTGTGTTGGAAGTAAATCAGTTTGGGGCAGTTGTTGGGACTGAAGTTGCTGTTTCCCTGATAGCAGTTCACTGGGGCCACTCTCAACTCTTTGAGGCCACCTTTCTCAATTAGTGATCGGCAATATATGCCTTTTCCCTTCTAGGTCAGCTGGAACATTTCTCTTTAACTTCATCTTCTGCAACCAGCTATAGAAATGCTTTTTAAAAGGCCTGTGTCACCAGGTTAGAGACATCCAGAGAATCTCCCTATCTAATTGCACCTGTGAAATTTCCTTTGTAATGGAACCTAATCAAAGGATAGCAGAGACTATGGCCATCTGTGAGTTCTGTGCACCGCACCTTATCACTATGTCTTTTTGTTTTCAGTGATTCTTAGACTACTGCTTTCACTGAAGCAATAGTTACATGACTATTTACTCATACAGGGTACCATTGGGATTGTAAGGTGAATGTTGGGTTGCTGCTAACAGCAGGGTCAGCAGTTTAAACCCACCAGCTGCTCTGCAGGAGAACTATGATGCCACCTGCTTTTGTAAAGATCTGTAGCTGCAGAAACTGTATGTGAGGTCACTGTGAGTGGCATGAACCCTACAGTATTGCGTCTTTAATTGCTATGAAAAGTGAAAGAGTGATGCTCATGAAGACTGAAGATGCTGGGTCCTCAGGACAGGCAAGCAGCTCATAAAACTAAGTGCAGTTGGAGCACTAGAAAATTGTTTGTAGTTTTATTGTGGGCTGGGGGTGGGGGGTGGTGGCTGAAGATTGAGAGAGGAAATAGATAAGAGATAAAGATTACCATAATCCAGCACCAATTAGAATTTAAGGAACAACCTGGAAGATCTACATTTCTTTGAAAGGGAATGAGTTGGGAGAGAGCCTAGGGGAAGATCAGGGGAACTTGTAGGACCTAAGCTCACAGATGTTATATGAATGTC
>NW_022103907.1:15574876-15577174 GCF_000313985.2 Echinops telfairi | reverse complement strand
CACTGCTTTTGAGCTAATTCTGACTCATAGTGAGAATTAACCATAGAATTAACCCATTACTTACAGTGACCCTACAGTATACAGTGGAACTGCTGGATAGAGTTTCTTAGGTGATACATCTTACAGAAGCAGCGTGTCTCATCTTTCTCCTGCGCAGGGACTGGCGGGCTGGAAACACTGACTGTGGTTAGCAGGGACAATTCTGCCTTCACACATCACGGGATCGAACAGAAAGGGGGTCTCAAGGTACTAAGTTTGACACAGGTAGGAACACACACGAGACAGGTATACATGACTGATGATCTATATTCTGTGACACAAATGTTAAACAACACAGCAATTAATAATAGAGTAAGTAAAGGGGGAACACTTGCCCAGAGCAGGGGCTTCGAGCCTCTGATGCTGCGGTGCTCCAGCTGTTCCAGGGTTTGTCGCTGTTGGTGGGAGTGGTTTAGTGCAGGTATTTCTTTGATAGTTCGTGTCTGTGTCTCTGAGTCACGTCCTTGGTGGTGAGGTAGTTAGGCCACATGTTTTCCAGATACAGCCATTTTCCTGCCATACCCATGGCGGTGGTGTTGTGTTATCTTGGTGCCACTTCTTGTGAGGCACCTTGGGGTGCTGTCGTGAGAGCTGAGCGATACTGAGCCCATATTTGAAGTTTATATGCTCTCTATCTAAAGTTTGGGGTGTTATTGTAATAGCCTCATTTCTGATTTCCTCTGACCCAATTTCCATGCTTACCGGCCACACTCTTCAGATGCAAGTTCCCCCAACATCCTATTATATATATATATTTTAAATTGCCTTTTAAGTTTACCAGCCAAAGTGATTGTTTTGATAGTTAGTCAAATTATACTACTTTACTCTTAAAACAAAAATTCCAAAGTTATCCATCAGGATAAAGGTCAAATCCAACAGCAGCTCTCACAGCCTCATATTTTTTACTCTCTGCATCTCCTGAACCTCATCTGCTAGATTTTTTTCTCTCTTACTCCTTCTGTATCCACCACATCGAGCCTCCCTGTGGTGATCAAACACCCCCCATACTGTCTTTAATTATCTCTCAGATATCTGTCTGTTTAGCTTGTTCCCTCATTTCCTTCAGACATCTCTCAAACAGTATCAGTGAGATCTCTGTTCATCACACAGAATAAAATTGTTTTGCCAATTGTACTCCCACCATGGCTCCCAACATACTCTATGATCTTTGTCCTAATTTTTATTTTCTGTTGCATGCCTCACATCATTGGATATGCTTTATATTTATTTTAAAAAGTATTTGTCTTTCTTATTTACAGTATCCAGAAGGAAAGAGCCTTTGTTTTAGTCACTATGAAATCTCTTATCGAGAATCCAGCCCAGGAGAGTTGCTTAGAGAGAACCTTAACACAACTGGAACGCAGGAGGAGCATCATAAAGATAAGTAGGCACAGACTCATGGGGTTTTGAGGGGCTTAGGGCTTTTGGCTTGACCTTGGCCCTGCCACTGTCTGTGTGGGAGCTGAGACCATTTGGAGCCTGTAGGGGGAGTTGGCCTCAACACAGCCAGTTAACCCTCGCCAGCCTCTGGGCAGGAACTGGACTCTTGCGGCTCCAGGGGTGGAGATTGGAGTTCAGCTACAGTGTAGCTGTTGTTTATATCCCTGCTCTCTGTTATCCCACAGTCTGGGAGGCCTGCGCAGGGGCTTTTTCTCCGCAAAGCCACAGCTTGCCACCACTGCCTCCAGCCTCGGGGCAGGGACTAAACCCTTGCAGCTCCACAGGCAGGGATCAGGATCCGGGTTCAGCTACATTGTAGCTTCTGTTTACATCTCTGCTCTCTGTCCGCCCACCCCCCCACGGTCTTTGAGGGTGGTGCAGGGGATTTTTCTCAGCTCAACTGCGACAACTGCAGCTTGCCACTGCTGCCTTAGGGTAGGGACTAAACTCTTGTAGCTCCAAGGATGGGGAGTGGGACTCAGCTACATAGTTGCTTTTCTTTCCCTTTCTCCCCTATAGTCCACCCACACAGTCTAAATGGTCTTACTTCTTAAATTTTTTTTCTTACCCCTCTGTCTCTTTCCTCCTCTCTCACACTCCACTTCTGATCTCCAGACCACTCCCAGTAGTCTAGGGCATGTAATTATGCCTGTACCACACCCAGCTAAGTGAGCTCCACCCTGTGTAGCTAGCTCGACCCTGTATAGCTAGCTTGAGCCTAGGGAAAGACCAGCTTCCCCTCCAGGGGATACTCAGCCCAACTTCTCACTGGGAATTCCTGCCTGTGTACCTGGGGCATAAGGCAGCTCGGCCAACACT
>NW_022103907.1:15568877-15570332 GCF_000313985.2 Echinops telfairi | reverse complement strand
CTGCTGCTCTGCTGCATGCCCTTAGTGTTTTACTTCCGTGTGGTAGGGCCAGACCGGGCTAATCCTGACAGGTGGATATTCTTCCTTGTGAAGTATGTCTAATCATTTAATACACATTTTGATTGGCTTGAATGATTTTAATATGGCATTAGGAGAGTGTTAAAGCTAAGAAATTTACTGCTGTGTATCTCTCTTGAGGAACTATAATAAAAACTAGTCAAGTAACCTTTACAGAGTTTTATACAGTAAATGACAGTTGATTAATCTTGTAGCAGTATTCCATCCTTTGGTGACATAATCACTTTTTTACATAATCAATTACCAAGATTAATTAGCTAATGTAAATAAGGTTTTGTCTCTTCAGGGAAGAAAAATTACTATTGGAGTTTTTTTCCTAAACAAGATTTCAAATGCATAAATAGAAATATTTATTCCCAGGATTTAATTTGGCAGATAACATATTTTATACAGTTATATTTCTTTTACTTATCTTCTTTCCCTAACATAATGTGATATATCTTCCCAAACTCACATACATACAGAACACACTCTCACATGTACACATCAGTGAGTGTGGAACTGAAGAGCTGTGTAGGTAAATTATGAGAACATCATTTTTATCCGTTGGTTATATTCATGCTTTTTTGGTTCTTGTTTTCCAACTCAGTCCAACTATGGTGGATGACAGAGGAACTGGGACACTCTCCTGGATGTGATGTAGTTCAGGGGTCTGGCTAAGTCTTCTGTGCCGAAAATGCCATTTTTCCACCATGGTCCACAATTTCAAAACCATCTCTATTTTATCCTGTGTCTTTGCCACTTAATTAATGTCTGGAACTCTCATCCCTTCTCTTCTGATCTTCTCACATTATTGCAGAATACCTTAGTATTTGCTTTTCCCATGAGATTTCCTAATCTTAAAGTAAACGAAACAGTTCACTCCTTTCTCAGAAAAGATTATGACACAGGTGTTCCATAGCTCCAAATGTGTTTTATATGTACTAATAAATTTCACTACTTGAGAAATTACTTTTCTCTCTGAATTTTCCACAGTAAAAAATGACTGAAAGATTGTTATTGATTAAAGATGGAAGCAAATATTGATGATTTCAGCTTTATTGTTCTTAAACTACTGGATTTGCTGGATATTTTGTAGCTACCTACCATGGAAAGTAATGCAAACGTAGAAGATAATGCAAAGGTGGTTATAGGATTGCACTGATGAAGAGCTACCAAAAGTCCCAGCAGGCATTAGAAGAGGTTTTGGAACTAAGAATATCACTGCTGATGTTGGGAGAATTTTGGTAGAAAACAGAGAATATCAGAAAGTTGTTTACCCGTGTCTTGTTGACTGTGTTAATCACAAAGACATTTCACAATGTACATCACCGCAAATTATGGATAGCAAAGCAATGAGATGGAATTCCACAACCTTTAATTGCATTTATGTGGTAC
>NW_022103907.1:15561995-15568476 GCF_000313985.2 Echinops telfairi | reverse complement strand
TTTGTGAGATGGAGGAGGACTTTGTGGATTGGTGTTGGACATATGGCTTAATGATGGAATTGTGGGCTTGGGCAGCATTGCGTTGGGATATTTTCTTGATGTGCACTTACCCTTTATATAAAACTCTCTCTTATACATATGAGTTTCTATAGATTTGTTTCTCTAAAGTACCCAGACTAACACAATTATGCTGAGCAAATAATAAGAGAAGCTGGGTGTTATGAAGAACACAATGTTAGGATTGGAGGAGATTCATTAACAGCCTCTGACATGCTGATGACACAACCTTGCTGTTGAAAATAAAGAAGACTGAATAGCAACGATTGTGATGATAACTCAGGACTGGGCAGAGTTCCGTTGTTTTATACATGTGATTTCTCTAAAGTAGAACCAGCTTGAAAGCACCTATTAGCAAGAACATAGCTTAGACATAAGGTTTCTCACTAATAAATCATATATTGAACAAATATTGTTTAAATGGGTTTATTCAAGTACTTATAGAATTCCATTTTAGGAAAAAAAACTACTTGGACAGACTATGGTCCTAACAGATTCCGGTCCTAAAAGTAGCCGCTCTGCCTAATGCCTGCATTTCTAAGTAATCTACAATTATGACTTTCACAAGGATTTTCCAGAGCATATGCTCTGATTTGCATATAATTTGTGTGTTTTTACTGTCACTTGAATCTAGCTGCTTTTATCTTGATTATTTTTTGGTTCCCCTTGCTATTTTCCCTTTTTAAGTCTATTTTTTTAAGATTGGTCTAAATATACAAAGAATTATCTTCAAGTTTATTATCCTGTTATTTGTTCAAGTTTAGACACCATTAACTGCAATGGCCCACTGTTACATTGTTTGATAGAGAGAAGAAAGATACAGATATCTAATCAAACCATGTGAAATTGAAGTTAATTCTATACTGAGTTGGGGTTGATACCTTAAATTCATCAATTAAATTCAATTTCACTCTGATGTGTGTCATGACTAATAGAAAGAGGTGACAGCATTCACATCAAATAACCTCATTATATTATGAGTTCTACTAAGGAGCAAAAAAGGACTCAGGTCCTGAACTTTATTACCTATAATTCCCTTCCAAATTTCTAGTTGAGTGAATGAATGGACAGAATTTCATTTGGAAGAAAGTTGAATTCGTAAATAAGATAATGTGGCATATCAGAAGGATCTCAGCTTAAAAGTCTCAAGACTCAGGTACCCTATGTTCAAATACCAGTGGTGCCATCTAGTAGTTATGGTATTAAACAACATTTCTTAATCACAGACTCATAGTTTATCCCAAATATTTTCTGATAGGAAATTCCCCAAACACATTGGTATCTATCACCTATTTCTTTTTTTCCCATATTTATAAATTGTATTTTCTTATAATTAGCATATTACCATTGGTGTGATAATGGGTTAGCCATAAAATGGGTCTGCTATATTTTCATTACTTTATGGAAAGATGAAGCATTCATTTTCTGCTTATAAATATTCCTCTTGGATAGATTCTTCATTCTTACTCCAGTCCCAACACTAGGCAGTGAAGAAAATAAAGAAACATAAATAAAAATTAATTGCTAAATGAATTTTGTGCTACTACCCAAATCATATGGGCTTTAGAGAAGGAAATCAATCAACTGTGACTGCAAGCCATGCCCACCTCATCATTTTGTGGTTAAGATGAATAGCTTTAAGAAAATAAGTCTATTTAAATATGTCTCTTTTAATGAGACTCTTTTATTTTATTAGCTTTACAAACTGCAGGATTTGGGGTCTTTTTTTTTTTAATGAATGATCTAGCATAATTTAGGTGAAATTTGCAATCTTGCCAGGAGAGACAATAGAGAAAGGGTTAGACTTGCTGTTTCCTTGTACTTAGGGTTTTAGACTTTCTTTTTTTTTTTTTGCTTATAAACTAAATTTATATCACAAGATTTCATTTCACATCAAAATGCAAAGTTTGAGGATTTTTGAGGCTATGCAAGACTAGAGGATAGTGTTGAATGAGTAGTGTGTTGAGCATCATAGTGGTGGAATAGGTTGAGGGTGACTGATAGAGAGAGGAACCTTATGGCGTACTAGCTACAATGTCAGCAGTTCGATACCATCAGGTGCTCTCAGAAAGACAGACAGGGCCTTCTACGCCTGTTAACAGTTAAAGTCTCAGAAACTCACTGGGGCAGTTTTATCATGGTAGGGTCACTATGAATTGATATCAACTCGAAGGCAGTGAGTTTGGTTTGGGTTGAGTCTGCTAGGAACAGAGTGCTAAGCATCAGTAACTTGGAAAGTTTTCTTGGGCTCCACTCAAGGCACCTGACTTCTTACCTGGAGAACTCCTCCCAACTCAGTGAGCTGACTGAGAGACAGCCTAACCTGTCATTTCTCAAGTCAGCCAAATCCTCTGGACTGTAAATGGAATGAAAACCATCTATGACAATCGTCCAACTGTGGATTAGTGACATGGAGTTGGCAATGCTTCCCTGGGCTCTTTGAAATTAACATGCACATAGAAAATATTTGAAACTGACAGCAGTGCTATTTTTTGCTCCAGGAATTTAAAGTTTTTCCTGAAACCAGTGATGCGACATATTTCATGAAGCAAAGTGATTCAAAGTCTGAGGTGTGAATTTCTTTTTGATTCCTAATACATCACATGCAGGTGGGCTTGTAGGGAGGGACGCATAAGGAAGCTTTAGTTCTTCTCTCCCTACGGTCGCTTTGTTTACTATGGTGCTTAAATCCATATTGTTGTATACAAGAAGTAGAGGAAAATGCCACATCCGATGCTTCAGTTAGTTGCTTTAGATGCACTGTAATTGAGCACAGCTGAGCAATTAACTGACCATATTGATCAAACACTGAAGCTCAGATGAAAGGAGAATGCTGCTTGTAGGCATCTGCCGGGGGCTTCTCCTTTGAGGGAGGAGGTTCTTCCAACCCCTTACATGCTTCTCCTTCTGCTCTCACTAGCAAACAGTGTAGGTTTCAGGACTCACTTTATTTCCTTTGATTTGTTAATGTTTTTTGTCTCAGCTGACTAACTTCTAGATTAACTAATGAACCGTGGAAAGCAATACTTAATGCCATGAAAATCTCCACAGACACTACAAGACACATCGAACATCTTTTTTAAAAAAATCATCATATTGTCCACTGGTACACATAGGAACCAGAAACACAGGGAATCCAGGGCAGATAATCTCTTCAGGACCAGTGGTGTGAGTGGCAATACTGGGAGGGTAGAGGAAAAGGGGGTAGAAAGGGGGAGCTGATTATAAGGATCTACATATAACCTCCTTGGGGGACGAACAACAGAAAAGTGAATTAAGGGCGACATCGGACAGCGTAAGATATGACAAAATAATAATTTTTATATTATCAAGAGTACCTGAGGGAGAGGGGCGTGGGAAGGAAGGGGGAAAATGAGGAGCTGATACCAAGGGCTCAAGTAGAAAGCAAATGTTTTGAGAATGACAAGGGCAACAGATGTACAAATGTGGTTGACGTACAATGGATAAATGTATGGATTGTGGTAAGAATTGTACGAGTCCCCCCCAAAATGATTATATTAAAAAAATCATATAGGTTGTGTGAATGGTGTTTCATGACCACCACTGAAAGTGTAACAGTAGTGTTTCATCTTTTGTACTTGCGACCTTTAGTGAGGAAAATGGTCTCAGGAATGTGACATTTTCCTGGGGTCAATAGCAAATCCATCATACTAACGAGTCACTACTTATCTTTTACCTTCTTTTGCTTGCTCTTTTTAAATTTAAGGTGATTTCTCTAAGTGGCCTTGCAAAAGTCTTTTCCTTATTTAATTGGGTCTTTTACTGAGTTCCCAATAGAAAACAGTCCTAATGTGTTGAGTTAGGAAATAAGCAGTAATGTTCTTTATGGCTGAGAACTGAGAATTTTTGTTACATAAATTGACTTTCCCCCCCAGTAAATCAAAGGGTTATGTACAAACTTTAATTTCAACATCGAAAATATAAAAGATTATCCATTTTTCCATAATTATGAAAGTTGAATTTCCTTCACTAAATTATATGTAAATTTCTGCTATCAGAGAAAGTAAGGACTATCATGAACACCATCGTGTATTATTGAATTCCACAGGACAAAGGAACGGCTTTAGAACAATTTCAAATCCTCATAAATTCAGTGTTGTCCTGGTGGTAGGGCACAAAAATGGAATCCATTGGGCACCACAGATTGCAGGTGATAAAAAGTTTTTTTGGTATGATTTGTTCCTCAGTAAAAGATAGAACATTTAAAAATACCATAGCTATTATTATACCTGACTCCCTGGAAGCTAGGCTGGTGAGACTTGGTACTATATATTTAGACATCCCCGTGGAGGGTCAGTAAAAAAGAGAAAGGGACTTGATGAGATGGATGGACGGAGTGGCTACCACAATAAGCTCATAACATAACAACCACTGTGAGGATGGTGCAGGACCAAGCAGTGTTCCTTCTGTCTTGCATAAGGTCACCATGACCTAGAACCATCTTGATGGCCCCTAACAACAACAACAACTTCAACAGAGTAAGATCAAACAAAACCCATACTTTAGCCTTTACATTATAGCTATATGTTAGAATCAAAAGAAAGCAACACAGTGCATTTAAGTTAAACCAAAGTATTGAAAGCATATGTATAGGTGAAATGTTGTTGCTTAGTACAGGATTATAGATTTCATATAGTTGGAAATGATGCCTCTGTGTCAACTGTGAGAGCAAGGTCAGCCCAGTATGACAGAGTGGATGTATTTGTCCCAAAATGTATGAGGGGGGAAATCTGAAAAAGAGGGCTTTCTTGGAAGATAAGCAACCACACTATTTTTTAAAATCATTTTATTGGGGACGCATGCAACTCTCATGACAATCCATCCATCCATTGTGTCAAGCACATTTGTACATTTGTTGCCATCATCATATTCAAAACATTTTTTTAGTATTTGAGCCCTTGGTATCAGCTCCTCATTTTTCTCCTCCCTTCCTCTCCTTCCCTCCCTCATAAACCCTTGATAATTTATGAATTATTATTCTTTTTCCATGTCTTGCACTGTCCAATGTCTCCCTTTACCATCTTACCTGTTGTCCATCCCCCTGGGAGGAGTTTATAAGTAGATCATTGTGATCAGTTCACCCTTTTTCTCCCCCACCTTCCCCTTCCCTCCTGATGTGGGTAATCTCAATATTGGTCCTGAGGAGTTTATCTGTCCTCTATTTCCTGTGTTTCCAACTTTTATCTGTGCCCGTGTACATTCTCTGGTTTAGCCAGATTTGTAAGGTAGAATCAGGGTCATTATAGTGGGGGTGAGAAAGCATTAAAGATCCAGAAGGAAGGTGTATGTTTCATCGGGGCTATACTGCTCCCTGACTGGCCTGTCTTCTCTCTGCGACCCTTCTGTAAAGGGATGTCCAATTGCCTACAGATGGGCTTTGGGCCTCCACTCCACATTTGCTTATGCACCCAATTGTCTAGTAACCACACTCTTTTTAATGGAGTTAGGCATCTGTGCCAGTCAATGCGTGGAAAGCAAATGCATGGTAGCCTAGTGATTTTGCAAGAAAACTACAGATATGGAGTTGTTATTTATTTGGAGTGATTAGGTAAAATTAGATACTAAATAATATTTTAAATATTCACAAGAGATTTTGTTTCCTGTGGTCTTTTAAAAACCCTATCATTTGTTCTCACTTTGAGAACTTGAAGTTTGTGCATTTTTCACCCATAAGAATTTGTATGGGCATAAACTTAAAAGACACCTTTTTCTTTGCTTGAGAAATGCGTTGATTGTTATCCAGCAGTAGACAGTTCTGGAATGTTTTGGAATGGTACCATTCTCTTTCTCATATTCACTCAAACCTCTGTCATTTTCTGCCAAGGAACCAATATTTCTAATTATGCTATCTTGATTTGCTTTCAGAGCTCCAATCTTTCTAACATAGGTTTTCACTCAAATGGAAAAAAAGTATGCATAGTAGAATTAATTGCATTCAACATATCTGTGTGTATATATTTTAAAACTGCACAAAGTAATTTTGAGTTCTAAAAGTATCTAGTTGTCTGGGGCTCTTTACACATAGCCTTTTATATTGACTTTTGTTTGACATTGGGGATGAGAGATACCATTTTGGTGCTTCTCTGTGAGGTTTCCCTACATGTAAAATGTGGGATTTCCCTATATGTAAAATGTGGGGTTTCCCAAGATGTCAAATGGAGGGGACAGCTGCCACCCACTCATTCCAAATTGGAATGATTTGTAAGGATCATACATGAAAAGACATTGTACCATTGCAGAAAAAGTGCTAGCTCAGCCAGAGTTATTATGGGAATGAAGGTTAATGTTCATGTTTATTTCCATAACAGCCACCTGCTCTGTTTGCTTATACATAGAATTCTCCATCACTTTATATCACTTCATATCTTTGCTAAAGAAACCACATATGTTCCCTGAAGATCAT
>NW_022103907.1:15557911-15559149 GCF_000313985.2 Echinops telfairi | reverse complement strand
ATGACATTACCTCTAAAGTACAGTGTAACAGCTTAGTAGATCTTTTAAGGCTAAAACCCATTGCCATAGATTCTGACTCATAGTGACCCAATAGAACACAGTAGAAGTGCTCACTTTTGGGTGTCTGAGTCTGGAATCTTCATGGGAGCCAGCCATAACTGCTTGTAGGTTGGAATTGCTGCCTTTGTAGTTTGTGGCCCAACACGTAACCCACTATGTCAGCAGGACTCCCTGAGTATGCATTCAATTGTGTTATCATTTCTAAATTGGCACAGCATCTTGGACGGGTACTTCAGAAATGTAAGTATAAGCCCACCATTATTGTAAATTCTATTTTCCACGAATTGGATCTTAATTTAATTTAAGGAACTAGTTCAATAGGTTAACATGAAAGTCAATACTATTACCATGAAGTCAAAAAATGTGAATTTAAAAAAATGGATGATTATTTCCGGTGCAAAACATGTAAGTTGTCTTTATTTTGTTTTGGGATTCTGGGGGATGCTAGTGGTACTCAACAAAGG
Source organism: Echinops telfairi (assembly GCF_000313985.2). Classification (NCBI taxonomy): domain Eukaryota; kingdom Metazoa; phylum Chordata; class Mammalia; order Afrosoricida; family Tenrecidae; genus Echinops; species Echinops telfairi. Next base: position 15,558,625 of record NW_022103907.1, on the reverse strand, counting down.
ATTGACAGTTTGAAGCCACCCAGCAGTGCCACAGGAGATACAATTTGCATCTGTAAGGTTACGGCCAAGAAAGCCCCATGGAGCTGTTCTCCTCTGTCAAATAAGGACTTGCTTTAAGTTAGAATTGGCAATGGCCGCCAGATTGCACCCCACCCCCTTTGGTTTATGTTGCCTTTAAATATAAAGTATACAGAGATATTGTGGCAGATGCACTTAACTCCGTAACCATCAGTCATTTCTATTCTATCTGCTCAGTTTTGCTTGAAGCACTGTATTTTCAGTTCCAAGGAATGAATCGTCATTTTCCTAACCCAGTAATGCTATCGATGCTTATCTCCCCTTGTTCCAGATGTGCGCTTGACCAGCTTCCTTTAGAGTTAACTCCTGAAGAACACAATAGCTGTGCCTTTCCTGACAGTGTTAAAACCTTGCTTCCCCACAGCACTGTGCTTTTCAAAGTTTTCTATAGTTCAGTCCGATGGACACACAGAAGTCACAATGTTTATGATTAAGGAGCTTAATAAGGAAGTTAGAATGGAGGTAAGAAATGTTCAGCCTACAATTGTTCAGTCAAAATCATTTATTCTCATCCATGCCTATAGACAGTCCTCTTTGGCCATCAGCCATTTAGCCTGGCCTCTCTGCCTGCTTCAGCAATGTAACAAATTTCTTTTAGGGCTGCCAATAAATGCCCAAAGGCATGCCACACCACCT
>NW_022103907.1:15553451-15556258 GCF_000313985.2 Echinops telfairi | reverse complement strand
TCCCATTGGTACTCACCTCCAATTGAACAGATCACAAGCTAGTTTCCAAGGTAATCCCTAGCCAAGGAAAAGATATTGATGCTGTTTGTGGAGAAATTATGTTGTAGAATTGATCATAGTGACTTGTTCACTTGGGGTGATCAAATAGTAGAACATTGCATGCTACTATTATTTTATAAAGTTATCTAGGTTAAATAAATATATATATCCTCAAAAGAACTAACTGTGATTCTTAGAGCCATACCAACTTTGTAATAAAGAGTTAGAATTTCTCTTGTGGTGTTGATGTCTGACAACTTTTAAGCCTCTCTTCCCACTTTTTCCTTTCTGTCTCACATCTGGGCAAGTTGTTTTCCAAAGCAGTGTGCCCCTTCCTTGGTGTTGGAGGGTCAAATCATAAGGCCCTTGCCCATCCACAGGAACCCTGACCCTACCTCCACCCTCTCGCCACCATCCAAATCCCAAGCCAGTTAAATGTGAGCCCTTTTTTGAACCAAGGATGGTACCTGTCCTACTTTCCTTAGAAAGGCTCAGCATAGAGGGCTTTCAGGGAGGAGATGAGCCAGTCAAGGGTGTGATGTAGCAACGATGAATAATACAACTTTCCTCTAGTTGCTGAATGCCCCCCTGCCCAAGTATCATGATCCAAATTATACCTTGCAAGTCTGGCTGGACCAGAGGATGTACACTGGTACAGATGGGAACTGGAAACACAGGGAATCCAGGGTGGATGATCCCTTCAGGACCAGTGGTGTGAGTGACGATACTGGGAGTGTAGAGGGAGAGTGGGTTGTAAAGGGGGAACCGATTACAAGGATCTACATGTGACCTCCTCTCTGGGGGATGGACAACAGAAAAGTGGGTGAAAGGAGACATCAGACAGGGCAAGATATGTCAAAATAATAATTTATAAATTATCAAGAGCTCATGAGGGCGGGGGAGCAGGAAGGGAGGAGAAAAGTTGAGGTGATGCCAGGGGCTTAAGTAGAGAGCAAATGTTTTGAGAACGATGAGGGCAAGGAATGTACAAATGTGCTTTACACAATTGATGTATGTATGGATTGTGATGAGTTGTATGAGGCCCTAATAAAATGATTTTAAAAATAAAACAAAAGTAATCAATCTTGTCACATTCTCTTGATGTATGGGTATACTCAGCTTCAGTTTCTGAATCAAATTTTGGTTAGGGGACCGTTCTTCCCCTGGAGAGTGGTTACAGTAAGTAGGATGATAGCTAAAGAAAAGTAACATAACTTTCTGCTATAAAATAGATCAGTGTGACCACTAGCTATATGTGATCTTTGTATTCCGAAGCCTCATTGACTTGCCTCCCTCCTTCAATAGTCTATTCCTATAGAGATCACTGAAATTTCTCCAGTAATAATTTCTATAATCCTGTATGTGATGACCTGAATGGCTCTTTCTATTAGAGATTCCCACTTGATAGACTAAGCCCTAACCGGATAATATCATCTTTTGGAGATGGGTAGGGGTGAAATCCATATAATGAGAAAGAAATGGAATAGAAAAGAGCAAATGAGCAGACAATTATGACTTAATATGAAAAACTACACATTCAATGACAGTATTAGTCAAGGATCAGAAGTAGCCTTATTATACTTGTTCTAGTTTTTAATGTTTTCTGCATTCTTTTTGATTGAGTTTTTATCTATTTTACTTTGTTGTTGCTAGTTTTTAAAATGTTTTTCTGTACATGAAATCCAGGATAGGAAACCTAACGCGACACTAACTGGTTGAATTGTTCCTTGAGGGTGTAGCAGGATAGATGAGGGGAAAATTGGGGCTAATTACAATGAGTACAAGAATAAATATCATGTTATAAAACTGATGGTGGTGATAATTGCCCAACTCTTTTTATAATTGAACCATTGAATTGCATAATATTGAATTTAAAGCCAATAAAACTGTTAAAATTGAGATATTATGTATTACTTAAATCTGTTGGATACCAGTCTTCCAGCATACCACTTTAATTGTCTCATTTTTATACTCAAACATTTTCAATTTATTTTTTCCTATTTTCATTAGCCCTGCTTCTATCCTCCTCCAACAGGAAAAGTTCTTTTTCTAACCACTTTTAAGTCATATGTACTTATATCTTAATATGTTCCCATTGAATGCCTGACTATCCTAAATAAAACTTGTCTCTTTAGATTTTAAATCAATTCTCTAGACATTGACCTATTTTTTTCTTCCTGCTGAGACTGTCTCAGGTTTGTACTAGAACCATCGAAACCTCATGTTTTCTCATGACTCAGTTCAAGTCATCCTTTCAGTTTAAAATTGATGGACAATTCTGTACCAGACACCACGCTCCCTGTTGATGAGATTAAAAAAAAAAAATACACTGTCTACCCTCGGTGAATTTAGAGCTTAGTAGGAGAAAGAACCAAGTTAGCCAACAATGATAAATATTTTAATATGACCTTGATTTACTGAATCACAAAATGTTCAAGGAGCAGGATGAAAGGGCAAGTCAATAAGTCTTACCGACCCCTGTGAGCATGGGTCTTGTCACACGTTCCATGACCCCTCCATAGTGCTTGTCCTGTACCATGCAATTAGTGATTCAGGTGCGATGCAACTCTTTGCTATGGCAATCACTTTGGGATATTCAGCAAGGTAGCTAAGCTACCAGAATGATCTGTGCGATTGAAAGAAGCGACTTTGTGTGTGAGCCCACGTGTACCTGGGTATTTGTGTTTGAGAATAAGAGAGAAAGTAAAGAGCTTCTAGTGAATGTCACTGGCTCTTTTTTGACAGGCTCTCATGGATCAACACAGAGA
>NW_022103907.1:15549127-15552643 GCF_000313985.2 Echinops telfairi | reverse complement strand
TGGGGTAAAACGGACCCTGTGAAATAATGGAATTTACCTCCAGCAGTTTTGGGTTCTGAGAAGAAATATTTGATTAACTCTGATAAAATATAATGTGAAAGAAGCTGCTGTACTAATCATCATATTAATGCTCACTGCTAATAGCTTTGTAATTATATTACCCAAACCGTCCAGGGTGCAAACGTTTGCTATTGGAGCTTTCCCTGGAACCTCACAGGCAGCTTCTTATGCTGCCCACTCTGTGTTCCAAAGGAAAGAAACCAAGTGTCCACTCTGGTGGTATTTCACCAGTGTGGTTGCATAGTCTCTCAAAAATGTAGATGGCATTATGCTCTGAAAACTTTGGAATCTGAATAAAGGGAGAACAGGGAGCTGGTCTCTGTGTCTGTAAATGCTTTTCAGGTGGTTTAGACAGTAGGCTAGCCTTCATATCCTTGTTCATAGTAGAAAACCTGCCTTCCATTATTCCGAGTTCCTGGTGTTAAAAGCTTGGATAGGGTCCTAAAACCTCTAATTATCACAGAAATTGCAGGGAATTCTCTGGACCACTTGAACTTAATAAGTCAAAGATACAGCTCAGCTATGTGTACTTTGCACAATGGACATATGGGATAACATTTCCACTGTTGCTATTAGTTGCTTTGACACACGTTGGACAGAACCTCAGTCTTACTTCCATGAGTACCAGTGAAAATGATTTATTAAAAAAACATTTTTTAAAGAGAAAATTCCTCACAAAGCTCACTGCCTTAGAAGTTCATTATGGAAATTAGTAGAATATTTGCAAACAGTAGGGAAGTGTAAATTTAGAGGAATAAAGAGATTAACCAAGAAATTAGTTGCTATGTTTCCATGTGAAAAATATTATAAGCCACATTGCCTTATGTAAAATGATCTCTAAGAACCTCCTACATTCTCAGTGAGGAGTGCTGGTTCCCCATGGGATAAGCAGTGGGTGGCTAACTGCAAGATCAGCAGGGACAAAACCACCAGCCCTTTCGTGAGAGAAGGATGGGGTTGTCTACTCTGCTGAAGATTTACAGTCTCAGAAACCTCCCAGCGTCACTCGCAGTCAGAATCGACTCAATCGCGGTGGGTCTGCTAAGTAAAAACAGATCCTTCTCAGGAGACTGGTTCTTCTAGCTCCCTCATCACCAGAGATTTGAGGAACAGCAGAGAACTCATCTCTGATATTATGAAACATACATGGCAACCTCTATATAATCTCGTTTTGGACAATCACTGCCGAATATTTTTTATGTTAACGGTTATGCATAGCAGAGATGAAAGGCATAACTACTAGAAATGATGTCAAATAGAGAAAACATTAGGAATATTCATTGAAAGAGATACAGGTGAAAAAAATTCAATTCTTTATTGAGGCCAAAATGTCAGCAATAGGAAACAATTTAACGATCCCTACGCAGCAAAGATGTGCACTGGGAGACCGTTGAAATGATCATAATCACTCTTTTAAATCTGCTCCCTGATAATAAGATGTGTGCCTGGGTTTGGTGGAGAGCTGACTTCCATGTCTGTGCTCTTGATGGTAAGATGACCCACCATCTCCAATTGCCAATGATGGGTGCTTCTCAGATAGCAGACTTCCCTGGACTGTGGGAGTTTCAGGGATAAAACTGACAAGGTTCCAGGCAATCTGGAATAAGGTTGTTGCCTCTCTGTTCTCCACCTAATCTTGAGGTGTGGACATGGTTGGCCAAGACCCAACTTTCTCAGCACTAAGATTAGTTCACCAGGGTATGGAACTTAAATATATTTGATAAATGTGAGTCAAGGAGTTTTCCTTGATGATTTGAAGAGAAGCCTTCCCTTTCTGGGTGATCTTGGTATATCTAAATATGCCCCTGAACTTCTGCAGTCATAGTTGTTACAATGAAGAATGCAAACCAGATGATTAAACAGAAACTTGGAGGAGGATAGAGATAAGAATAGAAATCCTGATGACAATAAGCCACTTTTACCTTATTATTTTTCCATATAGATATATATTTTTTCAGATAGCATTAATGAATTTTAAACTAAAGATCTAAGTGTGAATGGACTCTTGAAAAATTCATGAGCTATAGGTAGTTAGCTGTGAACATGTGAAATTTACTCAGAAATCAAATACATTTTACTTCTTTTTCAATGTATATAACTTCATGTTTTATATACATATACAGTTGAACAAATAAAAATAATGTAAAACCCAAACTCTCCCATCCATTTGAAACCTGAAATATTAGTTATTATTCAGATACTCTTTGTGTTTCTTTCCAATTAATTTCCCATTATTTTCTCCAGAGGTGACTGTAATCCCGATTATTAAATATTCTCATACATTGTTTTCCACTTTACTAGACATATATTTGTGAACCATCAAATATTTCCTCTTACCTATTTTGTCTTTAATAAACTAGAGTCATGTGGTAGTAATTTGCTTTTCAATTTTTTTTCAGGTTTTACTATCTCAAATTACAGAGTTCTGGTCTATTTATATTTCATTGACTGTTATAAATTCTTTCATTAGATGTCTACACCACAATTAGTTTATCCACTCTAAAAAGGCTTAACAGAATCACAGCTTTTATTTTTCTGTATAAACAATGGTGCTACAAACATTCGAAAATAAATCTATTTAAGTTAATATTTATTTGCTAAATATGTTTATTTTCTTTTAGCTTCCAAATCTTCTGTTGAGTCATGCGCTGGATATACTTCAGGTAGAGTGGGGGTGGTTGTTTGGTGTCTTCAAGCCTTTGCACTCATAGGGACCCATGTACTATAGAGTGAAACACTGCCAGAGTCCTGTGCCATCCAGCTGATAGTTATGTCTGAGCCCATTGTTGCAGCCACTGTGCCAATCCATCTCTTCAAGAACCTTCCTCTTTTTGCTCATCTTCCACATTACCATGATGTTCTTCTCCAAGAATTAATCTCTCTTGATAATATGTCCAAAGTACGTGAGATGAAGTCTCTCCATATTTGATTCTAAGGAACATTCTGGTTATACTTCTTCCAAGACAGATATGTATGTTCTTTTGGTGGTCCACAATACTTTAAATACTCTTCACCAATACCATAGTTCAAATGCACTGATTTTTTTTTTTTTTGTCTTCCTTATTCACAGTTCAGCATTTACACGCACAGGAGGTCATTGAAAATACCATGGCTTTGGCCATGCACACAATAGTCCTCAAAGTAGCATCCTTGCTTTTCAACATTCTCGAAAGGTCTTGAGCAGCAGATTTACCTAATTCAATGTGTCCTGTGATTCCTCGATTGCTATTTCCATGAGCAGTGATTGTAAATCCAAACAAGATGAAATTTTGACACCTTCAGTCTTTTCTCATTTATCTTGATGTTACCTACTGATCAAATAATGAGGATTGGGGTATTCTTTACATTCGGCTGTAAAAAGACTAGCGCAACAAATCTACAGACACTCATATATGTATAACAAAGAGCTTTATATCAAGAGTTCATTATATATTGAGCAAACATCCCAGCCCAGTC
>NW_022103907.1:15519976-15548150 GCF_000313985.2 Echinops telfairi | reverse complement strand
CCTTGCCAGCTAAGGCAGCCCCACACCGGTCTGACCATCAGAAAACGGGAGAAAAGAAAGGTGAGGTTGCTGAGCCATTTATTTCTCTGCCCTTCAATTAATCCCACATGTTCACTGGCCAGGTTGGCACAATAAACCTTAACTATCACAGCATGCAGATTGAAAAAGCATGGTAAGAGAATACAGTCCTAATGGATACATTTTTTGACTTTCAACCAGGCAGTCTCCCCTCGTTCTGTTCATACAACTGCCTCTTGATGCACGTTCAGATCTGTTGTGAGCACAATTTAGTGTTGGAATTTCTGTTATTCTCAAGGCTTATTCTCATAGTTTGTTATGATCCACAGAGTCCAATGCCTTTATATAATCAATGAAACCCAAGTAAACATCTTTCTGGTTTGACCTGCTTTCTGCCAAGGTCTGTCTGATATCACCAATGACACCCTTGTTCCAGGTGCTCTTCTGAACCTCTGTCAGCTCCCTGCCCCTGTGCTGCTGCAACCAAACATTGCTGCGTAATCTTTGGTTAAATTTTACTTTCATGTGTTATCATTGTATTATTTATAATTTATATCTCTTCTAATCAATTGGCTAAGTAACTGTTTTCCAAATTTCCTTGCACAGAATGGTGAATGCTTCCAATACTTCATCAACGTATTGAGACATTTAAATTATTATCCTGTGAAATCCTAGGGCTTTGTTGTGAGTTACTTTTTGCAGTGCAGCATGGACTTTTCAGTACTATTGGTTCTTGCTCATAGGCTACCTCTTAAAATAGTCAAATGTTGTCCAGTTCCTTTGGGTACAGTGACTCTGTGTATTCTTTTCATCTTCTTTGGATGCTTCCTGCATCATTTAATATGTGTCCTGTAGAATATTCCAACATTGTAACTGGAGGCTTGAATTTTTTCTTTAATTATTTCAGTTTTATATATGCTGAATGTGTTCTTTCTTTTGGTCTTCTAGCTCGAAGTATTTGCGCGTTTCCTTATAATATCTTATTGTGTCCTCCAGAGATGCCCCTTGAAAATTTGATTCAGCAATTTGCCTCCATCATTTCCTCCATTTGCTTTAGCTACTCGAACATTAAGAAAAAGTTTCAGAGTCTTCTCACAACTACTTTGATATTTTCTTTCTGTTGAAAAAAGACTTTTCCAACTGCTGTCCCTTCCCCTTTGTTTCTAACTTTTGCCTTTCAATTGCCAATAATTATCAAAGCAGTTTGATCTCACATTTGATCAATTGCAGACTGAAGCTGTTGGTAGAATTGTTTTCAATTCTTGTTTTCTATCCAATCTAACTTAGTTTCACACATCATATGCAAACATGACTTTAAAATTTACTAGTTTATAAAAAAAAATTTCCAAAGACTACTTGTACACAGTTAACAGAGACTGTCAGCTTTCAACCACACACAGGTTTTCCCTTCCTCAGCACGCTCTATCTTTACACCAGTTCTTTTTTTTTTAAATCAATTTATTGGGACTCATACAATTCATCACAATACATAGATCAATTGTGTAGAGCACATCTATACATTTGTTGCCCTCATTATTCCCAAAGTTCACTTTCCTCTTGGGTTCCCGGAATCCGCTCATTTTCCTTTTTTCCCCTCCCCCTCCCTTCCTCCTCCCCTCTCCCCCATGCACCCCTGATAATTTCTAAATTATTATTGTATCTTATATTACATTGTCCAGCGTCTCCTTTCACCCACCCCTCTGCTGCCCGTCCCCCAGAGAGGAGGTTATATGTAGCTCTCTGTGATCCATTCCCCCTTTCTACACCCCCCTTCCCTCCTGGTATCACCACTGTCACCCCTGGTCCTGAGTGGTTCATCTGTCCTAGATTCCCTGTGTTTCCAATTCCCATCTGTAGTGCTGTGCATCATCTGGTCTAACCAGGTCTGCAAGGCAGTTCTTTGTAATGAAAATGCCCCAGAGTTCCAGTGTGGCACTTCTCATCACCTCAATTCTTGCAAACAAACACACAAATGGAAACTCGTTGATAATGTTGTAGTTTTAATCTTCCAAGTAAAACAGACGGGGAAAGCTGAGTGGACAAAGATGGAGTTAGAAGACAGGCAGTTTGACAACTCACACATTACTAATTATTGCCCTTGCCAAGAGGAGCTCTCAAGAGATACAACCACCTCTCTCTGGACTATCTGTGGAAGTAAACGGAGAAAACAGCTGCTTATGTACCAAGATTTGAAGGTTGGCTGTATGTTTTATGTCTCTTACAAGCTTTTACTTTTCCAATCAGTGTTAAATTCTCACTGGTAATCATTATTTGGGTGAAAACAATGCCCTCTTTTAAATGAATACCAGTTTGAGTGTTAGAAGTCTTGACACTGGACAAACCATTTAATCTTTAATGGCCTCAATATGTTTAACTAAAAAATGGGCATGGTAATCCCTCTTCTGCTTGTCATATGGGCTTCCATTCAATCAATTAATTTTTTGTTCATTCCACAGGTAGTAATTGAATATTCACTGTTTCGGGCACTAGGGAAATAGCAGTAATGAAGTCACATGGAATGAAAAATTAACTATTAGAACGGGAAAATTAAAAAAGGATGCCTCTTGATAACTGACCACTCTGGACATTGAGATCCTGGGGAGAAGGGTGAGTGCAGATATATGGAGTTTATGAAACTGAACGTGAACTGAAGGTTTGGATTTGTAGGGTGTGTGTGTGTGTGTGTGCGTGTGTAACAGTCATCAAGGAGAAGTGTCTAAACCCTAAACATAAACCTCCCCTGTTTTACTATTTCTCACTTACTGCCACTGAGTTGATTCAGACTTAGAGTGACCATACAGGACAGGGAAGAACTGCCTTCTATGGTTTCTGGGAACTTTTATGGAATTAGAAAGCCTCATCTATTACCTTGTGGTATTTTCCAACAGCTGGCCTTGTGGTTGGCAACCCAAAGCTTAACTCACGACACCACCAGAGCCCTTTTTTTTGACTGGTTGGTCCATGACTATTCTTGACCTTCGCCTCTAAACCAGCGACCAAGTGAAAACTATGCTACCTACATTTCAGTTTCTTATTACATATTGCCAGCAAGACCGCTAAAGCTCCTGATGTGTGTGCTCTACAACTTTCAAGCCCCTTGAGGGCCACAGCTGTCATTATATAGGGCATCTCCTGGGGGTGAAGGACTCATCCTCTGTAATAGCCTGTCTCGAAGATTGCTTCTGCCAGTCTCTGCACCTGCTGCTGTCCGTTCACCCCTGCAGAACAAAGTGACCTTTTTACTGGGTGTTCCTAGAGAATGAGGGTTGTACTTCACTTGGATACTTACTCCAGAGAATCTCGTATTATTTTTTTTCTTTTAAATTCTTGACAGGGCCTGTATCTTTGCCTAACCTATCATAAATATTTTGTGATCAATAAGTATGCTTAATAGGGAATTGGATTTTTCATACTCTTTCCATAATGTGTTTGTTGGTTAGTTTGTGAATAGAACTCTTAAATTTGAAATAGAACTTCTGTAGGATACTATTTTAATAAGGAGTTTACTTTAAAGTCAAACTATTTTCTCTGGAGAAAAGGAAAAAAAATGGCAAGTGTGTAGAAAGAGTTTCCCCTTCCCCCATATTGTGCTTTTGGAAGTAAAATGTCTATGCAATCAATTCTAATATGCTCTCTATGGCTAAGTCCCTAATTTCATAGATTACTGGCATATTTTTTTTATTTCCCCTATTGAAATAGAAGCTAATTCTCATCAGAAAATGAGGAGATTAAAATTCTATATTTGTTTGAATAGCTGTAAAATTACAAGTTTGTCCTTTGTGTTGGGCTAAATTGGTGAAAAAATCCTAATAGATGAATCTTCAAACTCACAGAAATTATGTGGACATACCAAGAGTGGAGAGATGCTATCAATTATCTTTGACATGTGTATTCTTAAAGCTAAGTATGTATATACTGCATAGTATGTGTTTCTGATAATTATTTCAATGATATTTTTACATTTAGTATACATGAGGTTTCTGTTTTTTGTTTGGTTTGCATTTACCATTTGCCTATGATAATGCTTGTGGTTGGCTAAAAGGTAGTTCCCTAAAACACATATCCATGTTCTAAACATATGATTTGAAAGAAGACTAAATATTTTTCACGTGGCAATTATAGGATTAAGATAATGATCTTGAAAGGTGGAGCTTATAGTAGACTGTCCTAGTGGGCTGCAATACAATCACAGGTATGCTTAAAAGAGGGATAGGTAGTAGGTTTAGAGATGAACATACCAAGGCAAAGCTATGCAGTAGAAAAAAATTCTGCTTCTATTGTCATAAATGGAATGACACAACCACAAGTTAAGCAACGCCAACAGCTATCAGAAATTGGAAGGAACAAGGAACCATTTTTTATAGAATCTCCAGAGAGAGTAAGGGCATACTGGCAGCTTGATTTCAGACTTCTGTTATCTAGAAGAGTGAAAGAAATTCTTGTTTTAAGGCACCAAGTTAGAGGTAATTTTTAATAGTAGAGACACACACAAATTAACACAACTCCCTTTCATCTAGTAGTAACAAATAATCACTCCTAAGTAAATAAAGTGTACACTACCGTCTCCAAATCAACACAAAATACAGTCTAGTTAAAATGGGTTATCAAATATATGTGTAACACACATGATTTGGAAGCATTCCTCTGTCTCAAACAAGGTGGGTTCAAGCAGCCTGATGAGGAACAAATGACTTCCAGAAGAGAGGAAAGATTAAGAAAATAAAATGACAGGCATAAGAAAGAGGTAAGAGTGAAACTCATCACAAGGCCCTCCTCCCCTAAATAACACATGAACTATCAGGCCGATACGCAAGTCTTATATGTAGGGGCTACAAATGCATCCAAGATTTTTTTCCCAAACACCTGTGGCTTAATGTCTAAAAGGTGTCCTGTGGGAAACAGAAGGATTTCTCTCAAGCTGTCTCCCCCAAATATATACCAGACTTAGCTGCTTGAGAATGACTATACACTTGGAGGTCATCAAGAGTGGATTGGGGGTCCTTCTCCCTGAGAGTTATCAGCTGTCTAGTCCAAGCAGACACCACTGTTTATCCCATAACAAATAGGGCCCACTCCCTTCTGATAAGGATAGTAGTTGTCTGTTTCCTTGTGGGAGACACCAGAGAGGTCAAACCCACCCAAGGATGACCAAGCTTAGGCTATAATCATGAATCCAGGGTCTACCCATCTTGTCACATGTGTACCCCTAAACCTTCCCATTCCTATAGACACACCCCTAGCTCATCCCTCCCTGTTATGCTTATACTTATCATAGATCCCCTTCCTACAATGTGTATGCCTATTGTAATGCCCTTCCTGTGACGTGTGATTCTGTAATCATGTCCCCCTAAAGTGATATAATGCATGGTTAGCAATAAAGAAGGGAACTCACTCCCGAGCCCAGGAGGCTCTCTCCAACTCCCGGGGCCCAGGAGCTCTCTCCAGCTCTTGGGTCAGAGGAGGCTCCCCAGTTCTCGGTCCCTGAGGCTGCTCCTGCTCTCATGGCTGGGTTCCCCCCACGAGGACCACCAAGCGGGGCAGAGGTGAGCAATGCAACCATGTAAAGTGTCTGACTGCATCATTGTAATATCTCTTTTATCTCTCATGCTCTTGATGACTTTAATATAATATATATTATATTATATATATTATTATATATATCATATTAGATATATTATATTATATATATACTTTAATATAATATATATATATCTCAACCGTACAATTGTTCTTACTGAACCCGTGGGTAGTACTAGCAGCAGGTGGGGCCACCCCCACTCCCCCATCCCAGTTTCACTTACTACTACAGTGTCCCAAGAAGATTATATTAAAGATGTTCTAGGAAGATTGTACTCTCCAAGCTGCTCATCATCTCTTAAGGGAACAGAAATGTATCAAACAAGAGTACATCAACATTTTGAGAAGATGGCATGAGTATTTTTTAAACCAATGAAACAAATAGATGACAGAATTGATTTCCTAAAGATCCAACTGTGTGTGAAATGATAAAAAAGAGAGGAGCTCTTGGGAAAGAACAGTGCTGAACATTTTACCCATTAAAAAGAATAGCCACTTCACAATCCTGGACCATAAGGGGGATTCATCCCCAAGGGGGATTTACTGGAGGCTAACCTCCATGCGGGGATCCTGCAAATGAAGTTTGTGTCTCCTCTCTTATGCATAGTTTTCTACAACTTTTCTACATAGTTCACAAGTTGTCCCTGATACCATTCCTCTTTCAGATTTGGATTTTTTTATTTACAATTCTTGGATCACACAGGCCGGTGTGCTTCTTCCATGCAGACATAGTTGACACTTCACTTAGATGGCTGCTTGCTTTTAGAAAAATTTTAAGACCCCAGCCACTCTTCTTTCTGATATTGGGTACTCTCTGGTTTCTTCACTACATTTTGGTAGTGTACCAATATTTTCAGGGACCTCTTCAGGTGAGCATTGAGTAGGACTATGTGAGTCAGAGAGCATTATAGAATTATGGAAGATGTAATCAGGTTCAAATGTAATACCTTATCATTTCATATCCCTTTTGACCTATTTTAAAGTTGTTTCAGTTCTTAATATTGTCTGCTTTTTTTTCTATTGAACTTTTTATTGTTTTGTCATTGTTTGGTTTGTTTGTATGCTTCCTGATTATGTTTTATATGATTTCCTGTATATGAAATCCAGGATAGAGACAGTAATTGGATTTATCATTACCTAGGGCCATGGCAGGGATAATTGGGGGGAAATGAAGAGCTAACAATGAGAAGAAAATGTTCTGGGGTTTGAAACCTTTTCTGATTGTGGTGATGATTTAGTGGTTAAATTGCATGATATATTAAATATATACCAATAAAACAATTAAAAATAGTTAAGCAGTATAGATCCATTTGCCTGTCATGTAGGAGACATTTGACTATGCAAATACTCTATGCATAATGTTTTGCTGCTTTACAAACTCAAATGTTATCTTTTGCAAGTTAAAACAGACAATAAATCTGGTCCTTAGCTGGTCTTTGCTGGCTCCCTAAGCATTTTTGGTTCCTCAAGGCTGAAATAAAGATCTCTAGTAATGCTGTTGGGTATGCATTGGACTCTTCAGTCGGTGGTCCAAACCCACCAGTAAAATGATGAGGCCATCCTGCTTCTATAAAGGTGTACAGCCCCAGGAACTCTAGAAAGGGTATTTAGGAGTTAAAATCTAGGATGGTTTTTGTTTGCTTGTTCTTGTTTTTAAAGGATGAAATCGAGGAATGGACAGGGTGTTTCCTAATCTCTGGGAAGAATGAGAATCAAAGAGGCACTGCACGCCACCATCATCTCGTTCATCTCTCTGGATCCTACCCAAGATTCCAGGTGGACAATACCCCTCCATGGGACTGAGAACTGCTTTTAAGATCATTACAGGTAATAATGAGTTTAGTCAGCACAGCCGTTTCTATAGGTTGATTGATGCAGATGAAAAGACCCGAGGTCCTGTCATGAAGCTAGTAATTGTCAGAGACAGTTTTTGAACCTAGAAAATTTGGCTTGTGAATTTATTAATACTGCTGATCTGAGACCTGGAAGTGAAACTACTAGATGCTCAATAACCACATCCCTAGTCTCATAATGGGGCGGAATGACTCAGTGTGAACATTACCATGAAGAATAGGCTCAGTAATGGTAACATACATTCCTTTGAGAACTAAAACTATCCCCAATACAGAGCATGTTTGTGGGTCATGCCCTATACTCCGTGTATTTATAATTTGAGGGATATTTGAGGTGCATTTTAAATTAAATTTGTATGAGAGAAGATCGTGACGAGAGGCTAGTATTGCTGGATGCTTTGGGGAAGTACTAACAGTGTTATTAAAGCTCTAATAGTTATGGGACAAAGGCTCTTATGTTTTAGAGGAGGTAAGGAGGCTAAGAGAATATAAATCTAACCAATAAAAATATTAGCAAGTAGCACTGTGCCAGCATGAATCAAAAAATCATGCTCTGTGGCAAGCACGGGGCACAGGCATTTCTTTTTACTGTGCAGCGCGGAAGATGATTACGAGGCGATACAACTTCCATTTCTGTTGCCAGCAGCATCTGTACAATTGACAGTTTTACAGGGAGGATTGTGAGGAGCCATAAAAATATTATTTCCACATAGATAAAACCTAGTTCCTATTTCCATCAACCCTATGAAACATGGTTTAAAGATTGGTCAAAGTAGTCAGCAGCAACGGAACCTGGAATCTCATACGCCAGTATCAGGCCCTGTTGTCTTTCATCCCACATTCCCCTCTGACAGTGAGCTAACGATTTAAAGAGAGCATTTATTTTTTTCAGTCCATTCAGGGGCCATTTAGTTCATTCCTATTACTCTGTAGGTTTAACTACAACAACCTTATGGGCTCGCAGGGAAGAGCACACACACACACACACACACACACACACACACACACACACACACACGATGTAGAGTGGTTCTAAGATACAAGGAAACAGAGTGGGACAGTTAAGTTTTTGGACAAAGAGACCACATAATACAAAGTCCATAGAAAAAACTGTTTATCTTTTAACTCCATTTTCCACAACCTTTTTGAAGCCCCCTAATGTGTATGTGATGTGTCTGTATCTCTAAGATGGGCATAAATAATATACTTCATGTAACTGCATTTTCGAATGTAGAAAAGCTTTCCAGAAATCCTTGAGGTAACCTCCATTTGTACGCTCGAGTTTATTTGAAAAATAAAATGGAAGAAAATAATCTACAAAAAAGTCACAAAAATGGATAAAAAAGTTTTATGATGAGCAATAAAACTGCTTTTGTGTATTTTATATAAACAAAAATTACTTTGGGCAACTAAGAAGAAAGAGACAGATGAGAAATGGGGGGGGGGAAATCAGCTTTGTTGTTAAGAAAAGCATGCAATGAGATGAAATAAATAGATACAACTTACATTTGTAAGGAATAGAATTAAATTCTTGTTTACCTCAAAGAAAGAGACCGCTCTGTATTCAGCATGCAAATTGAATAGCACACAGCTTCATTACTGGTATTAATTATTCCTCCATAGAGATGCTGAGGACACACATTCAAACTGGAAACTAAGTACAGTGAGTTAATTAATCACACAACAATGCATAAACAGCAATGAAGAACAATTTACTCAAAGGCGATATGCCCAGGAGTCTGTCAAATCAGGAGGAACTAAGGACACATTTTCACACTTTGGTGGCAATCAGAATTGTTTGAAGGACTGCAAGCATAGAGGGTTGGTTGGCCACTATTCCTGCTGCCACCGTGGAACACAAATTCCGTGGACCTGTGACAGGCTCCCAAAGTTGAATTTCCAAGAGTTTCCCAGGCGATATAATGTTATGATTCTGGGAATTGGACTTTACAAACCAGTAATCTACAATACCGGAGTTTATCTAGCTGACAGTCCTCGTACAACTTCAGAGTTCGGAGTCATGTGTCTGTCATTTATTGCAGAAGTTCAAGCTAACAGGGAATTCAAGTCTCGACTGTCAATGAGCCCCTCTTACCCACATCGAAGCTGAGTAACGGCCTATTCCGAGTATCTGCTCTCTGCCTTCGTTTATTTACTTCCCTGATATAGTCTGCCCTCAATTTCTGTTTCCCTGACGTTCTGTCCTAATATTCTTCCCACTGCGTTGAACTTGTGAGACTCACATCTTGATCACACACAAGATCAGATGCTTTTAAGTATTTTTCTACATGTATATGCACTTCCTCTGAATTGACACTGAAATCTCGTGGGGGCAGAGATTCCGTTAATAAAACTCAAATTCATGCCACATAAACATCCTATTTCTATTTATCTTCCCCCGTCCTTCCCCTCCCCTCCGCCACAGACAGAACATTCGGCATCGTTCAGGGCTTTGTTTCTAGGTGTTCCTGCAAAATGTATATTGCGGTTACAGGGGTCAATGTCTTTATTTGTATGAACCCTCTCATATATGGGACCCTCGTGCACAGGGACATGAATGAGGGGGAAAAGGTTGGAGACCTTACCCGCCAATACATTTGAAGCCTTCCCATATTGTTTCAGTACAAAAGGCACATGTCTATGAAAGGAGAAACAAACACACTAATGGCTCATTGGAATATCCAGTTTTCTTTTGGGGAGACATGAACCATAAGGCCTACCTCACATTTGACAAAAGATCCTGAGATGGACTGTTTGTTTAGCTGTGGAAGACCTAACAGGCATGCTTCCAGAAGAAAATTTAGAAGAATAAGTGTGAGAGCATGGGCCATGCAGTGATGATTTCTTAAATAATGCAAACAAATAATTAGGAATAGTTCTTTATTTATCTGTCACAATGGAAATCCAATTGAACCAGTTATAGCATTATTTTATTAAGAAGGAGGGAAGGTATTGAATGGAAATAGAGTTTAGTCATAGGTCAGGTGGCTATATTTTGTGGATAATCTCTAAATTTAACCTAGATTATTGGTTTACTTGTAATTTATCCTTTATTTTAAAAATAATTTTTCTTATGTTCACCTTAACTTGTTTTAATGTTTCTTTTTCCTTTGTTCTGTAATCAGAATACTCTGTACTGATATCAATATACTAATCTATCTTGTAAATTTACAATTTTTATTAAAAACAAAAATTTAACTCTTGATTGCAGGTATTTTTATTTTATTATAGGATTTCTATTTTATTCTATTTTATATATTCCACTTTTCTACTGGTTATTCAATTTGTCATTATACTTTAATGACGTCAAGTTTATGGTAACTTCAATATATAAATCATCTTTAGGGCTGCATCTAGTATAAGATTAGTTTTTATGCATTGTATTAATTCCACTTGCTCCCCCCCACATAATTTTGGATGTCTAGCATATTTTTATTAAGTGAAGGGCATTTTAAATCAATAATAATAGAAGACATAGTTAATATTTTTAGAGGATTTTGAGTAACATGCTGGCTTTATGTTTAAAGCTTATGTAAGAATGTTGAGAAAGTATCTACTGCATTTTAATTTCCTTGGTATTTTGTCATGAACGGGTGTTAATCTGTTCAGATTTCCTCTGCATCTCTGAAGATATAATTTTTCTCTTCAGCTTTAAATTATAAGGTAGATTTAAGTAGTGGATTTCCAAATGTTAAAACATCCTTTTCTTCATGAAATATTTGCTATAATTTTGTTTCCCAGACATATATGTATTAGTGTCGGTTTATCCTCAACAACAAGATGATTTAGTTATAGTAAGAAAATTTCTTATGCATGTACTCTTTGGCACAATCATCCCTTCCTAGTGATTTATCCCACATATGTAAAAAATATGAAAATATATATGATCAGATCATTTACTTATGTTCTAGCTGCAATCGCCAAAACCAGGAAATAAAGGAAATAGTCATTAATAGGAAAATGGCTGAATAAAACTTAGTATACTCACCATAAACAGTACTATAACTTATTTTAAAGAAAAAGAGATAACTTTTAAATTACTATTGAGAATTAAATGAATTTTAAAAGTTGAGGGAAAGTGTTAGTACAACGGTGCTATGTATGTATTAACCAAAGCCCACATTCACTGACAAGAGGTCCATGCTGACTCATAGCGACCCTCGGTGGGGTTTTTGAAACCAGAACTGTTTACAGGAGTAGAAAGCCCGGTCTTTCTCCGGCGGAGCTGCTGGTGGTTTTGAACAGCGACCATGCGGATCACAGTTGAGTGCATAAACTCTACACCTCCAGGGCTTCTAAAGGAGGGTGCAAACATGAGTTGTCCTTGTTAGGTGCTTAAAGTTGGTTCCCACTCACAGTGACCAGATGCACAATAGAATGAAACACCGCCCAGGCCAGTGCCATGCTCAGCAAGCACTATTTCCTTCTTTTGTGCTTTGCCCAGTACAGCTGTCTTTTTGCAGGGACTGTTTTCTTCCGATAACATGTCCAAAGTACCTGAGATGAAGTCTCATCATCCTGCTTCGAAGGACCATTCTGGCTCTTCTTGCAAGATCGGGTCTCTTTGTCCTTCTGGCAGATTGGAAGTAAGTCGATTCACAAGGACTGGAAGCAAAAGTTTTGTGACTGGGTCCCTCGGTGTTGTTACCAAATCTCCACTATCATAAAGGGTTACAAGAGTGAAAAGAGTAAGGAAGTGTCTTGCAATAGAGGAATCTTTGGGTGGTACAAATGGTTAAGTGCTTGGCTATTGATCCAAACGTTGTACATTTGAATCCACTCAGAGGCACCTTGGGGAAAAAGCTTGGTAATCTATGTACTTCGAAAGAAATCCGACACGAAAACGCTCCAGAATAATTCTAGGCAGACACGCAGGAGGCACCTTGTGTTGGAAGCAACTTGACAGCAACTGGGACAGGGACTGCGACAACAGCAAATTATTTTTAAATATGTACTTTAAAAGATTTGACTACGAAGTTATGTGAATATTTTATGTACCTATAAAATATAATTAAATTTTAAAAGCAGGCCCTAAAATGCTAAGTAAAATAAAATAAACCCAAATTGTATCCAATTGGTAGTATAACTACACTGAGAGGAATGATTCGAAATGATTTTAAGCAGTTATTTGCCTGAGAATGACGGATGGGAAAAATTAAACTGCAAAACCTCTCCTCAATAATTATGTTATTGGTGGCGGTATTGGTGTGATTCTTCTGAAACTGCTGTGTTTATTTCATGGAACAAAGCAAATAATTATGTTGGTTGATGTCTGTGAAACTGATACTTTTAGCATGGGGAAAATTAGGTATAATTGTAAGATTAATGAGGCTAAATAGAAAATCTATAATGTCAAGTTTGAGATAAAAGTAAAGAATTCATAATGTTTTATCTTTACAAATATAAATGTCTTCTTTCTAACAGCTATCATGCCATAAATAGGTGAAACCTATTGTCCAATGTGAGGGAAATAATATGAATGGAGAGAAATGGCAATAAATAGATAATGATAAAAAAAATAGGTACTTTGTATGGACTATTTGATTAAAATATAATGGTAACTTATGCCTATGAAAAACACAAGCTTTAATAAGACTAAAAAGACTAAAATTAAACAAAGTAAAGGCAAAAGTCTATTGTTTTCTTACACAATCATTAATTCTACCACTTCTCTCTACTATGGTCTCTTTTTTATATTGGATGGTGATGTCTTGACATCAGCAAATATTAGACTCAGATCCATATCTAGAGAAGGGACGTGAGTCTGTGACACTGATCTGTAAACAAACCATTTGGTGGGCATATCTGTGTGTGTGTGTTTAATGGTTGCAAAGATCAATACTCATATAACACAATATTTGCCAAGTCAATGTTTTTCATTTGTACAATTTAGAGATAGCAATCACATAGATCACTTTGTGTAAACCTTACCAACTGTAAAACGTCCATCACCATAAATAGAAATTCACTATCCACCATCCTCTCACTTCTGACAAACACTAATAAACTTTAATCTCTACACCTTTGCCTAGTCTAACCTAGATCTTTCATATAAGGGAGATTATGTGATGTTTGTCATTGTGTCCTTGTGTAATCAACTCATTTATTCAGTACACATTCAAGGTTTATGCATGTTGTATTTTTCTTAGGATTTAATTTCGCCCCATGGTTGAATAATATTCCATTGTGTGTTTGTACTATATTTTGTTTATCCATCCAGCTGTTGACAAATATTTCTATTGTGGTGGTGGTGGTGGTTTCCTTTGGGCTGTTGTGAACAGTGGTCAGGAAGCACTGGTGTACGTGTATCTGTTTGTATTCTTGCTTTCGAGTCTCCCATATGACAAATGGTTTGGTGATTTGGGAATATTGACAGGCTAATTTGGAAAGGATAATGATGCCTCTCATAAATATTTAGTATTGGCCTAACGACTAAGAAATATCACCTCTCATTTACTTCTTAAGTGGGAAAAAAAAAGAAATAAAACTTCTGGTCTGACTGCTTTTACTGAGTGTGTCTTATTTGCAGCTAACGTCTTTCCCAACTATAATAAGTAAGGTATGAGAGAAAAAACGCCTACTGATTATAATAGCAACATAATAGAGAAAATGTGTCAGAAAAGAAATATGGCCTACTGATTGAAAAAATCAACATTACCATCAATAGTAGTAAAGTATTTTTAAAATCTCTTCATCTGTGTTTTTTACTGCTTGGTGTTGGTCTTTGGTGGCATTTGATGGCTAACTGAAAGGTCAGCAGTTCAAACCCACCAGCCACTCTATGGGAGAAAGATGTGGCTT
Source organism: Echinops telfairi (assembly GCF_000313985.2). Classification (NCBI taxonomy): domain Eukaryota; kingdom Metazoa; phylum Chordata; class Mammalia; order Afrosoricida; family Tenrecidae; genus Echinops; species Echinops telfairi. The sequence continues at coordinate 15,533,901 of NW_022103907.1, read as the reverse complement.
CCTATTCTCGTAAAAATGTCAAGTCTTGGAAACCCACAGGAGCAATTCTACTCTGTACTATAGGGTCACTGTGAGTCAGAATTGATTTGATGGCAGTGAATCGGAATTATTTAAATGTACATTTAATATAGAACATGTAACAGGGACATGTCTTTATTATGGAAACTGATAGATCTTTGTTGTTTTTATTTGGGTACATTTTGACTCAATTTAACCATTTTATTCCCAACACCAATGAAATTTAAAATGACATTTCTTTGCTTTCTCATAACTTTGGCCCATTTGAGAATCATTTCTACACATCCACTAAAATGATCTGCATTGGGCAGAGTGAAGGGAAGCTTGGTTAAAAGTCATTATGAATGATATAACAGAATGACTACTATTCAGAACGCTTGGAAATGTGGCCCTTTAAGCAAGTGTCTGAGTAATGCCATGGGCATCAGCAAGCTATTTCAGAAAAATAAGACTAGCTTTAACTTTTAGCAAGTTAACATCATTTGGTTGAATGTAAGAATAATTAGCTGGAGATTTCCAAGAAATATTCTTCCTCACAAATTACCTGAATTCATCCCAAAGGCTATACAGACGAACTTTCTATGAGGGGGTCATTCACTGAGGATAGTTTTAAAATTATGAACTTCTCAGAGAGATGCATGCATATATTCATTAAGTACTGTATGGATGCTTGAAGTATGGTGTTAGTGAAGGTTACTGAATACACCGTGGATTGTCAGATGAATGAACAAGTCTGTCTTGGGAAAAGTGCAGCCAGTGTACTCCTTAAAAATCAGGATGAGAGAGTTTGTCTCGCAAACTTCTGTCATATTCTGCAGGAGGGACCGCTTCCTGGCCAGCTGTATGTGTGTCTGTTTGTATCATTCTTGGTAAAGCAGAGATTCAGCAGAAAAGGTGAAAACTCTCCACAAGACTGATTGAAACAGTGGGAGCAACGATGGGCTCAAGCTTAGGAATGATTGTGAAGATGGTGCAGGCTGGGCACTGTTTTGTTCTGTTGTACACAGATGAATTGTGAATAAGAAACTAGATGATGACAAATGGAAGCAATAACAACTATTGCATAAAATGTCAAGGGCGGCACAAGTCCACTGCAGCATATCAGACTATAGTTATGTGTTTTACTCCAATCCATCTTAAAAAGTAGTCATACTAGTTACACAATAATTATCATAGGCGAGGTTCCCTAAAGAAGCAAAACGTATGATATGTGTTTGTATAGAAAGAGTTTTATATATCAAGAATGAATCATACAGTTGTAGAAACAGGTAATATGGTTCATTTCAAATCTGTGAGCTGGTAAATTGGAGGCTTTTTCTGACTCATGTAACTGTAGTGGCTAATGAACCAGGAAGCAGCAAAACTATAGGTTGGTGGATGCAAATTGGGACAAAGTCAAGATTGGCAGTCAACTGATGGCTCCTGAGGTCAGCAGACAATTTTTCAGGAGGCTGATGACTGAGAAACAGGATTCAGGTTCATCCAGCAGAACTGAAGCTTTTCTGTAGAGCCTTCTTGAACATGAGTAGCAGCAGCCCCCAGGACTCTTTCCTCCCATTGCATCCAGGGGGCGACATTCCTCCACAGCAGCCCTGGGTTCCCACAGAGTTGATCAGATGACATCAGACCCCTTCTTGAAGCTGATGCACTGTGTTAAATCATATCATGGAGATTGCTGCCAAACTACTGAGTCTGGGCACATCCACATTGACACAAAACTTAACAATCACAATGCAGTTTCAAGTTTTTGACAACTACCTTTAACATGGTCTTTCAAGAAATACTCATTTCAGGACATTTTTCTGATGAACCAAGAAAATTTGTTCTCTTGGATGTCATTCTGCCAACAGCCAATGATGAGTTCCCTGCAGCAGTAAACCTAGGCGCATGGGTTCATGTTGGTAGCCAGACACATGAGAGGAGTACAAGACTTCATATTGTAATCCACTTGAGTCATAGAAGGATACAAGGCAGAAGGCACAGCAGCTATAATATCGTCCTCTCATGAAAAGCCTGAGAGACATTTGAACAGGGAGCTTTTGCCTCCTCACATAGATGGGGCTCTGTAACTGCCATGGTTGGGCACTAAAGCATGTGTGAATCACCTTGACCTTTAGAAGACTACAGCTTCTTTCCCCGCCAATGTTTCCTATCACTGTGTCCCTAGGTTGGTGTGCTGACTCATATTCACTCTAACCCAGAGCAATGTCATATAATAACCGATGCACAAAAAGCTTTTTTTTTTAATCGTTTTATTGGGGCCTCGAACAATTCTTCTCACAATCCATCCATCCATCCATTGTGTGAAGCACATTTGTACATATGTTGCCATCATCACTCTCAAAACATTTTCTTTCTACTTGAACCCTTGGTATCAGCTTCCCATTTTCCCCCTTCTTCCCCCCACCCTCCCTCCCTCATGAACCCTTGAACATTTATACATTTTTTTTGTCATATCTTACACTGACCGATGTCTCCCTTTACCCACTTTTCTGTTGTCCATCCTGCTGGCAGGGTCTTATAGATAGATCATTGTGATTGGTTTCCCCTTTCTCCCGCCATTGTCCCCTTACCCTCCTGGAATGGCTACTCTCAATATTGATCCTGAGGGGTTTATCTGTCCTGGATTCCCTGTGTTTCCAGCTCTTATGTCTACCTGTGTACATGTTCTAGTCTAGCCAGATTACACAAAAGCCTTTTTTTAAAAATCATTGTCTTAACTCTACTGTTTTCAAGGAAAATGTCTCAAGTACCCACGCATTAGTCCACATCCTTTGCTCACTCTTTATCCACACTCCCTTTGGTTTACAAGAGATATTAATATTAAACTGATATCCTGGTATGGGTTGATATCACAATACTAATGTTGATCTCACCTGAATTTACAATTCAATGTAGATTATGAATTTACAGGTAATTACAGATAATATAGACAATAATCACTGGCATAAAACAAACAAAAACAATCAAACAAACTCACTCGCTATGAGTCTACTCTGATGCATAATTAATGTTTCAGTACAGAGCCCCAGGGCACCATGGTTAAACACACCACTGTGCATTGAAGATTAGGTGGTTGGAACTTGACAAAATGGTCTACATCCTAGGAAACCCTCTGGGCAGCTCTACTCTGTCATAAGGAGTCACAATGAATTGAAAAGACTCTTTCCCATAAATCAACAAGGGGGTCTCTAAGTGGAGCCCAAGGCAGTTAAAAAAAACATAGATCCAGGAATGGATTTGGGACTCACTAAATCTTATCTCCAATTTAAAACAATCACTTCTAACATCATGGCCCTGTTGAATATTTGCCCTTATGAGAGGAACACAGAAGCAAAATGTGGTGAAGAAATTAAATGGTGACTGGATATCAGATAGAACAGCACCTGGGACTTTAAAGGTTTGGGTTCCAACCAGCAACCATCTAAGTGAGATGTCAACTTAGTCCACATGGAAGCAGCACACCATCATCTCTGGCCCAAGGACTGTAAAGTATATAACCCAAAGTCAATGGAGGGAATAGTATCAGAGCCTAAATTATGAGATTCTGGTCTGCAGAAGACTATCGATGATGGTAGAGGACCAGGATAAATCTGTGAGAGCCACACAGGAAATAAGCCTCCAGTGATTTCCCTTTATTCATCTTGGAGGGACGGGAAGAAACTGGTTACCAGACAGAAGTCACCGAGGAGATGATTGTAGGAGATCAAAATGATAAACCTGGCTTGAAAGATTAAAGTCTTGTCATTTGATCCCCCCTCTGATACACATTGGGCCTGATCTGGGCTTCAATATTTTCTCTTCTTCTTCTCCTGCTCCTTGTTTATCTCTAGTGTATTTTGTCATTGTGCGTAGCCGTCTTAAATTTTTGTTGTATGTTTTTTGTATTTTTCGGCATATGAAACCCAGGATTGATGGACCTATAGAGACAAGTAGAATGGGGGTTCCTGGAAGCGGGAGCGAGAGGGGTGTCAGGGGAAGTGATATCCAGGAGTTCAAGAAAGAAGATAATGTTTTGAAATGGATTGTGGTAGCAAGTGTACCATTCTGCTTAATGTGATTGAACTATGGAATGGTATGATACCTGTATTAACTCCTAATAAACTGGTTTTGAAAATAAAAAGTAAAAAAAATGTCACATTCTAGTGACTGGAAAATTCTTTAATTAAAGTTCTCTACCATTGTTTATTTTTAAATCCGTAGGTATCTTCACACTTTCCATATCTTAAGTAACGTGACCATTTTTCTTCCATCTTAGAGACATTCAACCGAAGATATAACACAAAAACTTGGTAGCCATTTCCTGAGGAAGTTTTACATTTGCACTAGTTGCTTTACACCTAGGCCACGAGGAGGGTGATATTCCCTGACAGGAGACACTCTGAACTGGAAACCACTAAGACCTAGCTTTTCTTTCCAACGTACAAAGGAGAAGCAGAATACATGGTTTTCAAATATTGCTACAGGGAGATTAAACTTATTAAGACAATCACGAGGTGTCGAAGGGATCAGAACAAAAAATCTTACCATAGCGAATGAGCGGGGAGTGTGCAGTGGAGACCCAAAGCCCATTAGTAGGCCACTGGAGATTCCCTGCAGAGGGGTGTTGGGGAGGAGATGAGCCAGTCAAGGTGCGATGTAGCAACAATGAAAAATACAACTTTCCTCTAGATCCTAAATGCTTCCTTCCTCCGCCCCCCACTATCATGATCCCAATTCTACCTTGCAAGTCTGGCTAGACCAGAGGATGTACACTGGTACAGATAGGAACTGGAAATCCAGGGAATCCAGGGCGGATGAGCCCTACAGGACCAGTGGTGTGAGTGGCGATCCTGGGAGGGTAGAGGGAGAGTGGGTTGGAAAGGGGGAACCAATTACAAGGAACTATATGTAACCTCCTCCCTGGGGGATGGACAGCAGAAAAGTGGGTGAAGGGAGATGTAGGACAGGGCAAGATATGACAAAATAATAATTTATAAATTATCAAGGGTTCATGAGGGAGGGGGGAGCGGGGAGGGAGGGGCAAAATGAGGACCTAATGTTGGGGGTTTATGTGGAGAGGAAATGTTTTGAGAACGATGAGGGCAAGGAATGTACAAGTGTGCTTCACATAATTGATGTATGTATGGATTGTGATAAGAGTTGTATGAGCCCCTAATATAAAGATTTAAAAAAAAAGAAAAAAAGACAATAAGGTTAAAATGAGGTTTGCAAGTAAGGGTGAGTCATGTCATTTTGGAGACCCTATCAAAATTTTTATTTTTTAAAAATAATCACTTTTAAATATTGCTGCTAAAAGAAAGTATTACTTGTCAAAGTAATACTACCACTTCCACTGTTCATTGAGAAAATATTGGACCAGTGTGAGTGATAATGCCATTTTCATGTTTATGCCTATCCACAGTGGTTTGCCAACAGTGAAGCAAAAACTATTTGAGTTAAGATGCTTTTGATTTAAAGTAACAAGCAAGTGAATACAAGTTGGCTTAAATAATATATTTTTTTCTTATCTTGCAAAACAGAAAGTAGAGGTAACATAGTTGCAGAGTCGATTAATTCAATGGCTCACCAATGACCCAGATACTTTGGTTCTTTGGATTCCATGGTGTGTCCAATTGACCTTATTCTGCTTCATATATTATTATTTTTACAGCTTGATTCTCTAGTTGTTTCTTCCCACGGCTGCTATATAATTTAAGCACAATGGTTCCCATGCATTGATACTATTTAGGAGAAGAAGATGCCACCAAGACCTCCCTTCTCATCGCAGTGAAGCGGATTTCTCTTCAGACTTCCTGGTCCTAAGAAACTGCTTGTCAGGAGTCATTTTAGGAAGACAGAATGTTGAGTACATAAAGGTTGAGACCTTATTATATTTTGTATGCTATCTCTTCTACATTAAGTATCTCTCCTATCTATACATCCAGAACAGCAGCAACAACAATCCACTGAACAAAGTTTAGATGGTAGCACAAAGCATTGAAAACAATGTACATGCAAAGTATATGCAAGGTGACACTTTGTGGTCTCCAATAGTGACAACTCCTGAGTACTTCCAGAGAATTGTGAATGGTTTCCACTGATGTTTAGGCACATGGTCTGTCACTGTTCCAAGGGACCTGGAAGATGTATAATTTACTCCACGTAGCCCATGTGCCCAGTTACGCACTGGAGGTTAAATTATTAAAGAAGTCAAGGAAAACGGGTAATGCTGAACAAAACATTTCTGCTACAAGAAAAAAAAGAGCTTATTTTTCTCTTTTCTTTTTTCTCTTCCTGTTTTTTTAATAGGACAAATACAATATATTGATAGGCCCAGGGGACTATCTAGTATATAAGAAGAGATTTAAGATCGGTAAGAGGCTGAACCCCAGTCTTTATTTTGTCTGCCATCACCTTATATCCTTGAATGTCAGTATATATTTGAAATGATTCCTAAATATGGAAGCAGAGCATAAAATCTTCCCCAAGGTGCTCACATAGAAGTTTATTTTGCTTATTATTTCATGCCCAGTGTGAGTCACTACAATTTTAATAAAGAGAAAAGATGCTTGAAATGTTATTGCTAATTTAATGTTTTTCACTAGTGTGCAATATTTTCTTCTAATCAGTATGTAAGGAAGTTATGTAAGATAATTTGATGCCTGCCAAGGCAGAAGACAATGCACGCTGAGAGTCACCTGGTTCTAGCCCTGAAATTATAGCCTAAAAAGGATTAGGTGATATTCTAGGTAATGAATAGTTACTATAGAAGAGAGAATCTGTTGGTTAGGATCTAGGTTTTCATTTCATTTTTTTATGAAATGACACCATAGTTTGAGTATTTGATCAGCATGAAAAGCAGTCAGTACTACAGGTCCCGCATTGTAAGCTGGTGCCTGGCAGTTGTTTTAGAGCTGGTACACACTCTAAATTTCTCTGATTGATCAATGCATAATCAAGAATTTCTGGGGGCAGGGGTTTGGGAAGGGGGGAGTGAGCCAGTTGGACCCTGAAGTCCAAAAAACCTGCAGTGCTGCTCTGCCACCCCCTGGAGGCCAAACGTGCTGCAAGGTTACTGCAAACTGAAGATCTGCTGTTAAAGTCTGACTACTGAGGACTATTTGTTGATAGCGCCTCTAATGTTTTCATAGCCATTATGTTTACTGGACACGTGGTCAACCATAGCTAAGTGACTATTCAGGATATGAAAGTGAGGAAGGTTCCAACTTTGGAGACTCACTGTTCCCATATTATCCTGGGGATAATTCTTAGAGGACAGAATTCGTTCTTTCTAATACTGTATTCACAGTTACGGCCACTTTGGGCATCATGAATAACATTAGGCGGTTGATAAGGCGTTTGGGCCTCCAAGGTTCACTGTCATGTTCATTGGATTGCTTGAATCTGCAGTTTGTGGGGCCTGTGTTAGCTTCCTGATGGTGTCTTAGAGATTAGACTGACTCCTCGTGTCTGGAGGGCTCTGGCAGCCCAGATTTTACTGCAAAAGAAGCCCTTGTTGCACAGTAGTTAAGTGCTCCATGACTATCCAAAAGGGCAGTGTCAGACGTGGCTGTGATCTCCGTCAGCCCATGATGGTCAGCGCTTATTCGGCTCATCTGGATGACCAGGAGGCTGTCTTCTTCCACCCTCACAGCTTCCCATGTCCTTCCGGAAGCTGCAGTTTCAGGTGAAGAGGAAGACCATCCCAATAGGAGGAGGACTTTGGTCAAGGTTATCCAAGTAGCTGCTTTACTGCTAGACCCTCCAAACAAGTTCTCAAAAGATCATTGGGGATTAAACACCCCAGAAACCCCACAGAAGAAAGACCTAGCAAATTGCTCTCACAAAGGTGACAACCTGGGCAACCCCATGATGCTTGTCTACTCTGACATATGGGGCCACTGTGCACCAGAAATGGGCCTCCAGTGCCTAATAGCAAGGCCAGTACGAGGGTCTACGGCAGAATTACTGCTCTTTTAAAATAAATCTGAATCATGTACCTAAATTTTAAATTAAACTTACATTGAGCATCTGTATAATAACACATTTACTAGAAGAACAAGAAAAACATTTAGGCATGCTGAGCATATAGGGTAATGTGACTAGTATGAATGCCATTCAAGACTGGATACTAACTTTAACATGCTTTCCATTTCCAACATTCAGTGCATTATGCTGTGTGTATTGCATTGGCATGCTCTGACATCACACTTCTTGTAATCGCTGGATTACACTTCTTGTAATCGCTAGAGACCTAAATCTAGGATTTTATAGCCTAGAGACCTAAAGAGACCACATTTTTCTTGAAGGTAATAACTCATTCCTCTGATGCTCCTGTAGTCCATTCCTCATAACCATGCAGCAAGCCTGCATGGCTTAGAAATTTATTTTACACACACACACACACACACACACACACACATCCCTACTCTTCCCCACAAAACTTAAAATTCATTACTAACTATTCTGCCAACTTTTGCTGGGCTTCAATATGCTAGGTACTAGGCACATAAGCAAATGCCCTTAATCAGGTACCCATCCAATGAGGGAGATGACAGGAAAAGCTATTAAAGCAGAAAATCTGAGTGATGGGGTCCAGCATTTTACTAAGGTAAGCTGAAAATATTGCTACGGGGTTTCCAGTTCATGGGTCAATAGGCTCCTTCAAAAGTGTGTGTAAACATGGCTCTGTGTGTGCATGTAAGTCCTTTCAGTGATGCACTTGTCTCAGCCTCCTTAGACTGCCTTCCAGAAAAAGGACACATTTGTGTCATGGGAGGAACAGGATTTTGAAGTCAGGCCTAATCATAAATTTTGCAATAAGTGTACAAGAATATTTCCCCAGAGTAAATGATAGTTGGTTAGAAGGAGTAAGCTTTTTAAGAATGCTCAAGAAGACCTTAAAAAGGAATCAGGGCAGACAGTTCAGCTGAGAATGTTCTGGTGACCTCCCCACTCCACCCTCCCCCCCCTCCACATTCCCAAGGGGCAATCTTGATAGATTTTCTCAAAGGGCACAGGAAAAAACTACAATAGTGAGAAAAAAAACCCAGGAGAGTTGCACAAAGGAGTCTCCCCTCTCCTCCCCCAGTACCCCTATGATAGAGCGCAACCGCTCATCCTTCAAGGGCAGCATGAGATCTCTTGTGAGAGCATTGTTGGGAGATCTATTCACTTTATAGCCCCGATCATGTACCTCCGGGCTTCTTCTTTTCCTCAAAACTCAAAGAACATTTAAAGGAAGCACGATTGAGCCTTCAAGGACACCCAAACGGCCTTTTTGACATGTAGTAAATCAAAAAGCACAGACTACATTGGGAAACACAGCCTTCAGAAGTACGCATGCCTTCATAGAGATATGTGGAGAAAAAATCATTATATTTTAGTATTTGTGTCTAATAAAGGTGTCCATGATTTTGTACCATTCCTTTTGACTCACCTTAGAATACACATATTTTGAAAACTTCCTAGCCAATTGATTCTGCTATGTTCAAGGTTTGAAACTCTTGGCTGGACTTAAATCCTTATGTAATTGTACAGAATGATTCTTAGGCATTTAGAACACCTCTCATATTGAAAAGCTCCATACTTCACTCTACGAAATACGTCTACGAAATATGACCTTAGGCGAGCAAAACGTATATATTTCACATTAAAGAATTGGCAAATAGACGGCACATAAGAACTTAGTCAAGATGGTCACTTTGATACTATTGTATGTTTTCTTGACTCCGAGTCTAATCCTTTGGTCACTTCTTTCTAGGCCAGTGGTTCTCAACCTTCCTAATGTCGAGACCCTTTCATACAGTTCCTCATGTGGTGCTGACCCCCCAAGCAGAACATTATTTTCGTTGCTACTTCATCACTCTCATTTTGCTACTGTTAGGAATCAGGTGACCCCTACGAAAGGGTCATTTGTCCTCCAAAGGGATTGCAACCCACAGGTTGAGAACCACTGTTCTAGACCAATCTTGCTCATTCTTTCTCTTTTTTGCACTTAGTTTATTTTTCTATTTACTTTCATGGACAATGGCACAAGATGTGTAAGTACCATAACGCCGCTGTGGTGTATTTCCAAAAAAGCGTCACATTGGCAACTCAAAAGTGTATTTCAAAGTGTCAATATTGGATGAGGAACCTTACTGGTACAGTTGCTAGGAATCTCCTTCTGAGTCAGAGGTTAAGAGAAAACCGTAAGACATCATTAAAATACACATACCATCTTCTTGCCCTCAGTTGTTACAAAGCAGTAACAACCACAATGTGGCGCACTTTGTGTTATGTTGTTAGGTGCCAGCAAGGTGGTCCCAAGCCTTATGGACGCTATGTAGAGCAGAATGAACCATTGCGCTGCCCTGCGTCATTCTCACAAAGTGTGTGAGAGGAAGTCTTGACATTTTTGCTAAAGAGCATTTGAAGACAGATTTGTTACTTCTTTGGGCCGTCTATGGTACTTTCACTATTTTTCATCAGCACCATCAGTCAAATGCATCTATTCCCCTTCAGTCTTTCTTATTCAATGGCCAACTTCTACATGCATATGAGACAATTGAAAATACCCCAGCTGGGGTCAGGTGCACATTATTCCTCAAAGTAACATCCTTGCTTTTCAAAACTTTGAAAGTGTCTTGAGAAGCAGATGTACCCGATGCACTGCATATTTTGATCTCTCGACTGCTGTTTCCATGAGCACCGATTGTGGATCCAAACAAGATGAAATCTTTGACGACTTCAGTCTTCTCTCCATTGATCCTGATGTTGTGTACTGGTTCAGTGGGGAGGATCTTGGTCTACCTTACATGGAGTTGTAAACCACACTGAAGGCTGCAATCCTTGATCTTCATCAGCAAGTGCTTCAAGCCCTCCTCACTTTCAGGAAGCAAAGTTGTGACATCTACATATCACCAGTGGTTAATAAACCTTCCTCCAGTTCTGACACTGCATTCTTCCTCATATTTTCCAGCTTTCCTGATTATTCACTCTGCATACAGACTGAACAATTGTGATGAGAGGAAACAACCTCTGTGGCATAGCAGATTACAAGTTTGCCTGCAAATTGCAAGTTAGCAGGTAGTTTGGTTTGGCTTTGTGACATACATAGTACTTTTACATGGACTCTCTCATTGAATTGTCACAGCTCCTATTACAGGGAATCCATATGCTTGAGAAAATGGCCATTGCTGCAAGGCATATGGTTGGTAACTCCTTGATTAGGAATTGGTCCCATGTTTCTGCGGGTAAACCTAAGGGCAGCATTTCTACCATGGACTCCTGAGGACATTTTCAGGTGTGCAATGTGGATGTGATATTGATTGGTGTTCTTTAGAGAGACCTGTTTTGCTATGTTTTTCAATTGAAAATGCAAGTGGGTAGTAAAACTTTGTTTCATACACGCTGGAATTTAATTTAAACTACAAAAAGTACATAAAGCTACTCAATAAGTAGGCAAACTAATCATTACTACTGGAAGGGCTTGTTTTTATTACCTCCAGAGAAGGCATGGCATCCTATTTGTAATAACTTCAAACACATTAATTTTGTGGTCTTGTTAAATTATTACTAAAGATACATGGATATTGGATCATATTTCATTGGGTCCACATTTCCACACAGATTTGGGTATAATTGTATTAATTCTTTATGGCTTGGCTTTGCAGATGATATAACCATTCACTTAGAAACATTCCTGCATTTCTAATATCTAGTCATATAGTAAAACAACGATTTTACTGCAGCTAAAATTTCATTTGCATCCAATACCATAGCCTTAACCCAAAAATAATACAGAAAGAGCTAAAAAGGAGCACAACTGGCTTGAAGGGAATGTTTTCACATTCTTCACTGTTCTGTAGGGATGTGTGTGTATGTGTGTGTGTACACTATTGTCCACTTTGTATAAATCAGGAGTTTGGCATGTAGAGGACTCACAAGTCATATGCAAATGGATCCATTGATCCTAAGAACAATAGAAGGTTCCTCAAGGGAAGCCTTTTATGATTTAGGGTGGTATTTCAGAAAATATTCCTTCCTTAGGAAAAGAAGTAGCATTTCCAGATGCTGATGCTGCTGATTTCTAATATGGGATTTATAAGAACATTTTAAATCATTGGATTTCAGTTTCTATAACTGAAAATAAGATCAGATAATATTCAGTCTGTTTGTTTATCTATCTGTCTATCATCTCTTTCATCTACCCACCTACCTATTTACATACCTATCTTTCCTTGTGCATACTTATCTTCTTATCTCCACCATGCATTTTTCAGTTTGTCATACTATGAAAATCACAGTGCACTGACTTGGGTGTTGTTATGATGTTGGAAGTTATACCATTGGTATTTCAAATACCAGAAGGGTCATCCATGGTGGACAGGTTCAGCTTTTAGTTTAAGATGAACCTAGGAAGAAAGGCCTGACTATATCTACTTTCACAAATTGGCTAGTGAAATCTAATGTATCACAATAGAACACCATCTGACTTGCTTCCTTGGTCAAGCCATATCGAGGGAGCAACGGCTAGAGGAGGACAGCATGTCTCCTGATGTAGAAGCCCAATGAAGGTGAGACAGATTTTCAGTGGAATGAATTGGAGGAATAGCTGTCAGGATACTGATTGCATAGAAGATACCTAATTATAAATTAAAAGACTCAATTATTGAAGATGGGAACTGAACTATTAAAAGAAATTTTGATATTTAGCTATCTCTGTTAAATTTACTTACTTGGAAGGTTATTATTGTGGGTGATTTGAGGCAAAATCAAACAATAGTGTTAACAAGTAGGTAAACAGTTATTTCAATGCAATTATTTCAATGCAATTATTTCAATAAAATATTACTTGTCGATTCTTGTGCCAATGTGAGTCTCTTTAATACCCTTATTCAAGTAAGAATATTATTCGCTGATTAGGACTTCTCTTCCTGAAATGTCTTAGCTATTCTTCCATGTGTACTCAAACATGTGAAACTAAAATCAATGTGTAATCTTACATATATTTTAATAGGAATTTATAATTTTATATTAATAGTCTTTTGCGATTTATCTGCCATTTCAAGATTATTTAAATAGAATTGATGTTATCGCTGATTTGGAATGTGTTGTTACTGTTAGCTGCCTTTGAATCAATTCCCATGCATAGCAGCCCTGTGCTCAACAGAGCAAAATAGTGCATGGTTCTAGGTCCTACTCACAATTGTTGTTATGCTTGAGTTCATTGTTGCAGTCAGTGTATTAACCCATCTCATCCAAGGTCTTCCTCTTTTTCACTTTATCAAGCATGATGTCCTTTTCCATGGACTTGTCTTTCCTGAGAAAATGCTTCAAGTAAATGAGACAAAGTTTTGCTATCATGCCTTTTAAGACATCTTTGGGCTGTACTGAATCCAAGACACATTTGTTTGTGTTCTAGCAGTCCATGGTACTTTCATTATTCTTTACCAACACCATGATTCAAATTCATCAATGTTTTCTGTGCTCTGATTTTTAAATTATGCACATGTATATGAGGTAGTTGAAAATGTCATGGCTTGGATCATGTTCATCTATGTGCATGTCTAGCCATTTATTATATTTTCTATTAGGTTCTCAACTAAAGTTTCTAGTCTCATGTGAATATAACATATATATTTTTAAAATTTCCTAACTGTTTAATATATACACATATATTTATGTATTAGTGAATTATTAGATGCCTTTTCCTAAATGATATATACATAGGATATATATATAGGAAAACTGCTTTCGAAAATATTGAACTTTAAATCTATGACCCTTTTTGGTTTCAGAATATTTTTATTTTTTTAAATCGTTTTATTAGGGGCTTATACAATTCTTATCACAATCCATACATACATCAATTGTGTAAAGCACATTTGTGCATTAATTGCCCTCATCATTCTCAAAACATTTGCTCTCCACTTAAGCCC
>NW_022103907.1:15510159-15515064 GCF_000313985.2 Echinops telfairi | reverse complement strand
TGATTTTAAAAAAAAAGGAAGCCTGAAAAATAATTGATGCATTTTCATTGTGATGCTATTGAAGAATATTGAAACTAACATTGACTGCCAAAAGAACCAACAAATCTGTCTTAAAGAAGCACAGCCAGAATGCTCCCTCGAAGCAAGGGCGGTGAGACTTCATCTCACCTGCTTTGGACATGTTGTGCAGGGACCAGTTCCTGGAGAAGGACATCATGCTTGGTAAAGTAGAGGGTTAGGGAATTAGAGGAAGATTCTTCAAAAGATGCACTGAGGCAGTGACAGCAACATTTAGCCCCAGCATTGCGTGCTTGTGAGGATGCGCAGAACAGAGCAGTGTTTCATTCATGCATCGGATCATTATGAGTTGGAGCAGACTTGATGGCATATGGCAACAGAAAAGCCATTCTTAATAAAAAAAAAATAATCAAACGGAAAACAAACATGTCCACAAAAAAATAATCACGCCTGAATTTTCATAGCAACTATATTCACCATAGCTCAAAATTAAAAGCAACCCAAGTGACATCCACAACAGAATTATGGTAATTTTATAATAGTATTCATCTACATAATAGAAAGGAATGACCGCAACATGGTTCAATTCACAGACATGCTGAATATAAAAACCTTTTATCCTAAGGATAGATTTTAGGCTACATATTTGCACAATTTCTTTTTAATCTTATTAAATATATTTAAGGACATAATTCCAGCACTAACTTCTATAGTAGCATCCCCATCCCAGAGGCTTTACAGTGTAGTGCTTGGAATATATTCAGTTCAATACAATTTGTTAATTTCAGTTCTTCCATTTTTAACTCTTTAATTAATGAAAAAAAGTAAAATGGTAGGAGGCATATAGCAGTTAGTGGTTCATTTTTGTATTAAGTTATTTTGGAAGCTTAACTTTGGGGGACAATGGGCCTTTGTTTTGTGCTGATTTCTAGTTTCAAAACTTGAAGTTCAGAGAAAGTGGTTTATATACTGCTGATTTCTTGGAATTCATTTTTTAACTTCCTCTGTGACTTAGCAAATAATAAGTTTTTAATATATTGAGATAGTTATCGTTTATTGTGCCAACATGGCCAATGAACACATGTGGGATTAAATGAAGGGCGGAGAGATAAATGGCTTGGCAAGTCTTGCCTTTCTTGTCTCTTGTTCTTTGATCATCAGACCAGTGTGCGTTGCCTTGCTTGTTCTGTTACTCAATTTGCAAACTACACTACCTATGGGACACCTAACCTGTGGACTGTGTCCTGTAATTTGAGGTCCCTTCAATACCTGCTTCGCCATACTATTGGAATATACATCTCTTGAGCTGGAGACTCTCAGATCCTGTCATCTGGCTGACTGTGGGTGGCCTACCTGCCTTGCTGTTTGCTGCTTGTGCCCGGATTGCTCTTCAGAGGACTACCTCAAGACTTGAAAGATTGCCAATGTCTCACAGCTGTCTCATGGGAGTGATTTATACTGAGCCATTTTACTGCTTTATAGATTAATTAACTGTATTGCTTATTTATCTATCTATCTATCTATCTATCTATCTATCTATCTATCTATCTATATATATATAATTATTACCATTCTGGTTTTGTTTTTCAGAGAGCCTCAATCATTTGGGAGAGGCTGGTTTATGAACTGCTGACTTTGGAGTTAGCAGTTCAATGTTTAACTCACTGGACCAGGAGGGCTCCTGTATTTACTAAAATTTTGTTGCTTTATTTTTACTTATCACAGAAAATCATATTCTTTAAAAAGATTAAGAATACCCATAGGATGATACTATCATATTAGTGCTGAGACCTCCTTGATCCGAAACTGCCTGATTCGAAATTACGAAAATATTGCTGGAAAGTTGCAATTTAAAATTAATTGACATGAAATCAAAAGCAGTGAGTCTATTCTGTGTCATGGTGACCTCGTGCATCACAGGGAAGAAATGTGTTCCGGGCAGTTTTCAAAGCTGTGATCTTTCAGAAGGTCGCCAGGCCTTTTTTCGGAGGTACCGCTAGATTCAAATCCCCACCATGTTTGGATTCATAGTCAAGTGCTCACAGCTTTCACCACCCAAAGACGCTCACGCACAACAACACTGATGAGGATGGTGCCTCCCAGGCAGTTTCCTTCTGTTGTACAAAGGGTCACTATGGGCTGCAGCTGACTTATCAACAACATTGAAAGACCGTAGCCTAGGTTCGACTGCATCTTTGTTGTTGTCATTGTTAAGATGCCATTGTGTCCGTTCCTACCCATTCTGATCTATTCACCACAGAACAAAACCCTGCTCAGTCCTGCACCATACTCAGAATTGTTCTTGAGTCCATTTTCGTTGCAGCCACTATGTCAGACCATCTTGTGGAGGGCCTTTCTCCTCGTTCCCCGGGCCCTCTACTCTACCGAGCATGATCTCCTCCTCCAGGGACAGCTCTCTCCTCTCAACATGTCCAAAGTATGTACCTGCCTTGCCTCTGAGGAATCTTCTGGCTGTACTTCTTCCAAGACAACTTTGTGTGTTCTTTTGGCAGCTCGTGGTAATTTCAATATTCTTCTCAAGTACTATAATTCAGAAGCATTGGTTCCTTTTTGGTCTTCATTATTCAATATCAACATTTCACCTACATCTTGGGATAGTCGAAGTAGTTCATATTTCTCAGCAGCACAGCATACAAATTAGAACATCGGTGTCTTTGCCTCTCTCCAAATCATTCTGGCCATGACTTGTACCTTTCAAAGATTTCATAACTGTTTCTCAATTTAAAGGAGTGATTTTTTTTACATGCCCTATATATTGAAATCTCCTGTTTAAAACAAAAAATGCTTAGTGGTCCAGTTGTGAGGATTCTCCTTTTTTTCAAGTTTCCCTTCACTAATGTTACATAATTATTTTCAGCTACCCACTCTTGTTTGCAAAGGCATTCAAATACTAAGGGGATGATTGTCATCTCCTATTATTTCTAACACCCTGTCATTGATATTAAGGGACCATGATGGCAAGGTGGGATAGTTGGTCAGGGTGCTAAGTGCAAGGTCAGTTCTTCAAAACCATCAGTCAATCTGTGAGACAAAGAGTGCACTCCTGGATCCTGTAAGGATTTGTAGTCTCAGATCCCCATGCCAGGTCATTATGAGACTAAATTGACTCAATGACAGTGGGTTTTGCTGATTGTTTTTCATCATTGACATTGGAACCCTGGTGTATAGTAGTTGAAAACCATTAGCTACTAAAGGAAAAGTAAGTATTTGAACCCACTAACCACCAAATGGGAGAGAGATGTGGCAGCCTGCTTCTGTTAAGTTACGGCCTTGCAAACCCTGTGGAACCATTCTCTGATCTTTGGTACAGTAATGCTCAGTTCCAAAGCTAATCAATGATAATAGTTTGGATTTATATGTAATAAAACCCCAACCCGCATTTAGAGAGTGGTTGGTGGGTTAGAACAGCCAATCTTGTGGTTAGTAGTCCAGGGATTAGCTGCATGCATTACCAGGTTAAAGCCACTTCTTTCTACAGATGGTAGACTAAGCCTTAAAAAGGAAATCTTTCTAGCTAAAAATAGCTTGTCAGTGCTTGAAAGTCTCTGTAAACTTAGTTTGAAAAATAGAAATAAATCCTGAAAATAGACATAGTGTCACACATCCATATTTACCTAATGAGTTGAGCTATGTACAGCAAAATGATTTCTGAGTCTTATATTTTATAGAAACAATTACTTCTATTAAAAGTCAATTTGGAGAATTAAGAGATCAAATGTTATGTAAGGATTTTTCATTTTCATGTTTTGCTTTCTTTTTTGTGGATCACAAATGTTATAAAAAATAGGTCGGACACATGGAACCTCAGCTGCTAGTTGAGCTCACTACTTATTTTTGGCATATGGTTATTTACCATTTGAACTGGAATTTCATCTTCTATAAAATAGACATGATATTAGGCTATCTTCCAATAAAACCTTATTTCTCAAAACAGTTGATGCGCTAAGCTTGGAACTGTGATAAACTGTGTTCCAAGTCTGGCCCATCAACTGTTTTTTTAAATAAAGTTTTATTGGAATCTGGTCACACTCACTAATTTATATATAATGCTGCTTTTCCTTTACCATGGCATAGTTGAGTAGTTGTGATAGAGGCAATATGGTCCATAAGCCTAAAATACTTACCTTATGACCTTGGCACAACCTTGTGGCTAGTAGACTAGACTACACAAGTCTTCCTTCACCTTAGCACCTTTGTATTACAAACACATAACTATGTATCAAAAAACTACCTCCTATCTGTTGGTCAGAGTTCTGCTGCCTAGTTGTACCTGCTATTTGAACAATCAATGTTTCAACTCAGGAATCTATTTGTATCTTTCTTACCACACAACATAAACATTTCCCCTAGGACTAAAATAATATTGTGAGTCTTCCTGAATAAAGTAGTAGCTGTTTAATTTCCATGTAAAGTCAGGGAAGAAAGAAAAGAAAATGAGAGCAAAAATAGAGTACAGGGGACTATATATATATAATTTATTTAAAATATCATGAACATCTAATGTTCAAAAAATGTCTTTACCTAATTGAATTCAGCATTATTATTTTTGTGTGTGTATGTGTGTGTCCTGTATTTGTTCCACCTCTTCAGTGGGGTTAGGGTTACAGTTCTACATCTCATGTGAAAAATGACTAAAATTAAGCAGAAGCAAATGGCTCAGTTTAGTCATTTAGTCATTGCTTTTGTTAAATAACAAATATTTTAAAAATACTTAATAAAAAATAACCAATTATTCCAAGGAGATTCAGAAAGATCAGAAGTCAAAGTGAAACCTCTCAGAAGTCCTTATGCCTTCTTTACTCAAAATAAATAGAGATTATTTTTTCCTCAGGACCAGGGGTGACAGTGGCGATACCAGGAGGGAAG
>NW_022103907.1:15504670-15508997 GCF_000313985.2 Echinops telfairi | reverse complement strand
TCTCTGCCCTTCAATTAAGCCCACATGTGTTTATTGGTCAGGCTGGCACAATAAAAATTATCTCAAACATCAAAATTCAAATGCATTGGTTTTTCTGTGGTCTTCCTTAGGAATTGAAAATACAGCCGGTCGCGATACTATCAATTCAATAATAGTAAAACAAAGAACTATACATAGTATATATTATATTTTGAAGTTAAAGTTTGATGAAGACACCTAATTAAAAGAGTATATGTATTCCTGTCAATAAGTTTTTGTATATATTTTAAATGTGTCCTCCATGGAGGGTCCTTTAAATGTGATTCAAATAATAGGTATTTAACTTTGGCTGTAAGATGCAAACATGCAGAGTCACTGTGCATGGGAATCACTGGGTATCAACTACGTCATTATGCACATTATGTAGGAAATGCATGGCCACAGAGGACCTTTGAATTTTTAATTAGAAAATTCAAGATAGGACTTTAAGAACTTTGACATTTATTTTTCTTGTAAACTTCAATACATTATTTGATCTCTCTTTTCTAAATTTGTACATGGTGCAGTTTCCTGTTTATATAAATTCCATAATGAAATATGTCTCTATCTAGCTGATTTGTGCTAGATAGAATTGTTTCAATACCTTAAGCCCTGCCATCCCGGTATCCTCAATTCTTTCCTGATTTTCTATGGTATTCTGGGTTACATGTTGAGCTGCTAACGTCAAGGTCAGAAGTTCAATACCTCCAGCCACTCCATTAAAGAAATATAACGATTTCTGTGCCGTTAACAATTTTAGAAACCAATGCGGGCAGTTTTCTCTTTCCTGTAGGTTTGACTTAATGGGGGTGAGGTTTTAAGTTTGTTTTTGGTAGTCCTGTAAAGGAGCCATGTTGGTACTCTTGGACTGATGGATAGGCATTGGATTACTAAACTCAAGGTTAGAGGTTCAAATCCACCAACTGTTCTCATGGAAAAAGATGAAGCTGTCTGCTCAAATAAAGATGTACAGCTTTCAAAACCTAAAGAAGCAATTCCACTTTGTCCTTTGGGGTTTCTGTAAGTCAGACTGGACTCCGTGGTTGTGGGTTGGGTTTGATTTTTTTTTTTTTTTTGCAAAGGAGTCATGGTGACACAGTATTTAAAGCATCCAGCTCTTAATTCTCAGGCAGAAGACCTCCCTGAGTTAGTAGCTATCCTAACTAGCTACTCTCTTAGAGAACGATATGGCAGTCTGTGATCGCCTTGAAAACCCCAATGGACAGCTCTGCTCTGTCCTGTAGGGTTGTTATGAGTCAGGATTAACTTGACAATAATGAGTTCGGCAGTCCGGTGAACTGAATTGATTTGTGGTATTCGTAGTCTTGGGTGTATGTCTGATTGTTTTTATCTCTAGACATCGTAAAGGATCCTGGGACTCTGAGAGATAACACGTGCATGAAAACACAGAACCACAATGACAAGCAGCAGAGACAGATTTCCAACTCAAATCTCTGGTTTTAGTTTTACATCTCTAGAATAAACAAAAATTTAAAAATCCTATTTCACCATCCTAACCCCTTGCTAATGCAAGGCTGGGATTACTGATGCCTACATTATTAATAAGGATGATGAAAGCCTGGTTTAATAAAAACAAAACGAGAGAGAAACTTACTAAAATGAAACCATTTACAGTGTTTTTTGAGAACTTTTCATGACAAATATTAGCCAGCAACCAAAAAAAAAAAAAGGATGGTTGAATGGGACTCATATGCTAAAAGATTAAAAGCAAACTAAATTCTTGGCAAGGTCTCATGATTATTATTATTTTGTTTATTCAGTCAGTAATCTCTTACAGGTTCATTTTCACCATCGCTTACTGTAGTGACAGCAGCACATCTCCCCCTGTGCTCTGCTTCCTCCAGTATTAGGAGATGACCCGGTGGAGTGCCTACTTGCACCCACTTCCTGAATGGCACCGTCTCAGATGTGACATGAAAGGAGCAGCATGCTAGTCCCCTTCCCCTCCTGCTGATTAGGAGGTCGCCTTACGCCATTGTGGCAGTTGTCATGTCAGATGGACAGGGCTTCCTTCAGCATGATGGATCAACTGCCCACCCGCTGCAGCTTTTGTGGATGCTGGGGAAGTCATCCCGACCTGTCTCCAAAGCAGCGTGATGTTGACAAGGGTTTTAGCTCCTGCTGCTGAATAGCGAGCACATCCAACTCATTGTCAGCTTCCAGCAGTGGTGAAAAGAGCCCTTAGCCCAGCTGCCTTCATGTAAAGCTCTTGGCAGGGAGTAAAGAACTTGGATCCATGCTGCAAATCACAAGTGTTTTCAGGTACACCTCCAAGCTCAAGATATGAGCGCTGTAAAGCAAATGTCTATCAGGTGAAAAACTTCTTCCCACAGAATCCCATTGGAGGAGCCTAGGCCAGGTTCGTGCAGCCAACTTAGATGCTAAGAAGTTAAAACCAGTTAAAGAGTCTGTTTAAGATTTCCGCAGCAAATCATTGTTTTGAAAACATCAGTATTCATTTCCTAAGGGTGCCCACTTCCCTGCCTGAAAAATGATTCTTAGAAGAATGGCTTTATCTTCCTTGTGGAGAAATCCTCTCCTAACCTTTTATCCCTTATTTTTCTGAGATTGCTGTGTAACCACGCGGTGGGAACTTCTTTACAAACAGTAGCTTGTAAGTCTTTTTTTAACATTTACAACAGCAACAGCAAAATGCATTGGCATCGCTTGGAATCTGACTTATGGTGGCCCTGTGTCCCCAGAGGGAGCACAGAGTAAATCTGTGCTAAATGGTTGTCATGGCTGTAATCTTTAGGGACACACATTGTCAGGTGTTTCTTCCATGGAGTGCATTTGTGAGTTCAAACTGCCCACCTATTAGTTAGAGTGAAAATAATTTGTGCCACCCAGGGGTCTCCAGTGGCTATTGACCTCTGGTTGTGTAGCATCTTTGAATACTCATGCTCCATTACAAGAATAAACTACTATAGTTGTTTTAAAAGGTCAAGTTTATTTTTCTAACTCTCTTCAATCAGATTGCAGACAAATGATCAGCCCTCCATGAGGGTCTGATTCAGGTGAGAGTGGTATAAGGAAAATGCTGGGCAGAATATATCCGGGTAGATTAACAGGTTTGAAGAAGATGCCAGCATCTCCTGTAATCAGAACTGGCAGGGGGAATGCCAGAGCTTAAGTTTTGGGCCACCTCTAGCTGGAATAGCCTATGTTATCATCTGAGTTTTAGAATCTGAACTATATTTCTCCAATCTTAAATCTCTGGACTTTGTAGAGACGTGGAGAGCTGCACACTGTTAGTCCATTGAGAATAAATCACGGGAGATTTTATTAAATGAGACT
The DNA here is from genome assembly GCF_000313985.2 of Echinops telfairi. Classification (NCBI taxonomy): domain Eukaryota; kingdom Metazoa; phylum Chordata; class Mammalia; order Afrosoricida; family Tenrecidae; genus Echinops; species Echinops telfairi. The sequence goes on along the minus strand of NW_022103907.1, from coordinate 15,505,661 downwards.
TCCAAAATGTGAAATGATTGTTTCTTGATAGATCTGAGGTGTGCATCCTTCTGAAGGTTCCCTTTCTCTGTTTCTAACTCTCCAGTCAAAGGACTCCGCATTCTCTGATTTACACCGTATCAAAACGGCAGTGTCTGCATCCCGGAGGGACCCATACTGTGTTCATTTTCAATGTTATTTGAGTTTAAGGGGGAAAACAAGAAGTCTGAAGGGCAATATCAGAGTTATGTGGTGAATAAGGTGGGGTTTATTGGGAAAATAACCTCTTGTCACCTTGGAAGAGTGAGTTGTGATGAGGAAAATATATATATATATGTTGGCACAACCTTCCTGGACTTTTCCTCAGTGACGAAAAGGAGCATTTGTGGAGCACTCTGGGTAAGCGGGTGTTGGATGGTGAACCACATGGACACTGCTTAAAACCCACCAACCACTTCATGGGGGGAAGATGCGGCTTCTTTTCCCACAGAGATTAAGGTCCTGGAAACCCTTCATTGGGCCACGATGAGTTGGAACTGACTCAATACCAGTGAATTTGGGAGTTCCTTCAAGTTCAAGCTCATAAACTTTGAATCAATTCCAACTCATAGAGACTCTTTAAGACACAGTAGAATTATCCCTTTGGGTTTTTGAGACTTTAGAAATCCTTATGGGAGTGGACAGCCTCATTTATCTCCCACAGAAAGACTGGTGGATTTGAACTGCTGACTTTGTGGTTTCAGCAGCTCAGCGTGCAGTCCAGTATGCCAGCAGCGCTCCTTGGGATTTCCCTTAGATGACAATAATTGATTTAATCTATTTTATACACTCTATTTTGTGTAACTGCTTACCATTTATTCTTATAACTATCAATTGTTCCCTGATTACCAGCACATGTTGGTATGATTGTATCATTTGTGCAAAGACAATTTCTGTGTCTTTCATATCTCTTCTAGTACAATACACATGTTGAATACCCAAGAAATATTGACTATTTAAATAAATTATCCTG
>NW_022103907.1:15502023-15504118 GCF_000313985.2 Echinops telfairi | reverse complement strand
TAAATAAATTATCCTGCCCCAAATTTATTATGGGGCATGGATAGTTCTGTCATAGGATTATTGTAAGCTATATGAGAGACCCAGTTTTTATTTCTACATAAGATACCTCATGGGCAATCACTATTCAATGGCTAGTTCAGGCCTTTGTATTTCTGTGATACTAAACAAGTATTAACAGAGCTTCCAGACAACAATGAACTAGAAAATAAGGCCTGGCCTTTCTACTACGTCCAGAACTCCGTCAATGAAAACTCCTATGCATCCAGCAGTGAGCAGCAAAGGAATATTGTGTTTGTCAGGAGTAGACATACATAATCTTAGAACTAATGATGCAAAGGTGGCTTGAGGGAGAAAGTAAAAGAAAGATCACAGGAAAATAAGGAACATGGACAAAAAAATAGGAAACGTATTTATGATCCCCTGATTTTACTTTCAGAAGGAAGATTATTTTCAAAGACCTTAAAAATAAGCATTGTTATTTCTAACGAATTTGTGTAAAAGAGATGTGTTGTTGTTGTTAGGTGCCATTGAGTCCACTCTGACCCTAGTGGTCACAAATTGAAACATTGCACAGCCCTGTGCCTGCTCCTGAGCCCATTGGTGCGACCATTGTGCCCGCCCATAGGCTTGAGGGCTTCCGTCTCCTTGCTGCCCTTCTGCTTTACCAAATGTGCTAGATGTCCTTCTCTAGGGACTAGTCTCTCCCAACCTTACATCCTTGAAACCCAAAGGAACAAAACTCGAGAAAATTGTTTTCTTTTTTTGACGAATATGTCTTTATATCACTAACTAAACAGATATATTAGTAACATTTTTTAAATTTTCTAGAATCTTTGTAGTCATTTATAAAAAGACATCTTTGTAAAATAAAAATCACTCTAGAATTGTGCTGCTTTAAGTGTGAGAAACAAAACAATAAAGGACAAAGGAATAAATCAAGCAGCCAGGATGATAGAACATTATTGAAATAATGTCATATTTAGGTTGAACTCAAGTTTATTGAGTGAAGGAGATAAAATAAAATTATGTGAGGAACAGATAATTAATGACTTCAACACACATAATATCAAAGGTTGGTGTTATGGACTGAATTATGTCCCCCGCAATAGATGCTGTCAAATCTCATCTGTTAGTGACCTGTGAGTGGATGTTTGGGTAGGCAAACAGGATAGAGAGGTGTGGAAAGGAGAGTGGGAGTATATTGAGGAATATATATATGTATGCATATATACATATATATATGACAAAGAATGTTTGTATATGCATATATACTTTTGATGAAAATATATCCATGGATATTATGGAGAATATTGGGGGCAAAGCTATGAGAACTTTTAAATTTTTCTTTTATTTTATTGGAGGCTCTTACAGCTCTATCACAATCCATACATATATGCATTGTGTCAAACATATCTGTAGATATGTTGTCATCATCATTTTCAAAACTTTTTCTTTCTACTTGAGCCCTCAGCATCAGCTCCTCATTTTCCTCCCTCCCTTCCCTCCCGGCCCCATGTCCCTTTGATAATTTATAAATTCTTTTTTTTTATATCTTACACTGACCGCTGTCTTATTTCACCCACTTAAAGGTGGAACTTTCATGAACTTAGACCACTGTCTGAATCAAACCTTAGGGATGGTGTTTTAGTTGCTGAAGATAACACAACATATTCTTGTTCTGTTTCATCATATCCTCCTTCCTAACTTGACCACTTCTCTGTTAGTTTGATGTACTAGAGTGGCCTGTTTGTTGTGGTGGTGCTGGGAGATATGTCATCTGGTTTTCAAATAACAGTATGGCCACCCAAGGTGAACAAGTTTCCGCAGAGCTTCCAAATGAACATCAGGCAACAAAGAAATATGCTATTTCTGAGGGATCAGCCACTGATAATGTTATGAAAAGCAGAAGAACATTGTCAGTTATTTTGCCTCTCAGGTGAGAAGTGCTCAGAATATGACAGAAAGAGTTACCTTCTAACCGCAATGTTAACCAGTATGGCATGGATGTTGTAAAACGGTCGGGACCTTTGAGTTCTGATTAGGTGCAACTCACAATGAGAAGAAACAGCTGGCAAACATTGATTGATAATTGACA
>NW_022103907.1:15500476-15501480 GCF_000313985.2 Echinops telfairi | reverse complement strand
GAATACCCTGGCTTGGGTCAGGTGCACCTTTGTCCTCAAGGTAACTTCTCTATTTCTCAACACTCTAAAGAGGGCTTGTGCCGCATATTTACCCACAGCAATGTGTCGTTTTATCTTTTGCCTGCTGCTTCCATGAGCATTGATTGTAGAGACAAGCCAAACAGAACGCTGGACAACTTCCATTTATACTGATGTTACCTTTTAGTCTAGTTGTGAGGATCTGGGTCTTCTTTACATTGTTTTGTAATCCTTACTCAAGGCTGCCATCCTTGAACTTCAGCAGCATGTTTTTCAAGTCCTTCTCAATTTCAGAACACGAAGTTGGGTCACTGCATATGGCAGGTGGCTAATAAAACATCCTCCAGTCCTGATGCCACCTCCTCCTCCTTCTTCTTCTTCTTCTTCTCTGATGATTTGCTCAGCAATAGATTGAATAAGTATGATGAGAAGATACAATCCTGATGCACACTTTCCTGATTTAAAAAGATGAAGCATTCCTGTGTTCTGCCTCTTAAACTATGTACAACTTCAGCATGAGCCCAATAAAGGGTTCTGGAATTCCCATTCTTCTTTTTTTTTTTTCTTCAGATTTTTTTCTTTAATGAATAAAATTTACGTATGAGAGATGTGTTGTTGTTGTTAGGTGCCATTGATTTAGTGTCCACCCATCAGGACCCTAAGCACAACAGAACCCAACACGGCCTGGTCCTGCACCCTCTTCACAGTGGCTCGTGTGGTTGCGCCCATTGTTGAAACCACTGTGTCAATCCATCTTGTTGAGGGTCTTCCTCTTAAGCATTACATCTTTCTCCAAGCACTGGTTTCCCCTGAGAGTATGTCCAAAGTACCTGAACCAAATCTCACCACTCTTGCCTCCAAGATGCACTCTGGCTGTGCCTCTTCCAGGAGAGGTCTCCTTGTCATTTTCACAGCCCGTGGCGCTTGCAAGATTCTTCACCAGCACCGTAATTCAAGTGCTTCGGTCTTCCTTACGCAGTGTCCAA
>NW_022103907.1:15498494-15500376 GCF_000313985.2 Echinops telfairi | reverse complement strand
AGTTTGTTATGATTCAGAAATCAAATGCCTTGGCATAGTCAATAAAACACCAGTAAACATCTTTAGAAGTCATTAGCCTTGCAAAATCTCCACTTTTACTTTTATCACTAAGGCTGTATTTTCCAACTACTGTTCCTTCTTCTTTGTTTCCAACTTTTTAATTCCGATCACCAATAATTATCAATGGACTTTGAGTGCATGTTACATTCATTTCCAACTTAAGACATTGGTAGATTTCTTCATACTACGTAGCTTCAGTATTCAGTGCATAAATTTGAATAATAGTTGCATTGATTGAATTTCTTTGTATGTGGATGGGCATTAGCTTATCTTGTCCTTCAAGACAGACCTTGAAAAGTCATTTTTGACAATAATGCAACATCATTCCTCTTGATTCTGACATTCCTGGCCTAGTAAATCACATGCCTTTCTGATTTTAAATGGTAAATATCAGTCCATTTCAGCTCACTAATGCTTAGAACATTGATTTTTCAGGTGCTCCATTTCATGTTTTGCAATTTCTGATTTTTCTAGATTCATTTTTCATACTTCTGATGATTAACTGATGTTTGCAGCTTTTTTGGTATTGATTTGTGCCCCATTAACGGTGAAGGTCCAAAGATGTTGCTCCATCCACATCATTACGGTGGACTCAACCTGGAGAAGGCAACTTTGGACTTAGTCTGGACTTTCCTCAATCAGATTTTGATTGTTTCCTGACTTCTTCTGACAATATTCTGCTTTTATTCTTAGATCTTATAATGTTTCAATGCTTTCCAGAAGGATTTCAGGGGTTAATTCCTCAGAACTGGACAGCCTGTTCCATCTTCATCATCTGTTCTTAGTCTGGACACTCTGCTGAAGCTGTCTATTTGGAAACAGCTGTGATACAGCTTCCAGCATTTCAGCAACACACGAGTCACCACGGCATGACAAATGGACAAATGGTGGAAGCATTCAATTTGACTGCCTTAAAAAGAGATAGGATGATTAGTCTTCAAAAATAGTTAATTTTGAAAATTAAAAAATACATTTAAAATTGTTATTTAACTGTTAGCTGTAGTCAACTCAAGTATATCTTGTCTCTTGTGAACACTGTCTATCTGAAAAACAGTATAAATAAAATATTTAACTCTTTTTTCCCCTTGACTCCTTTTTTTTTGTTTGTTTCAGTAATACTTGACTTTCAATCCTGATAGACTTTAACAAACACTGACTTTCTACTGTTGGGTAATATTTCTGGAAGAACTCTTAAGAGTTAGAAAGAAGAAACTAGCAGTTAAACAAAAATTAGGAAAAATATGTCAAAAAGAAAAATTAGCTAGCTACTTGCATTTTACTCTACATCAATTTCTCTGTGCAGTGGCTTCAGTTCAGGCTTTGATCCAAGACCTGTAGTTGCAAAAATTCACCTTTGCTAAGCACCATCCAAATTGATGAGTTTGGATTTTCTCTCAATTTTACTAGAGAAGGTATTAAAGGCAGTATATAAATATGTAGTAGTGACAGATATTCTTTTACCATATTTCACTCTTAAATGGAACATACTTTTCTTGGAATCATGGTTTCTAAGAAGATGAATTCATAGCCTGAAGATTGTTTACTGATTCAAATCCGAGCAGAGAGAACAAGGCTGAAGAGTATGCTATTTAGGCCAAAGGAAAGCCTGCTTAAATCTCTCACCACTAATGTCTTCATCTGTACACTGTGCTAGGAAAATTCCCTTTGCTTCATTTATCGGGATTCCACTCATACCAAACCCCTTTTTTTCTATTTTTCATCCATTGTTTCTTTTTTAACATTTTATTAGGGGCTCATACAACTGTTATCCCAATCCATACACACATCAATTGTGTAAAGCGCATTTCTACATCGTTTCTCA
>NW_022103907.1:15495744-15497548 GCF_000313985.2 Echinops telfairi | reverse complement strand
TGTCCAGAAGACATTAGATGCAGACACTACCGTGGATTATCCAGATCTGCCTGAGGTAATCTTTGGGTGATCTAAGCTAGGAAAAAAAGAGAGACAGAAGAGGAATAATGTTAAAGCATGAGATGATTTTATTGCTTCTCCTTGCTGGCTAGAAGGTGAAAGAGGACCACCAGTTAGGGAATGTGGGAAACCTCTGGAAGATATAAAGGGCAAGAGTGCAGATTTCCCCCTAGGGATTCCAGAAAAGTATGAGCCCAGCCAACAACTTGGTTTTAGCCCAGCAAGACTTAATTTGGACTTCTGACTTTTAGAACTCAAAAAAATGATTTTGTGTTGTCTTAGAGCACCAAGTTTTGGGCCATTTGTCATTCCTGGGAAGCCACAGTTTTTTGCCTAACTGATTTGACACATAAGGATGTCCTTTAGCTCCAATTGTAGACTGGAACATAATTAAGACAATGAGTTTGTTTTTCAGTCATATAAATAAAGTTTGTAGTCTTATAAATGAAGAAAAAGGAAAGCTATTTGCTAAATTCATAGAGCTAATCAGAAGATGATTGAACCTAAGAAAAGAGACTCGTCCTGTGTCACTATTTTTAAAAGTCTTCTAGTGATTCTGTTCAATGATTGGCTAACAGAAGGAAGGGGCTACATTTTGTTTCAAATTTTTCTATAATACTGTTATCGTATGTAAAATAGAATTTGAAGGAACAGCAGAACTCAAAGAATTGAAGCATTTTTACACTATATCGTGTGCAAGCTACAGTTCTTTATATAGGTATACATTGTTTAATGTCCATGATAGGGTCCATGAAACAAGACATGATGTGATTCGAACATTGCACACATACTATATTAAACCCTGATGGGAACACATCCCTGGATGTCCTTGTCACCACTGCTGCTGCTGCTGCTTTTGCTGGGGCTTCTGGCAAAGGCTGGAGGAACAGGAGCCACGGCATCTAGGAGAGGAGAGCCTGGATCACAGCACAAGAAAGAAGTATAGAGGGCAAGCAGCTGCTTTAGCCTTGTCCAGGCGTAGCAAGAAGCCTGAAGCAGCTACTAGCTGCCTGTCTAGAGGACAAAACTCATAAAGCTTACAAAAAGAACCTGGTCCTCTGCCTCAACTGCTTATATCTGATCTCTGATCAATGTTACAAAAATCTAGGCTTGGGGCATTTAAAACCATTGTCGTTGTTAGGTGTTGTTGGTTACAACGTAGAGTGACTTTATATACAACAGAACAAAGCACTGCCCATTCCTAAGCAATCCTGACAATCATACTTTGATTGAGCCCAAATTTGAAGTGGCTGCACCGATCTATCTAATTAAGGATTTCTTCTTTTTTGTTGACCCTTCTCCAAAAATATGCCCTCTTAAAAACATGCCCAATTACAACAGTCCCTAATGAAATTAAGGACATTATTTACATAGTGCCACTAAGGCCTGTACTCCAATATATTTAACAAATTGGAAGACATTGACACATACCTAGAAAAAGCAATGCCTCCCTAGATTATCCCAGATAGATATCAAGAACCTCAACAGACCCATAACAATAGAAGAAATAGGTATCAAGGTACTAGCAACTAAAAACTTCTCTGGGCCAGATGGCTTCACGGGAGAATTTTACCAAGCATTCAGGGAAAAACTGAAAACAATCTTACACAAATCTGCCAGAGAGTAGAAAGGGATGGCAAGCTCCCTAACTCTTTCTATGAAGCTAGTGTAGCACTGATACCTAAAGTGGGCAAGGATCCCACAAGAATTGAGAACTACAGAGCAATATCTCCAGTGAACACTG
>NW_022103907.1:15491716-15493503 GCF_000313985.2 Echinops telfairi | reverse complement strand
CAGTGGTCAAAACAGTGTGATATTGGTGTAATGACAGATATTCAGACCAATGGAAAAGAACAGAAAATCCAGAAATAAAAACATCAGCATACAGACAACTGATCTTCGATAAGGGCCCCAACAAATGGTGCTGAAAAAATGGATATCTATCTAGAGAAAAATGAAGCAAGAGCCTGGACTCACTCCAGACACAAGAATATAAACTCAAGGCAGATCACAGACCTCAAAATAAAACCCAAAACTATTAATGCTATCAATGAGGAAATTGGGGCAAATCTAGGAACTCGTGCAGGGAATACACCGGCTATTGGAAATAGGGGAGGACACAAATACAAAGGAGGCACAAATTGACAAGTGGTATATACTGAAGATAACACACCTGTGTACATCAAAAGATTTTACTAAGAGTACTGAAAATCCATATACTTGGAAACCATCTTTAGCCATGATGACACATCCGACAAAGGCCATATTACTAAGATATATAATACTCTACTTGCCTACAACAAGAAAAACAAAACCAAAGAGCCCACGGAGGAAGTGGGCAAAAGACCTGAACAGAAGTTTCACAAGAGCAGAAATCTGAATGGCCACTAAACACGTGAGAAAATGTTTCTAATCATTCACTGCAAGGGAAATGCAAATTAAAACAACTATGAGAAACCACCTAACACTCTCAAAGATAGCCCAATACAAAATAATCAGAAAGCGACAAGTGCTTGGGAGGAATTGGTGAGATAGGAACTCTCATCCAGTGCTGGTGGTCTGGTAGATACATACAGCCACTATGGAAATCGATCTGGCAATACCTAAAACAAATGGAAATTGAGCTACCATATGATCCAGCAATTCCCCTACGGGGCATACACCCAGAAGTAAGAAACAGACCAAGAGCAGACATCTGTGCTCCACTGTTCATCACAGTGCAGTTCACAATTGCAAAGACCTGGGAACAATATAAATTTATATCAACTGATGAATGGATTAATAACTCTGGTATATACATGCAATGGAGTACTATGCATCCCTCAAAAGCAGCAGCGAATGCATGAAGCACATATTCTCATGGGAAGAGTTGGAGGAAATTATGCTAAGCAAAGTTAGCCAAGCACAAAGGGACAAGTACAACGTGAGTCCACTGAGGTAAGCTCAAAAAGTACTTAATACATAAATCTGGGGTCAAGGTCCAGGCACTTTGACAGGGGTCTGATCCAACTCAGGGATACACATGGCAGGGGAAAAGAGAGGGGGAAGAAAAAATAGGAAAAACAAAACAAAAACAAAATGAAGGTGATGAGAAACAGGGCAGTAATACACCCACGGAGAGTGGATTTTTCATGTCTGCAAAGGAAAGGGAGAGAAGGACCAGACCCCATCCCAGAGTGGCAAGCCTTGAGGTCAATACGCTGGCATGGAGCAGCGGATAGAGGCCAATGTACATATATTTGTATGTTAAGTATTTATATGTTTATATGTTAAGTATTAGGGTAGCAGGTGGGCTTTGGGCCTCTACTCAAGGCCTCCCTTAACACAAGAGCACATTGTTCTGATAAGCTGGACACTTTGATACTCAACTTCCCGACACAATAGCTGAGGACAAAATGGGTCCATAAGCGAATGTGGTGAAGAGAGCAGATGGTGCCCAGCAATAAAAATAGGTAGCTTCTGGGGTCTTAAAGTCTTGAAGTTAAACAAGCAGCCATCTAGCAGGGAAGCAAATTAGCTCACAAAGAAGAATTACACCAGCCAGTGTGATAATGAGGTGTTGATGGGATCAGGTATCAAAA
>NW_022103907.1:15488612-15491352 GCF_000313985.2 Echinops telfairi | reverse complement strand
GGATAGTCAGGGAGGGGGAGAAAGGGGAAACCCATCACAAGGTTGGATATATAATACACACACACCCACGAGGGGGATGAATAATAGAAATGTGGGTGAAGGGAGCCAACAGACAGTGTAAGATACAAAATAATAATAATAATAATATATAATTGATCGAGGATTAATGAGGATAGAAGGGTGGGGGAGGGAGAGGAATGAAGAGGAGCTTATACCAAAGGCTAAAGTAGAAAATATTTTGGAAATGATGATGGGAACCTATATACAAATACGCCTGATACAATTGTTGTATGGAATGTTATAAGAGCTGTAAGAGCCCCCAATAAAATGATTTTTTTTTTTAAAATATGCCCAAGGTACTTGAAAGAAAGTCTCATCATTCTTGCTTTTAAGGAGCATTAGGGAAATTCTTATTCCAAGACAGGTTTGCTAATTCTTTCGGCAGTTTGCAGTGTATTTATTATTCTTCATCCACTTTATAATTAATGATTCACTTTTCGTCACTCATCCTTATTCATGCATCTTTCACATGCATATATGCAAGTATGCATCTTTCAGTGGGTCTCACAAATTCCTTGACATAGACAAGTGGCATCTCCAGCTCTTCATTTGTTTGTTGAAACCTTTCAATTGGTGTGGCAGTTAGATTTTATGTCAACTTGATTGTCTGTGAAGTGTAGGTGTGAAGTCCAATCTGTCAGTCACAATATAGCCTGGTGATGCCTCCTTGGGGGCGTGTCCTTTTGCAAGAGTAAAACTGAAAATTTCCCCTCTCTGTGTGCTCCTTTACCTTCCTATTTGCTGGGACTGAGTGTGAGAGCTGACCTTGCATCCACACCCCTCTGTATCCACCAGCCTGTGATCATCCTGCATCCTGTTTCCTCTTTCTGCATCACTGACTTGCAGCTATGAGAGTCTGAAGAGAGTTCCAGCTAGCATCAGACCCTTGGATTTCATTTGGACTGGGCTGGAATGCCTTCTTGATATAAGCTTATTTCTTGATATGAAACTCTTTCTTACACGTATATGAGTGTCACTAGCTTTATTTCTCTAGACAACCCAGTCTAACACAATCAGTATGCTGTAAATGCCTGAAGCTTTTTTAAAAAAATTGTTTTGTCAATACCTGCAATGTAGCTGGGACACCTTCCTTCAATACCTTCTCTCCTTGATCACATGCTATCTCCATAAGCTGTTGAATGTGTAACAATTAGTTTTGGTACAGGGATGCTGTACATCCCTTCCATCTTTGGTTGCTTCATCATTACATGTTTTGTCCATGGAATCCTTCAATATTGCAATTTGAGGTTTAAATATGTCATTAGTTCTTTCAGCATAGGAAATGCCAAATGTATTCTTTCCTCTTTACCCCCCACTCTAACTCCAGGTCTTTCCAAATTGTTTTATGAACTTAGTCAGCATGAGCTGCACTTTAAAATCTTCTCCTCATCTCTTTTACTTTATCTTTTTTTAATTATTTGTTTCAGCTACTCTACATTCAAGGAGTGCTGATGGCATAATGGGGTATGACTTGGGCTTTGAACTGCAAGGTCACCATCTGCTCCAAACAAAAAATATGGGGATTTATACTTTTGGAAACCCACATAAACAATTATTTTCTATCCTATAGGGTCGCAATGGACTCAGACAGTCTTTGCTTCTTTTCCTAAGACAGTCAAGGTCAAATTTCAGAGGCTTTTCTGACACTTGTTTTAATCTCTTTTTTCCCCCACTGAAATATAAAGTGAAAATATAAAGAAAAGGAGAAAAGATTTATCTTGAAAAGAAAAGTAGAGAAACCTTATGGGACCTTTAATATATATGATTAGATGTTGCCCAAATATATGTTAAGCAACATATCCCTGTACTCTTAAATAGTTGCTCAGACTGAGCTATAGTGATGGGGATGCAGCAATCCTACAAACATTTACACAGAAAGAAAAGAAAACCTGCTTTCATGCAGGATTAACTGAAGTGATTTTTCACAGCATCTACCCCAGTGCCTTAGAGTATCATCTTAACATGGTATGCTACAATTACTACTTAAAGAAGAGCTTTTGATCACTTTAATGGACAAAGCAAACCGGCTGCCACCATGTTGATTGTGAGTCATAGAGCCATATGAAACGAAATAGAATTTCTCCATATGCTTTCCAAGACCACCATATTCTTATTGCCACACTCTTCTTCCATGGAGTGGCTGAAGATGGGCGCTGCTGATCTTGCATTCTGTTATCTGCTAAATGCATTAATATATGCAACACAGGATGCCTTTTGATCTCTTCACATGGTATTAATTCAGTACTGTCTGAATCATTTCTACAATTCTTACACTTAAGCTAAGACCTTAGAAAATGACTGATTATAGTATTGGAATGAAAACAAATTTCAAATATTCTCTCGTCAATTTTCTTAATAAATATACTTGTGTATTATGCTTAGAGTTCAGATTCTAACCACAAACTCAGCAGTTTGATTCCACCAGCCACTCAAATAAGACAGAAGAAACTCTCAAGTCTGATAGAAAATTACAGCCTCAAAACCCTTTGATATTAGTTCTCTGCTATGAGTTAAAATTGACTCTATGGCAGCAGGGTTTTTTGTGTGTGTGTGTGATTTTATCTTTTCTTTTGCTGTTGAAATGAGTTTCAATATACAGTGAACCCTCGTTTATCGCGGTTAATCGGTTCTAGACCCTACCGTGATAAATGAAATTCCGCGAAGTAGGATTCCTTATTTG
>NW_022103907.1:15473364-15488281 GCF_000313985.2 Echinops telfairi | reverse complement strand
GCTGTTATGCAAAAACCGCGATTGTGAATTTAATTCTATACTATATGAACCAGAACACGGCATCAGCATTAGAGGAGCCTTATTAACAAATCTGCAGACAACACAACCTTGTTTGCTGACAGCAAAGATGCCTTGATACACTTACTGTGAAAGAACAAAGACTACACCTTTAGAAGGGAGTCCATCTCAGTGCGAAATCAACAATAATCCTCATGGCGGGTCTGACAGACAACATCACGATAATGGGAAAATCATTGAAGCTTCCCAGGATTTCAAGGTTTTTGGAAACTAAAACTTACAGAAATAGTGGTGAAGAAGTTAAATTATATATTTCTTTGGGCATATCTGTTGCAAATACCTCTATTAAGTCTTCAAGAGTAAAGATTACAGAGTGACTAATGCCTTTGAATGCTGTCACTGGTGAAGAACATTGACTGCACCATGGACTACCATAAGGAAGACCTGGTGAATTTTGAAACAACTGTAGCCAGAATGCTCCTTAGAGGTGAGGAGGGTGATACTTTGTCTTCCCAGTTGGAACATGTTATCAGGAGAGACAAGTCCCTGGAAAAGGAGAGCATATTTGGTAAAATCGAGGGTCAGTGACAAAGAGGAAGGCCACCGGGAGATGAGCTGCGAGATTAACTGCAGCAATGGGCATGCGCACAAAACGCTTGGAGGATGGCACAGGGCCCGTCAGTGTTTCACTCTGTGTCACCTAGGGTCACTGTGAGTTCTATTCAACTCGATGGCACCTTATAACAACAACCAGAGAACGCTCTGGGATGAATGCTCATGGAAAAGATGGAACTAAAATGTATGGGAATTTTTTCACAACATTGCCGAGGCCTCTGTCATATTTCTTCTTCTTACTGGCCTTACTTAAAGATCGTTATAGTGTTACTTTCTATGAACAACTCTATTTTTTTAGGGTGATAAAGTATGAATACATCTTTATAGTATACTAAAGGTATGCCCAGTGTCTATCTTGCTAAATTTTAGAATATTTTATAATGATTAATTAATTTGTAAGACTAGGTTGGAGTACCACCCTCTTACTCGTCAAAATCCTGATGCAAATGAAAGGTTACCTTGAGGATGCGACCTATTTCCTATACAAGTAGACACAGTCAAAAAGCTTGCTGGGTTGGCGTTTTGCTGGCTTAGTTCTGCATGGCTAATTAGCCTCTGTTTTTTTTTTTTTTTTTGTTTTTTAACTTGAAGAACACCTTGTCATATTGCATACAGATCCTGGGAGCCATTAGCAGTCTGCCATTTGACCTGCTGATCTGGAATCCATTTACATTTCCACTCACAAACCTGATTCACTGACCTTGGATTGCTCTGCCTTTATAAACTGTGATTTTTCTGATGATTTTGCATCCATCAGCCACTAAAGCTTTGGCAGTCAGAAGAAACCTCCAGCTAAACATTTGACCCACTACTTTAAACTAGATTGTACTTATCTGCTTCTACAACTGTGTGAACCATTTTATTGCTATATGTTTATCTCTCTCTCTCTGGATATGTGTGTGTGTGTGTGTGTGTGTGTGTGTATGGAGGTAGAGAAACCAATCTAACACAATTCTTATTTCCATTCCTACCTCCATCTTTTTTTTCTGGGATTGACTGCCTAAACTTTTTCTAGTGTGTTTGTGTATTTTCTCTTAAGAATTTCTTTAGCACAAAAATGAAAAAAAACTTACAACCAAAATACTGATGAAAGAGGCTTCAATCACGCCTTGAGTACTTACACCATTCATACCACATACACTCATGCACTGATCAACACTGTCTATATCTCTGCACACTCACACCACATATCATAATCAAAATGGAGCCAATTGAAGTCATAAGTGTAGTGTATGAAACGTATCATCCATTGCCTGAAACTACTATATCTAGATTTAGGAAACATCAGTGTACTAGAAATTATTATGTTCCATCAAATGAAGGAATGACTGCTAAAATATTTATCACTATTAGTAACTGCTTCTGCACTTTTTACAATTGTATGATGTGACAATGCTTTTAATGTCTTAGGAAGTTGTCAGAAACGTTCACTCCAGCAGTTCAATCACCCATCATGATTCTAAACATAAGATATATATTCAAACTGCCCATTTTAATATCGTTGCTTTAAATGGATGTCATTCTATGCCATTAAAGTCATAATCAAAGTTGCCTTTGCTTTGTATATTTTAGCAATAGTAGATGTTTAATTATTTACTACATATCAAACTCTGTACTCTCCTAAATCCTGGAGATTTTTTAAACCTCATTTCATCTTTAGAATGAAGAACGGTTTTGAAAACCAGTTCTTGAAAGTTTTACTAAAATTATACAATATTTTCAATATCTGCCCTCCCACCCCCACACACGCTACTATCAAGTCATCTCCAAGTCAGAGCAACACTATAGGATGGAATATAACTGCCTTATAGGTTTTCCAAGGATGTAAGTCTTTACTAACATAGATTGTCACATCTTTCTCCCATAGAGCAGTTGATTCATAGATTGAAACCACAGATCTTTTAGTTAGCAGCTGATGACTTTAAGCACAATGCTGCAAGAAATCTTACTTGAAATATGCAAACAAATATGTATATGTTTATATTGAAATCATTTGGAAGCTACTTCAAATTATAGTTGCCTATATCAAACCTTTGGAAATGAGGTCTGGGTATTGGAATTTATAAAACACTCCCCATTGGAACACTAGTGTGTAGCAATTATAGGAAATTACTATAATAAATTACTTCTAAGACCTCTGTAATTTTAAGTACTCTTTGGTCCTTTAATTCTTGAAGTCTCTTAGGTCATCTTGGTATTTCTTAGTCAGCAGGAAGTTGCATCTTTTCATGTGAGGGTCAAGTTATAATCCTATATCCAAATAGAAACTGCTCTTATAGGGGCATTATAATTCAAAATAAAATTTTTCTTTACTTAAATTCTCTAATTTATCCATTCAACAAATATTTATTCAACACTTACTATTCTAATTAATCTATTCAACAAATATTTATTGAACACTTATTATATGGGAGTGGCTCCGTATAGGCACTGGAGAAAGATACAGTGGTGAATAGGGCAAAAACCCTGATCTCAAAGAATTTATATTCCAATATCAGGTCTTGCTCAGTATGAATCTCCTCTCTGTCTTGCTCGAACATCAGCTCAAATGAAACCCATATTTGGTTCCTTCATCTATAGAAAAACAGTAAGTCATATAAGGGTTAAACTGTTGTGTCATACATGATCTACAGGGTATGTGGTTTCTTCATCCACTTGGTTCTGATATTCTTTTATAGCTAAAAATGTTGAGAAGGGATTGAAAAATATAGCTTAAAGATAATGTTGGGTTTTTAAAACAGTGGGAGAATTCTGGACATGTTCTAAAGAGACAACACGATCTTTTGAAAGGAATTAAACAGAATAATCACAAATAACTTCAAAGTTTTTGTCCCAACTGGAAGGATGAGGTAATTATTTGTGGAACTACATAGGAAATAAGCCTCTGGAGGACTCCCACTATGTAAAAGTGAGTGGGGTGGTCACTAAACAGGGTGCTTGGGGGAGAGGAGCATAGAGCGTCAAAGGCAAAAAGTTACTTGAACAGTTATTTTGTCAGTAGATTCCCCCTATGATGTAGACTGGAGCTAATTGGGTTTGCAAAATTGTATGTATTTTTGGTTTATATTGATTTGTTTTGTTTCTGTTTTTTTCATATTAGAGTGAATTGCAGAGGTGTTATGTCGATGGAGGTCAATCTTGAGTTGTCCTATATGCTTTTCCATTCTTTGGTATATGAAACCCAGGATTGTTGTACCTATAAGGATAGCAAGTAGAATAAGGAGTCTGGGGGTGGAGAGTTGGTTACCGTTGTGGTGGTGGGGTAAAAGGGAGATGGACAAAAAAGGAATAAAATATGACTACGGAGATAGAAATGAAACTGGAGATTGCATGTTAGAACTTTTTAAGAACACTGACTTCACTGAAAATAACATTTTTTCCAACTACATCAAAGGTGTTGTAATATTGAACTTACCAGATGTAATATACAAAAATAAAATTGAATATATGTGTGGAAAGAGACAATGGAGTAGCTCAATATCATTAACCAAATCAAGGTCAAAGGCAGAACATTCATCAATTACTCATCTGCAAGCGCAGGGTGAAAGTGAAGACATTTAAAACAAACCCACGAGAGTCAAAATACTAACTTGAGTGTATCCCACCTAAATTTAGAGAATATCTCAAGAACAGATTTAGCTCATTGAACACTTAAAGACCTGATGAGTTGTGGGGTGACATCAAGTACTACATCATATATGAAGAAATAAAAAGGTCATTAGAAAAAGATAGTTTAAAAAGCAGACTAGAGTGACTCTGGGGAAAAACGAAAAAAAGAAGTGACTGTGAATCTTGTTCTTCAATGTAAAGTAGCTAACACAGAGAAAACAGAAGAAATGATGAAGTAAAACGGTTGAGCAGAACATTTTAAAGTTCAGCTTCAGAAGAGAAAATAGAACGTAATAATGATATGTGTAAAGACCTAGAGCTAAATGTCTTATCGTGCTCTGTGTATTGCAAGCTGGAAAAATTCAAGCCTGAACGCAATCTTGAAAGATTCCATGGGCAAAATATTGAACAATACAGGAAGCATCCATCAAAGATGGAAGGAATACACAGGATCAGCATATCAAAAAGAATTACTCAACAATCATTTCAACATTTTGCATTGAATCAAGAACCAATGGAATCGAAAAAAGAAGTCCAAGCTGCGCTGAAGGCATTAGTGAAAAACAAAGCTCCATGAAATGATGAAATTACAATAAAAATATTTCCACAAGCTGGAAGCAATCACTTTTCTATTGATAATATTAAGGACGGGGATTCCAGAACACTTGATTGTACTAATGGGAAGCATATACTTGGAACAAGAGGCAGTACTTTGAATTGAACAATGACATACTCCATGGTTTAAAATGTTTTAAAGTATGCAGCAGGGTTGTATCCTTTCACAATATTTATTCAATCTGTATGCTGGACAGATAAACCAAGGATCTGTAGTATATGCAGTAGTATGCAGCATTGAGGTTTCAGGAAAGCTTCACAGATCAGCTGTACATGACTTTTAAACTGTTGAAGAACAAGGATATCCATTTGAGGGCTAAGCTGTGCCTAACCCAAGTCGTGGTCTTTTCACATGTTTCATGTGCATATGAAAGTTGTACAGTGAATAAGGAAGGCCACAGAATTGAAGTATTTGTATTAGGAGTTGATGCAGAATTTATTTAAAATCACTTTATTGGGGGCTCTTAACAGATATTATAACATTCCATAAATCAATTATATCAAGAAAACTTGTACCTGTGTTGCCATCGTCGTTTTCAAAACGTTATCTGTCTACTTGAGCCCTGGATATCAGCTCCTCTTTTCTCCCTCCCTCCTCCACCCTCTCACCCTAGTGAACCCTTGATAAATATATATATATATATAAATAATTTTATATCTCTATATATAATATTATACCCTTTATAAATATATATGTATATATATACAGTGAACCCTCACCACTTCGCGCTTCGACTTCCATGGCTTCACTCTATCGCGGTTTTTGCATAACAGCGCATGCTCTGTCATTACTGCCACTGATTGGCTCATACTGTACACGCTTGATGCCATAAATAATATAATAAATAATAAATGATCATTGTAACGTCCAAAATGTTTTACTGTATTTTCCCTTTTTCGTTTAATAAATTGGGTAATACGAGTGTAATGGTGACTAAAGGGTGTTTTTTCATGTCCTCTATGCTCTAACTACGAAAATATTTGATTTACAAATAAGGAATCCTACTTCGTGAAATTTCATTTATCACGGTAGGGTCTAGAACCGATTAACCGCGATAAACGAGGGTTCACTGTATATGATTTTATATCTCACAACATCCACTGTATCCATTCACCCCCATTTCTGTTAATCATCCCCCATTGTGGTGGTAGAGGGTGTTATACATCCATCATTTCTATTGGTTCCCCCTTTCTCTCCCATTACTGTTTCTGAGGGTTTATCTGTCCTGGATTCTATGTGCTGAAATCTCTTATCTGTACCAATGTATATACTCCAGTCTACAGGATTTCTGAAGTAGAACTAGGGTCATGATTGTGGGGTGGGGATGGTGATGGAAAGCATTAACAAACCAGAGGAAATGTGTGTTTCATCAGTGCTATACTGCACCCTGGCTGAATGGCCCTTCCCATGTGATCCTTTTGTGAGGGGATGTTAAATTGTCTATAGACGGGCTTTGGGTCTCCACTCTGACCCCTCTCCTTCACATAGATATAATTACTTGGTTTTGATTTTCTGATAGCTCATCCTGTTTACATCTCATGATCACACAGGCTAGTATGCCTCTTCCATATGGGCTTTGTTGCTTCCCTGCTAGATGGCTCCTTGTTTAACTTCTAGCATTTAAGACCCCAGGAGCTATATCTTTGAATATCCAGGCACCATCAGCTTTCTTCACCACATGTGTTTATGCACCCATTTTTTCTTCAGAGATCATGCTGGGAAGGGGAGTATCACACAGTGCCAGGTTATTAAAATGAAGTGTCCTTGTGTTGAGGGAAGACTTAATTAGAGGTCTAAAGTCCATTTGCTCCCTAAATACTTTAACATATAAATATATGTACATGCGCCAATACCTCTATAATTATATATTAATATATTTACATAGGTATATGCCTATATCTATACTTCTCTATATAGCCTTTGTCTCCTTATCCTATCCTCTATTCCCTTTTACTTCTTTCCTGCCCCACTATCATGTTCATCCTTCATCCGGCTCTCAGTAATTCCTCTCGGCTATATGTTGATACAGAATATTGAAAGTATCATGGACTGCCTTAAAAACACACAAATGCGTTTTGAAAGAAGTATGCCTAGAATGATACCTACAAGCTAAGCTGGAGAAACTTGGTCCCAAGTACTTGGCTATGTGCTCAGGAGAGACAAGTGTGTCTGGAAAAGGACATCATGCTTGGTAAAGTAAAGGTCACCAAACAAGATCCGATCCTAAATAAGATGGATTGACTCAGTGACAGCAACAAAGGGCTCAAACACAGCAGTGGTAAGGATAGGCTATGACTTGGAAATGTCGTGCATTGTTCTACATAGAGACGATATGAATCAAAACTAACTGGACAGTCCTGTGTTAGTCTGGGTAGACTAGAGAAGCAAATTCATAGACACTCATGTGTATAAGAAAGGAGTTTATATATGAGCAATTAAACGTTGAGAAAACATCACAGCCCAGTGCAGATGAAGTCCATAATTCTGATATTAGCCCGTATGTCTGATATCAATCTATAAAATCCTCTTCAGACTCACAAAATGCATGCAATGACATCAAATGCAGGAAGATCACAGGTCAGTGGGTGCAAAGTCTTGTGGATCCAGTGGTGTTGTAAGCATCTCAGTGTTGGCAGTGGTCTCCATGTGGCTTCGGCTGCCATGGTTCTGGCTGCATCGGGGTAGCTTCATGTGGCTTCTTGTCAGAAATGTGTCACAGGGAGTTAGCATTGTCAGAAGAGAGTCTCCAAGCAAGTGATCAGAGAGAGGGTGTCTCCCACCTCCAATGAAGAAATACAGGAATTCCCAGAACCCTCAAGGGGAGGCCATGCCCACAAAGAGGCCTGATTGGCTATGACCCAATTGACAGACTAGACTCCACTTCTTCACTCTTAGTTCTCTCAAGTCCCAAATTGACACCAGATTATGTAGCTACTACAAATACTTAACAACAATAAAATCATAGGCCACATACTTTTAGGAGTGCTGCACTAGCAATTTATATGTGCTGAGTGATTGAATGATTATATCATATTTACTCTATTAATGCTCAGGGAGCTAATAGTGGACATACTTCATATGTCTCTTGCCTTTATGAAACTTACAGGCTATTGAACTACTCAGGATATTTAGAATTTCAAGAGATATTTGAAGTGGGTGTAGTCTAATACCAACATTTTGTACATTGGTAAAGAGAGGCCCAGTGGCATATTGTGCCTCTTAAGTGATTATTGAGAGGCCAGAGTTCAATTATCTGGTTCAGAACATAGCATTCCTTTCAATACACACTCTCTTAAAATTTTTTTTAATTTATCATAATTTTTAAAAGCTCAAAAAACAGCAGGTGGTGCAAGGCTTTAATAAAAGACATGCAAAGGAAAAGTGAATGGACAGTATTATGAATTGTATTATTAAAGATGAATGTGTGGTGTAAACAAATAATACTAGAGTTAGTCAGAGTTACCTGAAATCAGTGTGACCTAACATTGTCATGGTATCCTTTAATGGGCTGAAGGATGCATAAGCAAAGAAAAATAATGGAGTTGGACTAATAAAACTAACATCTAATGGAACCGTAAGAACAGTTTGGAGAGAAGAAAGGAGAGTAACTCCCTTGAGTGTGTACAAGTTGTGAGGCCTCAGTGAATTGTAAGTACTCGAGGACTCCCATATACTTACTATGCAAATGCCCTTCATACATTTTATGACATATATTAAGTTGGTGGGTGTGGTTCTGCTACTGTCAACGAATATTATTGAGGGTTTTGCTCTTTCACCAACTTCCCTTAAAAAGAGTAATTACATTAAAGAATAGACAATAAAGATGTGATGCAATAACTTCAAGAGGTAAAAGGAGTCATGAGAAAATGTACAATTCTCAAAAAGATAAAAATCATGGATGACAAATGAAGAACCAGTTAGCAGGAATTAATAAGACACTTTCTAGATAGTTGTATATTTCACTTGAAAGTTGGTATGAGGATGCTAGTATATTCTCTATGTGTATTTATGCATGCACATCTGCTTGGGCTCCAGAGTTTCTCTTGAAGCCTTATAGCAATAGAGTCAAATAATTGAAAAGTTTGGTTTATTGTTTATAAGCATTGATTATAGCCAATTATTAGCTAATGAATTGATTTCAGATAATACAGTGTCCCATAGCAACAAGTAAGGAGCCCTGGTGGCATAATGGTTATGTATTAGGCTGTAAATGGCAAGGTAAGCAGTTCAAAATCACCAGCCATTCCTAGGGAGAAAGATGAGGCTTTCTACTCAGTAAAGAGTTATAGTCTCAGCAGCTCACAGGGTCAGTTCTACTCTGCCCTACAGGGTCAACTACTGTGTGCTATTGGGTGCCACTCTGATCAATGAGTTTTAATGGATTCGATGGACTTGAGAGAGCAGCAAGTTACCTACTTTTTTCTCCTTTTGCCTTTTAATTTTTTAAAAGATTCATAACAATAGCTGAATGCAGATTAAAGTACAGTTATGAGTTTTGAGGTTGAGCAAAGCTAGGAAGGGTAGCTAATGTATAAGAAGACAGAATTAAGGTTTCCAAGCTGTTGAGCAGGAAAAGTGATTTTAATTTTACTGATTACATTTTGCAGCAGGCAAGTTGTGCAGACCATGCTCATTTCTAAACAACATCTCATTAGCATTATGACTTTGCAGAGTAGATCTAATTAAGCCCAATTTACAAATAAAGGTTGTAAAAATGAAATTATAATCAGTGACAAACCAAACATTTCATCCCAGTTCCATCTAATTTAAGAGTGTGTGCTACACTGTGGTAGTTATATAATCTGTTGTCAGTTTGAAAGGATTAAGAGTGAAGGGGTGGAGTTTAGTCTGTCAATCATGTCCCAGCTTGATGACCTCATTTTGAGGTGCTAAGGAGATAAATAGCTCTCTTGAGGTGGCACACATGCTCACTCCTTGGGAGACATCACCATTGACAAGACACATAGAGCTCCAGTAGTGCCCTGAGCTGGAGGAGCCATGTGGAGACCCCTGCCAGCACTGAGATGCTTCCACTGCCACTGGATCCACAAAATTTTTCACCCACTGGCCTGTGATCTTCCTGCATTCAGCATCATTGCATGTGTTGTGTGAGTCTGAAGAGGAATTTATATTTTGGTATCAGACATATGGGCTTGATTTGGACTGGGCTGGGATGTTATCTCAATATTCAATTGCTCTTGAGGTTTCTTATAGAAGGATTGCATGAATCTGAATGCATATTTCCAGCCGACAGCTTGTTTCTTGACTAAGAATGTCATTCCCCAGAAGGCTAGTTTGGGTCTGTCGATCCACCCATATCTACCTAAACCCTTGTGA
This sequence comes from Echinops telfairi, assembly GCF_000313985.2. Classification (NCBI taxonomy): domain Eukaryota; kingdom Metazoa; phylum Chordata; class Mammalia; order Afrosoricida; family Tenrecidae; genus Echinops; species Echinops telfairi. The sequence continues at coordinate 15,478,086 of NW_022103907.1, read as the reverse complement.
GCTACGTTTTTTCTGCCTAATGTATCAAAATGTACCATTAAGTAGGCACATAAGTCAAAAGTCTGAACCTTTGATTTATTTGGACTTTTAGCCATAACCTAATTTGAAAAATCTTGGGAATTAACTCGGGTTAGATTTTCGTTTAAATAAGGGGAATTTCCATTCCTGTGTTCTTTTCTCCCCCTTGTCGTATAATTGATCTACATGACTTCAGAAGTGCCCACAGTGAGGATGCTTAGGTAAAATGGACCCAGTTTGCACCAACATGTTTTCTCATAGCTTTCTAGTTATTCTGTAGTAGTTTGTAGGAAATTCCTTAGCCAGTCAGATGAATAAGAAAATAAGAAAACTTTTTTCTTATACATATATGATGGTCTATGAATTTGTTTCTCTAGTCTACCCAGACTGACTCATATACTTTTCAAGCAAAAAGTTTATAAAATATATGAACAGAACAGTTCAAAGGGATAAATATGAATTTTTACATTGAAATGGAAAGCCATTTTCCTAAATATGGAATGAGGTGACAAATAAACTCATTTTCCATGAGAAGATTTTAGGTTATATGGGGGAAGTTGGTTTCTTTTCCGTGAATAAGTCTATTGCAATCTTAATTCTTAGACTACATAGAACACGAAAGGTATAATAGCTTTATACATTCCCTCTTTGACATATCTAGAATATTGGGTCTAGTTTTTGCTATCTGAAATTACAGTAAAAAGCTAAAGAAACTCCTACAGAGTCTGTTTAATTGGGACAGTAACAATTTGAAAACTTTTTGTTTGTATATTTATTGTTAATCTGAAATGAACTGTTTTGAAAATGATCCTTTGTGCTTGAAAAGCACACGTGAAGCCATCAACCTACTCATATAAATTAATATATCAAAGCAGATAATCAGGAGGATGTATGCCTTGAACTGCAAACTCACTGTACCTGCAGGAAATCACTAGCGCAACATGAAGTACTTAGAGATAAAGCAAGAGTATTATAAAACAAAAGCTCAAAAAGCAAGTAAACTAAGAACACTTAACCATAACAAGCAAACAAAAACTTTAATAAAAGAAGCCTAAAAGGGTTTGTGATTGTTTAAAAATGTAATAGGATGTGTGCTTATGCTAATCAGCTATGTACTCTTCCACAAGTTGTATTATTACAAAGTCTGCAAGCAAACATGTTATAGTCCCTGAGTTGGAGGGTAGTGCACAACCCTTTCTCGCTTTCTGCTTAGCATACAGAGGAAAGGTGACTTGGTTACAAAAAGATTACACTGTTTCCCATTAAATTCTGTTATGCTTTCAGAAAGGTTTACATTAAACCTTTCACTTGTAGAGTTTGTGAACTTCACTTTGGGTTCTCAAACCCGTTCAAACTGATTTGACAGAAATACAGTAGACTTTTGTCTTCAGTTTAGATTAGGCATATGAGTTTTCTATTTGCAACACTGGTTTTCTTGAAGGAATGTAGCTATGATCTGATATATGTATTGCTCTTTGGAAAAGAGTGGTCCAGTGGGTAAAACTGATAACTAAAAGTGGGCAGTTCCAACCCGCCAGCCACGTATTTGGAGAAAGCGGTGGCCATCTGTTAGCATATATGTTTACGCCCTTGGATGGCCTTCAGGGGCAGTTCTACTCTGTTCTCTACGATTTCCAGGAGTGTAAGTGGCCTCTAGGGCAGTGGATTTGGTTTGAGGTATGAAAGAGCAGTGAGCCATGACCATTTTAACAGAAAATCCTGTACCTGGAATACCAAGAGGGTTCTCTGTATCATCTCAGAAATTTTCATCTATTAAGAGGGAGTGAGGCAATAAAAACCGATGTGCTTGTGAGTGTGTTGATTTTGCCTCTAACAGTGAATTCAAAAGCTTTACCAGTTGGAAAACAAATTCCAGCAAAGGCCGTAAAAACAAAAGATGTGAAACTTTCCATAGTAAAGGCAAAGACTGTGAAGATGGCATTATATGGGTCACATTCATGTGCTTTGCCAAGGTTCATAAAGTATTTCAATTTAGCTATTAGTCAATACTGTTGATATTGAACATATCTCAAATCTCTATCTGATAAGATTGCCTCAGGTCACACTTACGAGTTCAAGGTATGGCCACTGAAGAGAAACATTCAGTGGTTTATATTCAGATAACTCTCCTCAGTAATCCTCTTTGGTATATATTTAGAATAAATTGAGGTTGATAGACCTGTTGTTAAAATAGGAAACAGACCAAGCTCTATGTGTTGGCTTAGACTTCTAAAGCCACTTACACATCTATCTACCTCTAGGACAAACATGAATCTAATTCAGAGCATTCAAGCAGGCTGGTTAATCTGCTTGTTTAAAACTTCACATTATTCATCTGACTGGCTCAGGAATTTCCTACAAACTACTACAGAATAACTAGAAAGCTATGAGAAAACATGCTGTTGCAAACTGGGTCCTTTTTACCTAAGCATCCTCACTGTGGGTACTTCTGAAGTCATGTAGATCAATTATGCGACAATGGGGAGAAAAGAACACAGGGATGGAAATTCCCCTTATTTAAAAGAAAATCTAACCCGAGTTAATTCCCAAGATTTTTCAAATTAGGTTATGGCTAAAAGTCCAAATAAATCAAAGGTTCAGACTTTTGACTTATGTGCCTACTTAATGGTACATTTTGATACATTAGGCAGAAAAAACGTAGCTCACAAAGGTTTAGGTAGATATGGGTGGATCGACAGACCCAAACTAACCTTCTGGGGAGTGACATTTTTAGTCAAGAAACAAGCTGTCAGCTGGAAATATGCATTCAGATTCATGCAATCCTTGTATAAGAAACCTCAAATATCAATCTACACAAAGGGGAGTGCCTTAAGATTTCTAGGAAGAATTATGAGATGAAGTGCAGAAAACCAGTTGGAAGCTTAATTCTTTTCCTGGCTGAGGCTGATGAGGATCTGAGCTAAAGAAAGCAATAACAGGGGAAAAGAAAGAAAGGTATCTTTTGAATCATGTGAATAAAATAGGGTAAGTTGGAAATGTTGAATGGAAAAAAATGAGGAAAAGAGAAACCGAGGACTACAGGTAGGCCTGGAGTTAGAAATAAGATTTGGTCCTGTGTGTGTCTTTAAGTTGAATCTGCAGGTATGTTAGAATGCATACTTGCAGTTTTTATTCAGTCTACTGTAGAAAAGGAGTGGTGCAATGGATTGAGTATCTGGCTGCTAACATAAAGGTTGGTCAGCTGAACCCACCAGATGCTCCTTGTGAGAAAGAGACCTTTTCTGTGATCATTTATAGCTGTGGAGAGTCTCTGAGCATTCCACTCTGCCCTGTAGGGTTGATATGTGTACGATCAACTCAAGGGCAGTGGGTTTGGGCTTTGACATAATTTTACCACAAGAAAAAAAAATCTCAGAACCTTTTTTTCCCCATAACTTACACAATCCAATATATCAATTCACATACAATTCTGGTTTTTGTTCAATCCCTTCAAGCGGGGTTATACAGTCATCAATGCAATCAGCTCCCCATTATCCCCCTTCTGTAACCTCAGGGAACCATTACTCTTGTTACTGTTTCTGAAGGGCTACTGTTTCTGGACTGACATGTACCAAATGATTTTAAGTACACAAATGAACATATGCAAATCTAATATGATTAACGAGGTAAAACTAATGAAAACCATAATAGTAAGGGGAGGAAATATTAAAGAACTAGAGGGCAGTTATGTAGTTCATCAGTGCCATACCGCACTCTGGATTTATCATCCCTTCCATGTGACCCTTCTGTGAGGGACTGCTAAATTATCTTACAGGTGAGTTTTGGGTCTCCACTACATCAACACTCCTTCACATCGATTGGCTGCTTGTTTGGGGACTTCTGATACCTCTTTGTCTCGACACTTCATGATCACACAGGATGGAGTACTTCTTCTATTTGGGCTTTGTTGCTTCCCTTCTAGAGAGCCACTTGTTTAACTACAAGCCTTTAAGTCTCCAGACACCATATGAGCTTTTATTTTTATTATTTTATTGGTGGCTCATACAGCTCTTATCAAAATACATCCATCCATCCATTGTGTCAAGCACATTTGTACATTTGTTGCCATCATCATTCTCAAAACATTTTCTTTCTGAGTCCTTGGTATCAGCTCCCCATTTTTTTCCTCCTCCCTCGCCTTCCCTCTCTCCCTCCCTCCCAAATATTTGATAATTTATAAAGTATTATTTTTTTCTTGTCTTACCCTGACCAGACCAATGTCTCCCTTCACCCATTTCCCATTTTTCTGTTGTCTGTCCCCCAGGGAGGGGGTTATATGTATATCATTATGATCGGTTCCCCCTTCCTCCCCCCACCTTCCCCTACCCCTCCTGGTATCACTATTTTCATTATTGGTCCTGAGGGGTTTATCTATCCTGGATTCCCTGTGTTTCCAGCTCTTATTTGTACCCATGTACATGCTCTGGTCTAGCTGGATTTGTGAGGTAGAATTAGGGTCATGATAATGGGGGGCGGAAGTATTAAAGAACTAGAGGAAAACTGTATGTTTCATTGGTGCTATACTGCACCCTGACTGGCTCCTCTCTTCCTTGTGACACATCCATAAGTGATGTCCAATTATCTATAGATGGGCTTTGGGTCTCCTTTCTGCAGTCCCCCTCATTAACATTAACATGATTTTTTGTTCTGGGTCTTTGATGCCTGATACCTGATCCCATAGACACCTCATGATCACACAGCCTC
>NW_022103907.1:15471317-15472901 GCF_000313985.2 Echinops telfairi | reverse complement strand
AGTTGAGGCCCAAATTACATCAGCTTCCTTGTTGCATTTGCATATGTATATATAAATACACATATATTTATAAGGCTTCGTGGGGGGTACGGTGGGGGAGGTATGGGGCAAAGGGGAGCTGATATCAAGGAGTTCAAGAAGAAAGAAAATGTTTTTAAACCGGTTGTGGTAGCAATTGTATAATACCACTTGCTGTAATTGCACTGTGGAATGTTAGGAATCTGTCAATGAATATATATGTGTAATTAACTATTTTGTTTCTTTAGCCTCTGTTTTAGCTTTCACAAGCAGTGTAGGTGAGGCAGAAAGTCCCGCTTGAAGTCCCTGGTATGGCTCCAATCAGAAAATCAGGTGCTCCTCTGGACCTAGGAGGACATTCTTCTCCACCTGAAGTGGAGGGATGTTCATAGCATCCCTGATCAATGCTCTGCTGCCGTGAAGCTTGAAGGAGTGGCACCTCAAAATTCCTCATAGCAGGATCAGGCTACATCAGGTGGCAGCAGAGATCCTAGGAACTGCGGCTGGACACTTTAACCCCCTGAGGACTGGAAATGCCCTCAGTGAATGTTTACGTGAATACCAGGCAATTCTTTCTGCAGCGTCTTCCACGAAAGACTGATCAGGACAATGTTTTTATTATTATTATTATTATTATTATTCATTTTCTTTTCTCAAATGCTAACGATATTGTTTACATCTGAGTTAGTAATCTGACGTTTTAAGGATGGGTTGACGTATACTGGTACTCATATTAAACTTCCGGCTCACTGCCTTTCAGCCAATGCTAATTCATGGCAACCTGCTTGAGTTTTCGAGATTATAACTCTTCATCAGCGTAGAAAGCCCAGTCTTTCTCACACAGAGCTGCTTTGGGTTTTAAACTGATGTCCGTGTGAATTGCAGCCCAAACGTGTAACCCTTACAGTTTCCCCTTAGTTAGATTTTTGGCACTCTGGTGGCAAGGTCAGCAGTTCAAAATTAGAAGCTGCTCTTCGGGAGAAAGAGACTTTCCATTCCTATTAGGAAACCCACAAGTCAGCTCTCCCCTCTCCTATAGGGTCGCTGTTGGTTAGAGTCGACTCAATGGCAGTGCGTTTGGTTTGGTCTGATTTGTTGGTTTTTAGTTTTGTAGCACTGTGGCATACACTATATCTCTGCCAACTCTAAAAGGAGGTTGGCAGGCTGGCGGGGGCTAGTACTGTTAGACTGTTAACTAACCACGGAAACTTTAAGTTTAGATCTGTCAAAGACTACAATAATGATCTGCATCTCCTTAGGGAAGATGAATGTGTCCCTACTGTCTTCCTGGTCAGTGTCCTGAGATTGACATCCAGGGCCCACTGAGAGCTTAACAAAGAACTTTGTATTGCTGAAAAAATGATGAAGGTCCACTCTCGGGTGTTAGATGCCAAGGTATAGGTCAAAATTATCACAACTGGATCAGGTAGCACATGATAAACAGAACAAAGACTGAAGATGTCAAGGACTTCATCTTGTTTGGCTCCTCAATCAGTGCTTCTGGAAACAGCAGTCAAGAGATCAAAAGTAGACCTTCTGCACAAGACCTCGTTAAAGTGTTGGAAA
>NW_022103907.1:15467747-15471217 GCF_000313985.2 Echinops telfairi | reverse complement strand
TTTGGCTCCTCAATCAGTGCTTCTGGAAACAGCAGTCAAGAGATCAAAAGTAGACCTTCTGCACAAGACCTCGTTAAAGTGTTGGAAAATAAGGATGCTACGTTGAGGGCTGACCCAAGGTATGTTATTTTCAACTGCTGCATCTGCACCTTAGAATTGTATCTTGCATTTGGAAGACTGAAGAAAATCAATGCATTTGAACTATGGTCTTGGTGAAGAATATTGAAAGTACTACAGGTCCGTGCTTGAACTAGCACCAGGTCTGCTGCCCATGGGGCTGTTCTGCTACTGGTGGGCCACTAGGTTACTTCTGGTGGAGTGGGAGAGCCACAGGGCAGGGCCTGATGGAGGGAATTCCCTGTAAAGGCCACAGTGACCCTGTCCAGTCCGAGGGGCTGCCAACGCCTCAAGTGATGGTCCACTTCTGAGTTCCCAGGTTCATCATGGAGGCAGGGGTCAACTTGGGCTTGCAGGCCATCCCCATGGCCAGGGCTTGTGCCATTTGCCACAAGTTTTTGGAGAGTCCAACCTTGACATCCCCTACCTCGTCGCCATGTCTGCCATTTACTTGGCTGGTGACGTAGAGGAGTAGCACCTGAGAATGCGGGACATCATCAACGTGTCCAACAGGTGTTGAACTCAGGCAGTGAGTCCCTGGAGCTGGGCACTTGCTTCTGGGAGCTCCGGTGTAAGCTGCTCATAGTCCGGGTCCTGCGCTTCCAGGTCTCCTTCCAGTATCCGTACATGTGCCTGCTCCACTACCTGATCTTGCTAAAGAACTGGATGAAGCATTACAGCTGGCTCTGGACCCCCATCTCTGTGGCCACCTGAGCTCTACTGTGGGACAGCTTCCAGGCACAGCACATAGCCTGGCAGGTCTAAGGCATGGAGGTGCCAGCACATGACAAGGCTGAGAAGCCATGGTGAGAGGTGTTTAGTCACGGCCTAAACAAGCTGACCATTGAAAACATTGTACCTGATCTAGTTCAGATTATACCATGGACACACAGATCCCCTAAGGCACCATTCAAAATGGAGCTGGAGCCTGGGCTGTACCACGCAGACCCAGTCCGAGAGCACTGGCCAGGAGCAGTGGCTTTGTGAGACTGGAGATGGCTGGTGATGGCACTTTGACCCTGAACTGGATGTCTCCTCCCAGCCACATACCAGAATGTCAGTGTGTGACCCTTGTTTGCGGAGATTTGAGGCGAAGCTTCACAGAGGGAGGAACATTGAAACAGTTATTTGACTGGACACCCTGGGACTTTTGTTCAATGAAAAGGAAATGCGATTTTGTATAATAAAGGGTGTTGTTGACACCACCCCACACCCTAATCCCCCACATAAATAAATAAAAGAAGAAAGCACCACCGGGGAACTTTCAAAAGAATAGACGCATGTGTCCTGAAAGAAGTCCAGACCAGCATGTGTTGATGATGTGACTCAAGTCCTTTGGACATGGTGTCAGCAGAGAGCAGACCCTGGAGAAGGACCTCATGTGGAGGGGCAGCAAAAAAGACCTTCACAAGATGGATTGACACAAGGGCTACAACAGTGGGTTCAAAAATGAGAACAGTTGTGAGGTTGGCACCAGGTGGTGTCTTGCTATGTTTTACGTAGGCTGAGAATGAGTCGGAGCACACTCCACGGCACCTAACAACAAGAGATAATGTCAGAGATACACCTGCAAGAAATAGAACTTCCCTGGACTGCATACTGCTGCAATGGAACTATGGATGTCCAGTACACGTTTGCTTCAACTTTTCAGACAAGTCCCAGCTTATATAGCAGTAGACTTGGAACAACCACAAAGAAGCCAAGAAAATTCACCTTGCTGAAGGAGTTTTGGCTCAGTTTCTATGGCTTACCTCATGGCTTCCTCATTTCTTACAGCTTAAGTCTTTATATGTAGGAATGATCTTTCTCATGTGAATAAACTTCTTTGTCATTGTACCCAATGTGCCCCCACCCTCCGGCTTCACTATCTAACAGCTACTGGAAGCTCTAAGAGTAGTTAATGCTGACTTCTTCCCAGGAGGTATATAAACCAACTGACTCTTGTGACTTAGAAAAATCAATTGGTTATAATTTTTAGCGTCAAAGGGTGGGGTGAGAGCTGTGTAATCCTAGTTATTTTACTTACTATAGTTAGAAAAAAATCCTTACAAAATGGCTAGCATAAGGTACTTAATGCAGTCTCTGGAATCTGTACCATTGGATACATTGCAGACAAGCAGACAGCTTGGATGTAGATGTTTTCTAAAAGGTCCAGCAAATCCTGAGTACAAATTTCTGAGTACAAATGTAGAAACAGAGAGAGCATAAAGAATTCAGGTAAATCAATAGTAAAAGACAAAACAATGTTTTAAATAAACAAAATTCTATGCCTTATACCATAGTATGAAAAACTATATTCCAACAGATGTGAAAATCTAGAAGAAAAGGATAAATTTCTGGAAACACATAGTTTATCTAAGTTACCACATAATTCTGTAGAAAGTTTCAACAAATCTATAATATGGGAAGAAATAGATCTAAGCATATAAAAACTAATACCAAAAAAAGTCTCGATCCAGATAGTTTCACCAGGGAATTCAATCAAATATTTAGAGAAGACATATAATTTTTTTTACAAATAATTCCACAATACACAACTCATTTTATAAAGCAACTATAACTCTGATACCTAAATCAGGCAAAGGCATCATCAGAATTGAAAACTACAGACCAATAGCCAACAGAATTCAAATAAGCATCAAAACAATAATACATCACTATCAAGTGGGATTCTTATCAAATATGAAGGATGGTTTAATATGAATCAATATAATTCATCATATAAACAAAATAGAGCAGAAGAGCCATATGATTATATTATATTAATTATTGCAGAAAAAGCATTTTGTTAAAATCAACATCCATTCTTGATAAAGACACTCAACAAAATAGGTACAGAAGGGAAATTTCTCAACATAATAAAATCCAATATTTGAAACCAATAGCCTGCATTTCACTGAATGTAGAGACACTTAAATAAGTTCCTCTTCAAACAGGAACTAGGCAAGATTACCCTTTATCATCACTTTTATTTAGTAGGGTTCTGGAAGTTTTACTAGAGCCTTAAGATATCCAAAATGAAGTAGAAGAAGAAGAAAGAAAAAAAGGTATCCACATAGGCACAGCAGAAATAAAAATCTCCTTATTTGCAGATGACCCAATACTATATCTAGAAAACCCCAAAGATTCAATTAAAAATTGTTCAAACTAATTGAAAAATTTGGGAGTGTAGCAAGCTGTAAGATCAACATACATGAATCAATTGGATTCTTTTATATTAAGTGTGATGATACTGAAAAAGATATAAAAATAAAGTAACATTTGAAATAACTGCAAAAAGGTAAAATATTTAAGAATAAATCTTACCAGAAAAAAAAAGATTTCCATAAAGAAAATGACAAAATGCTCTTTCA
>NW_022103907.1:15457695-15467647 GCF_000313985.2 Echinops telfairi | reverse complement strand
CATTTGAAATAACTGCAAAAAGGTAAAATATTTAAGAATAAATCTTACCAGAAAAAAAAAGATTTCCATAAAGAAAATGACAAAATGCTCTTTCAAGAAACTGAAAGGAACTTACACAACTGGAACAAGCTACCATGTTCCTGGATAGGATGACTAAATATGGTAAAAATGTTAGTATTACTAAATTTACAGTAGAAACTCAATGTAATTCCATTCCAAATCCCACTACAAGTTTTTATAGAAGTGGAAAAACTAATTATCAGACCTTAAACCAACTATATAGCCATGGTAATCAAAATAGTCTAGTACTGGTATGATGATAAATATGAAGATAAACGGATTAGAATTGAAAACCAAGAATACAACCAAATATCCCTGGACACTTAATTTTTGATAAAGAACTGTAACACATGAAATGGGTAAGAGAAAGCCTTTTCAAGAAATGGTGTTGGAAAATCTGTCTCTTCATCTGCAAAAGAATGAAACAAGGCCCCTATCTTACACCAGGTACAAAAGCAACCTCAAGATGGATCAAAAACCCAAATATAAATCACACGATTATTAAGACCATCGATGACAAAACAGAGACAAATTTAAAGACCCTATACAAGGCATAAACACATTATCAAACATAATGAAAAATATGTACACTATCACAGACAAAATAAAGGACTGGGACCCACTGAAAATAAGACATTTATGCACAAGAAAAAACTTCATCATAAGAATCAACAGAGAATGAAACAAACAAACAAAAGAATCAACAGGGAAAGCACATTTTGGGAAAATATTCAGTGGTAATACACCAGTTGAAGGGCTATTCACCAAAATCTATAGAAAACTACATCTTAGTAAGAAAATGCAAATAATCCAATAAAAAATGAGCCCAAGACATGAATAGACAATTTACAAATTTATCAAATGTCTGACAGTAAAAAAAGTTTCACATGAGCCCAGTGATGCATTCTCAAATTTTCATTCTTTTCAATTTAAGCCATAGTTTATTTTAACCTACACAGTGGAATGCTTTTGCATAGTCGATAAGATACAAGTAAACATCTTTCTAGTATTCTCTGATTTCAGCCAAGCTCCCTCAGATGTCAGCGATGATAATCCCTCATGACATGTCATATTGTGCACCTAGTATGCATTTGTGGCAGACCCCTGTTGATGTGTTGTTGAAACCATTCTGAATACTCCTCAGCAAAGATGTACTTGGATGTGATTTAATGATATTGTTAGATATTTTCCACTTTCTATTGTATTCACCTTCCTTTGGTGTTAGCCTTGTTTTGACTAGTTTTCAGTCGAATTTGGACTTCTTCCTTCAATGCCACTAGTTCTTGGTAATAGGCTACCTCTTGAAGTTGGTAAGTGGCGACAGTTCTTTTAATACAGTGGTTTTCTGTGTCCTTTCCAGCTCTTTCTGATACTTTCTGCATCATGTAATATTTCTCCCATAGAATTTTTCAATATTGTTACTCAAGGCTGGAATTTTTTCTTCATTTTCTTCACTTTGGTGTGTGATGAGCATGTTTTCCCTTTTTGGTTTGCTATCTCTGGGTTTTTGTAAATGTTATAATACTTTGTCTACTCAAGCTGCTCTTTGAAATTTTCCATTTAGGTCTTTCACTTCATAATTTCTTCTATTTGCCTTATTTTGTCTACAATCAAGAACAAGGTAAAGAAAAGTAAAATAATCATTTGAAAGTCAAAATATGTCCTAAATTTCAAGAATAGATTTGACTCACTGTACACTAATGGTAGAATAGGACAAGCTGTGGAATGACATCAAGAACATCATAGATAAGGAGAGGAAAAAGTCATTAAAAAGATATGAAAGAAAGAAATGACCAAGTGAATATCAGAAGAGACTTAGACACTTCCTCTATAATTTTCTACTTTAGGCAACTTAATACTTCTATTGTTTTTCATTTTATAAATAATGTGATACAACTGTGCATGGTTATTCACTTGTTTGGTTTATTTTCCTTACAGATAAATGCTAAAGACACAAATCAAGTCCAATGTGTGGAGTAGATTCGGACTCATAGTGACTCTGTAGGCAGAGTAGGCCTGACCATGGCTGTATTCTGTATGGTCTCTTGGAGCAGCTAGTGGGTTGAGACTCTGATCTTTTGTTTAGCAGCTGAACACTGAACTACTGTGCCAACAGTGCTTCCCAGATAAATGCATGGAAGTGAAGTTAATGGATCCATGGTCTAGTAAGACTGGTCGACTATGTTGTTACACACTACTTTTCAGATAGTATACAGACCAGAACAGTGTATACCACAGACCTGTTTGTCCTTCTAATACCTTCTTTAAGTATTTTGAAAACCTCTACAAATTATACAATGCTCACTTTAAACTAACCAAATTAACTCAAAGCTTTGTGTCTTTTCTTTACAAGTCTTTTCTCCATATTCTGAGTATAGAAATTTAACCCAAAATAGATGTAATTGAGGATATTCATTAAAACATTAAAAACTCCTGTACAATCCTATGGTGAGCACAATTGAAACCAACAACCTAAGATTATGATCTGTTCATGCAATTCCATTTTGATTCTTTAGTTCATATGTATTGTGCATATAATGTGTTCTAGTTGCTGCATAAGGCATTGTGTATTTATCCATAAAAAAGACAGAACCCTCTTGATTATAAGCAATTTTCTGACATATGAAATGCAGTTCACATACAGTGCTATGTAGAAGCAATGATAAGAGTTATATGATATGACTTGAAAGAAGCCAACGTGGAAATATCAGGGAAGTACTGGATTGCTCCCCTCAAAGTCAAAGTCAGAGATTCAAACCCACCAGCTGCTCCAAAGGAGAAAGAGGTGGCCATTTTCTCCCATGAAGGTTTATAGCCTCGAAAACACTAAATCGGGTGGATCTGGTTTGGAATTTACTCAATGGCAGTGGAGTTTCCTTCTTTTTTAATGGCATTCCGTGGAGGAGCACTTCATCCTTCACACGGGAGTCAGCAAAATGCATTCTAGGAGAAAATGGAAATGAGGAAAATGTCTGTTCTAGAAAAGGTAGGGACAGAATATCATTTTAGAAAAAAATACGAAGCTCTAGAGACAATATGATATTAGATACAGCAAAATATGTAGGGGAAGTAAAGGCAGTTCACTCTAAGTCAGAAGTAACTCAATGATTGAGGGCAAAGGCAACTCCAACTTCTCGGAGTAGAGTGTTTACTTAGTGGAAACTATCAGTAGATCACTTATAAGTAGAAATGATATTATGCAGGACATTGTAAGTTTAATAAGTAGTTTGGGAGTTAGTACAATAATACCCCTATTTATCAAGAAGATCAGCTAAGAATCTAGGTAGTTATCCAGAGGAAATATGGTGAAGTTGAAATAATAGTAAGGTGGAAAAAGTTCAAAATATTTTTTTTCAGAAGCAGAAAAATCAGAACTTGACTATTAATTGGTCATGGGGCTGACATTTTAAGGAGGCTGGAGTTCACGGTGACACGAGGGGCGATGCCCAGGATGACTGAGGTAAAAGTAACTACTTCTTCCTTCATCGCTTGCTTTGCCACAAGACTGACAAGACACAGATTCAAACAGCAAGGGGTGCATTGTCAGCATCTTGTTAATCAGTAACAAGCCCTTTATCTGTAAAGACATGAATAATTATCCACCCTATATTTTATATGAATAATAGAAATTTGCCTTATATTTTATAGCGCTAATCAGGACATAGAGCACCTTCACATTTAAAATATCTCAGCTGAAGCCTCAGAAGTTGGTAGGACACAAACTATTATACTCATTAAATTGGTGAATTGGCTGAGTTTCCTTGAGTTAAAATACTTGAACGGATGACACAGTTAGTAGGCAAGGAAATGAAACTGAGATTGAAACATGGATTTTCATCTGTACAATCAAATTTTTAAAAAAAATTTCTGATTCTCTGGATTTCATATTCTAGTGAAATAAAGAATATAAAGCAATTTGATATGTGAGCGTATTTACCAATGTAAATAAATTATATCAAATTGAAAGCCTTGGTCTGATCACAGAAGATGAATTGAGCCTTTCTGAGGGTACACAGGCCTCATTTTTCAAATGAGAGACAATTGGAATAACTTGCAGAGTGACTGATATAAATTTCCATTTTCAATTTCAAGGAGCCCTGCTGGTTTCGTGGGCTATATGAAGCTGCTAGCTGCACGGTAGGCAGTTAGATCTCACCAGTTTTTCCACAGGAGAAGCATGAGGTTTTCTGCTCCCATACATATTTAAAAGTCTCTGAAAGCCAAAGAAGCACTTACCCTCTCATCTACAGGGTAGATGAGTTGAGGTAGACACTACGGCAGGAGGTGAGTCAGCAAAGAAAGAACTATGGATTGCGTTGTTTCAAAAGAATGAGGGAAGTTGGGTTAGATATGACTCAAACTAAGAACTGGATGTAAATAGCATTGCACCCTCTCCCTCTTTATTATCTCGTTATCTGACATGCTGCATTTATTACAGTATTAAAAACAAAATACCATATTTTCCTTGACTACTTTTTGTATTAACAAGTGCTGAACTCCAAAGTACTAGATAAGAGTAATGCTGGCTATATGTCAACTTGGCTAGATTAGGATTTTAGTGGTTTGGTAATTAAACAATCATGCAATTTGGCAACGATGCAATGATCTAATTTAGCAATTATATGATTTTGGGTTTTTTGTGTGTGCGTGTGACCTGATGTGCTCATCCTCCATATTTACATAATGTGATTTTTCTCATAACAATCTTGTCTTGGGAACCTAACTCTGTCAATAAATGAAGAAAAGATATATTTGCTTCTGCCTGTGAAGCAAATCTTGTCAATCTTATTTATTTCTGAAATGTGACTGTTAGTCTGGGTACTTCAGAGAAACAAATCCACAGAAATTCATATGTATAAGAGAGAGTTTTATAGAAACAGTAAGTGCACATCAAGAAAAACATCCCCACCCAGTGCTGCCCAAGCCCCCAAGTCCAAAATTAACCCATTTGTCCGACACTAATCCACAAAGTCCTCCTCTATTTCACAAAACAGAGACAATGATGCCGACTGCCAGGAAAAGCTGAGTCAGTGAAAGTGTAATCATCTCAGCGCTGCCTGGATCTCCACATGGCTGCATCATGGTAGGTCCATGTGGCTTCTCCTCAGGGATTTCTTGCAGGAAGTGAACTTTGCCAGCTAAAGCATAGAACTGTCTAAGGCAGCTGCACCCTGGTCTGACCATCAGAAAGCAAGAGACCCGAGAACTAGAAAGGCAAGGCTCACTGAGCCATTTATCCCTCCACCCTTCAATTAACCCCACATGTGTTTATTGACCAGGTTGGCACAATAAACTACCTCAGTGACCCTAACATTTTGAGCGTATCTTCTCCAATGTAAGGGAAAGAGAGTTTCCTTATTAACCCAAACAAACAAAAAACTTTGGGGAGCAGGAATATAATTAGTTCCACTTAGATAACTTGCCAACTCCTTTCCAGGGTTTCAGTGTGGCCATTCACAGTCCCAGTGACCCTATAGGGATGTGGAAGGGCTCCAAGAATTACCAGAAAATGCCAGGAGTCTTCAGTAGATAGAAAAAAAATATATGCACTGGCAATAACTGAGCTCTTTTCAATTTCTATTTATTGTAGATCAAATAATATTTACCTAAAGTCTAAAAGTCTGCAATTTTATTTTTCCTACTTAGAACTAATCAGAGGAAACCCTGCAATTAACAAGGTTACAAACAAGAGGAAGAAGTAACTCTTCAGGTTCCAAGTTAATTGGGTTCAATGTAACACTTTTAGAAGAAAAAAACCTACTCATGTTTGTGGGGATGACATATGTGATCTATTGGAGATTCCTAACAAGCCAGTGCAGTTGTCGTTGTTGTTAGGGTCCATTAAGTCAGTTCCAGCTTAAAGAAACACTGCCCAGTTCTTCAGTAGCCTCGCAATGGTTATCTTTGAACCCGCTGTTGTAGCCATTGCCAGTTAATCTCATTGAGGGACTTTCTCTTTGGGGATGAACCTCTGCTTTACCAAGCAAGATGTCCTTTTCCAAGAACTTGTCTCTCCTAACAGCTGTCCAAAGTACATGACTACCAGGAGCACAAATAAACCTGTCTTGGTAGAAGGGTAGCCAAAATACTTCTGAGAAGTTAGGATGAGTTACTACTCCTTCCTCTTTGTTTACAACAATTGCGTTCCAATTGCCAATTATTGTCAATTCATTTTGATTGCTTGCTTTAATAATTTCAGACTGAGGAAGTTGGTAGAAGTCTTCAGTTCTCCCATGAGTGGTTGGTGTGTCAATCTGAATAAGAGTTTTTACTGGGATTCCTTGTAGACATAGTGATATACTCTTATCACAGACAGCATTGCATTTCAAGATACATCTTGAAATATTCTGAATAAATTTTGAAATGTGATGCCAGTCCTCTTGGATTTGTCATTCTGAGCATAATAAACCATATAATTCTGTGGCTCAAAGTGGCTAATACCAGTACAGTTCAGCCTAGTATATTGATATTGATGTGTTTCATTTCATTTGTGATGACTTCCAATTTTCCTAGATTCATATTTCACACAGCTTTCATTCTTATTATTAATGAATGGTTGAAGCTGTTTCTTCTCATGATGAGTCATGCTCATTAGCAAATGAATGTTCCCAAAACTGTACTTCATCCGTGTCATTCTGGTTGAATTTATTTGAAGTAGGCTGCCTTCCCCATGTTGTTATGATTGACTCTAGTTTTAATGCCTTCCAACCAACCTGAGAGCTTCATTGTCTTGCAGTACAGCTCACAGTGTTCTGCTACTACTCACCAGAGTTTCCGTGACTGATTACTCAGATGTGCACAGCTGGTAGCAATGGTTATTGTTGGCCCAAAGTTTATCATTCAAATTGCTTTGAGTCCTTCTATTTGTGAACATACGGAATGATAAGGAGTTTAATTGTAAATTGGCTAATGGGAAAGGTAGAGTTGGAACTAACTTTTGCTAGGCTCAGTTGCTGTGGTAAATTCTTGTGATATTTAATCATAGTTCTCTTCTGAACATGTGTACTTTTTTGGTGCCCCTTTACCACCTAAGCTTTGCTTGAGCATGAAGAACAAAAAATGCTTAGTCCATTGTATTTATAACAAAGAAATTTATAACAAAGAGAAAATTTATGTTACAAAAGGAACAAATGACTCAATGTATAAAATTGAAGGAGGGGTTAAGGGTAATTTTGAACTCGTTTGCTCTCATCACTGTAAAGTAAGTGCTGTGCATAGTTCAAGTATTCAATTTAAGGTTTAGGAATTATGGCTTTCATAACACTACTGAAATGTTGTCTGTTACGTAATATGGTCCTTTTCATCATAGTTTCATTTGCCACAATCATTTTGTGATGCACATGTTCTAGTCTCTGTGCTTGTGGTTATAATCCCATTTTGGGGGGAGTGTTCTCTTATAAGATGAAGGTGGGATGCATCTGAGACCCTACTTCATTGGAGGGTGAGACTGAAGTCACCATCCTTTGTTTTCTTTATGGGTATAGTCACCTGAAAGATAAAACCACATCTCCATCAAAGCCATCCCTTTTGTGATCTCAGTTTACTGACTGAAATTTGGTAGCAGCATGAAGACCTGCATTGATTTTTTTGTTATTTTTGGCTTCTGGCACTAGACCTTGCATTTGGCTTGTCTCTGCTGACCTTCAGATTTGGGATTTAACAGCCCCCACAACTAAATGAGATATTTTTGAACACTTCTGTGAGTTTCTGTGAGACATAGCAAATTGTAGGATCCTGGGACATAAGGAACTATACAGGAGGGAGATGGAGCAAAATAACTTCTGGGAAGAGTTGGATATTTGGGACATCATTAATCTCCAATTCCTTGGAACTAGTCTGGTACTATTTCTTCTAAAATAAATTATTTCTATATCTATTGACCTTAATGTAGCTTGATGATAGAAGGACAAAAATTAAGGACAACTTTGTCTTACCACTGGTTTAAAATCAATTTTATTTTTTTTAGGATTTTACTTAGCTTCCCTTACTTTTCTTTGTTGCTTACTTGAGAACATGATGTAAATTCTCTACTACCAACTTACTAGATTTATAATGAAAGTTGAAATATTAAATCTAAAAATTTGCATAAAATATTTGCCAAATGCTTTATGTTTTGTTTCAGCTTTTTAATGGACTGTTACTATTTTTAATACTTCAAAAAAATCTCAGTGCATATTGACTGAACTATTTCAGCCATTTCCTAATTTGTCTGCAAAAGAAAAGTAAACTCCACTCCAACTTACCCCAGGAGTGTCAAAGTATGACTGGACTCCCAGGGCTTTCTAGACTGACTTTTCAGAATCATATTGTCAGGTCTCCCCTCCCAGTGAGTTTGATGCCCCCAGACTCTCAGGTACTTAACTGTACAGTTGATCTCTATGTGTTTTGCAGTGCATACAGCTGAAAAACAATCTCTCTGAAACACAGTGTTGTGTATGTCACTCCCTTCAACATTGGGGATTTCAGAAGTCTAGACTCTTTGTAGTATGCCTTCCTTGCCCTTTCTCCTAAGTTGTGACAACATGTTGTCAAATTCCTGCACTCTTCTACAGCTAAATCTCTCATTCTCAAAAAAAAAAAAAAAAAAGAGTGGGTGGGTGGGAGGGTGGGATTTATCCTATATTTCAGAGAAAAAAATTAAACGAATCTATATAAGGTTCTGCAGAGACTGATGCCCTCTCTATCTGAGGATTCTAGTACATGAATTAGACTCAACTCAAAAGTGCTACATCCACCTATACCCTCAGTCCCCTCCCTCTCAATTTCCTCTATAGTCTTGGTGCATAATATCCCTTTAATCTGTGTCTTCCCTTTCTATTGAATTCATTCATCTGACTGCAAGTTTTCAAACTGCCTTCTAGCTTTGTGAAGTGTATCTCAACCTTGCTTTGTGTACTAACCATCACCCTTGGTTTATTCTCTCCACTGACACATTCCTTAGACTTCTAAAGAGTTACCCTTTCCAGCTCCTTTGATTCTTCAACTCATTTTATTTTTTTACTTTTTTCATTAATTTTGAAGCTGAACTTTATAAGATCACCAGTGAACTGAAAATCATTAACCCAATGTTAACCATCCAGACCTCCTTACAGCATCAGGTAGAGCTGATGTCTTTCCTTGGCTGACCTATTGCTGGGGAATAGCCTTTAACTTCAACAGCAAGAGAAAAGGCAAGAAACACGAATGAACTAAGAAGTGGGTGAGACTCTTTTGTGGCCCTCCAGCAAGATGTTTACAATGTGATATCTTGGACACAGATATTTAGATACACATAGAAAACTAAGAGCTGGTTATCTAAATTTTCAGGTAGGTGAAAATTAGGGGGGTTCAGAGCAGTTTGAGCTGAATGAAACTTAACACTATGGCTTCTTTTAATGTTAGGAGCTAAGGAAAAAGACTGAGCGGTGAAAGGTCAAGTGCAAGGAAGAACTAAGATATAGAAAGCAGTGTATCTGCTTTAACTATGGCAGACACAGTAAGAAGGGAGGACTTGATTCCTAGAAATAATTGGTGAACTGAGATCACAGAAAGTCTCTACTTGAACAATTCCAGCTCCTCTCCTAGGCTGACCTCTGATTAAGTGCTTCACTTATGCATCTTGTTTTATGTGCTTAGGTTATGAGGAGCATCTAAACAAAACAGCAGAATTTTTTTTCAATGCTATGTATTTATTATTATTTTTTTTACAAAACAGCTTTATCAACTTAGCAAAGTACTTGCCATTACACTTAATACATTTGTCAAATCTGCGATTCCATTCTTGGAAACATTTTTCAAACTCATCTGTTTGGATGACTAGGGGCTACCCCCAAAAAACAGATTTTTTTAACCCCCAAGCTGTTTGTTTTTCTCCCCAAAACGACCTTATCAACTTCAAAATACTTTCCATAAC
>NW_022103907.1:15455685-15457525 GCF_000313985.2 Echinops telfairi | reverse complement strand
TTTTTAGTTACACACTGTTAACCAATCTTTTCAAAACCTCTAAATAGAAAGCTTGATTAACAGTCTGATCTGGTGGAATAAACTCCAAATGCAATACAGAGTCACTACAAAAATTTCACAGCTGCATGCAGTTCTCTTAAATCTGCCATCACAAAAAAATGAGTAAAAATGAGTAAAACTGCTTTTACAAAAAAAAAAAATCACGGTGACCAGAGAGAACCTTCGATGCCATTGGTGCACTAATTGAGGGAGTTACTAGCAGGAAAAATGCTAAGTAGGAAAGCTCTACTCTGCCCTGTGCAATTCTGTTTGGTTTTTTTTTGGTTGGGGGTACCCCGTCGTATAGCACCTCCTGGAGTTTGTATTCCAGTAGTGGGGAAAGTCAACAAATAACAAGCATAATAAAGTCATAAAAATTGATGCGTTTGAATTATGGTGTTGGCAAAGAGTATTGAAAATATCATCAACTGCCAGAAGAACAAGCAAATCTGTCTTGGAAGAAGTGCAGCTAGAATGCTCTTTAAAAGGGTGTATGGAAAGAGTGTGTGTCAAGTACTTTGCGCATGTTCTCAGGAGTGACTGGTCCTTGGAAAAAGACACTGTGCTGGGTGAAGGGGAATGTCAGTGCAGAGGAGAAAAACCCTCAATGGGAAAGATTTACATTGTCTGCAACAATGGGCTTAAATGTAACATCTGTGAGGACTGAATAGCATTTTGTTCTATTTTGCACGGGTTCATTGTAAGTTGGAGCTAACTTGGCATTGCCTAATAATTACTACAGGGCATGTTAGAAGCTTCAAAGAAATCAGAACAAGTTAAGAAGAATCGGGGATTCAGTGCAGTCATAGGAGCACTACGGGCACCATGGCATGAATATAGAGGTCAAAGGCCCTTCAGACCTTTTAAAGTAAAAATCTTTACTGAATGTGGTAGAAGGAAATTTGGCTGTGGTAACTAGAAAGCTTAATTTCTGCAACCTGCATGTATGGCCATCTGCTCAGTCTTTAAAGCCAACAAATCTCAATTTTCTCAGTTGTAAAATGAGTGTAAATGAAAACCCAGCGGAGTAATACAGAATCTGAGCTGATGACACTCGATGATATTTGTTGAGTCTACACCCTGTGTCAGCAAGCCTACCTCCATTAGGCATGTGTAGCAGAAATCTATTTTACACTTCCTTGGACTGAAATGCATCAACCTCACAAATCAACACATATTTCCTGTAAAATAAAGTAATAAACAAATCCTTTACCTCACAATAAATTCTGTGGTAAGGGTAAGAATTTTATCATGTACTTCCTTGTAGAAATATGTGGGGGTCTCAAAACGTTTTTGGGAAAATGGAAAGAAGAGATCATGGAAATTTGCCATAAATTGTTTTCAGGTACCTTGTATAAACTCCTGTGGACATATTTTTCTTCAATTCTACTCTAACACAAAGGGGGAGGGGATACACATTTCTTTAACTTGCAACATATCAAATGTGTACGTTGCTTCAGAAAATAATTGTACTACTGTCCAGCAAGTACTGTTTAGTATTGGAAATACACTTCCCAGTGACAAGAGCGTATTTCAAATGAAACAAGTTGGTTATAAGCCCCTAGGTCACATTTCAGAAAACGAAAAGCAAGCCAATCAAACGGAAGTATGGATGGGACTCTAAAGCTACCCAAAGCCTGCATCTCTTTCTAATTTTGATTTTATGATTCTCATAGCATAAATCATAATATTCAAAGGGAAATGGGGCCCTATAAGGTCATTATTTTATTCTTTTGTATATGTTTCAAATGATACCAAACCCCAAGAAAGCCCAAAATTTGAAGCCACATTGTCAACAGCA
>NW_022103907.1:15443386-15455585 GCF_000313985.2 Echinops telfairi | reverse complement strand
GTTTTGTGAATTATTATTTTCCTTTAAATAGAATTCATCAATAGAAATCTAGGGAAGGCACAGAGCAGCATCCTGGGGTGTTTTAAATAGAGTGCTTGGTGCATATTTTTGTTCTGTATGAGTGTAGCGAGCACATGCTGAAGTTGCCCCCCTACTATTGTCCCTTAAAACAGGGATTTGATCCTTGTTGAAGCAGAGACACACATCTTCATTGGATTGTTTTAAATGACTAGAAGCCCTGGTGACGCAGTGGTTCACTTGTTGGGTTACTAACTACAAGGTTGGCAGTTCAAACGGTCAGTTTTTCTGTGGGAGAACGATGAACTTTTCTATTCTGTAAAGAGTTACGGTCTCAAAAACCCACAGGGCCAGTCTATCCTGTCCTACAGGGTCACTGTGAGTCACAATCAACTGGAAGGCTGTGAGTTTGGTTATTTGGAGCCTTTATTGCTGCCTTCTGGTAACCATCATAACCATGGTCTTACATGCCCCATTTACCTAGAACTTTTATTCAGTGAGATGCAAGTCTTAAAGCGTGGTGTGGCAGGTAAATCTATCTGAAAGGTAAATTTGTGTTAAAAAATGATCTAAATTCAAAAACATACACATTCTAATAAAGCCTTACAGGGGACTTTGGTTTTAGGAACTCTTTCTCATCCCTCTGGGACAACTCAACCAAATAGGACTCTGAGTGACTATACACTATTCTACTGTTGGAAGTATTGTGGCATTCAGCCTCCTCTCTTGGACTTGTTTGACTAAATTAGTGATACATATTACTATCCTGCCCCTTTCCACATTATTTCATCTACAGCCTGTGCAATCATCCTCATTGTGAGCATTGATGTTGGCACATTGGCTGCAAAGGGATGAAAGAAGCATTAATTCATGATAAAATCCGAACCAAACTCACTAGCATAAAGTCTTGCCTCACTCCTAGTAACCTTAATCTTTGTGCCACGGAGTGTCTAGTCTATTTGAATCTAGGAGCTTGAGGTTTGCAGGCCAATGCTTATTCCACAGTGCCACAGGAGAGCAATATTTTATTTAATAATCATTCATTTTAATAGTCATAGGAACACTAGTGGCACAGTGGTTAAGCATTCAGCTGCTAATTAAAAAGTGGTAAATTCAAACCCATCCATAGTCTAGGAAGAAATATATGACAGACTGCTTCTATAATGATGTAGCCTTAGAAATAATATGGGGGCTGTTCTACCTTGTGTGTTGGTATTGAATGGTTCATCGATTTGATGGCAATGCATTTTGGATTTCGTATTGCATGGGGTGCCATTATATGGAATGAAAATTTACTCTGTACTTTCCCAAAATTCCTGCCTCTCATTCCTGATCTGTCTAAATCCCCGTTCTTTATTTTGTTATTTAAATTTTGATCAACTGCTATCTCCTCATTTAATTCATCTTTCTTGTTTTCTTTAACTTCTCTGAAATACTATTTCTTAGCCAACGGATCAAATTCTCAGTATGGGCTCTGGTAACTTGCAACATGTATGAAGAGAAATACACTAAAACCTTGCTAGCAGAAGTATGTGCTGCAATTATAGAAGACAACAAAGTCAACATAATATGCATTAACAATCTGTAACTTATTTTACATGACAATTAAACACAGATGAGAAACATTTCATCTAATGTCTAAATTTTGCACTTCTAATGTAGAGACATAGCATGTCATTCTTATTTTTTTGGCAAACTTTTCAGCAATTAGAAAATGCTACCACTAAAATATCTGCTCCATGAAAGAGAAGACATCTTTTATTCATTCTGTGACTTTGGTCTTTGTACAATGTCTGGTTCATGGACATTTCACAATAAATGCTGTTTGAATAAATCTATCTTTCCATACAGTTTTCTGTCTACCCAAGGAATTGTCCAAGAAAGCATATGTATATATTTCAGAGTAATATACTGATCAACAGGGATGACCACATATATCTAGAATATTTTAAAAATTATTTGCTTACGCTTGATAGTAGTCTATACCATGAGATACAGAGACAGGACACCACAGCCAATGCTATTCAGAGCTAATTGTTTATTTAGGAAAGTGACAAGGAGCAATATGAATATTTCTAGAAAATAATGAGGCAGTGTGGGAGCCAGTCCACAGCTGAATGGGTCCTAAGGGATGGCTGCATAATTAAAAGGAACAAATAAAAAGACAGACTAAAGGATTTGAGTGCGCATCTTTTCCATGAAGCCAAGTCTGAGAGGAAAATGGAGAAAGAGAGAGAGAAAGAGAGAGAGAGCGAGAGACTGTATTATTTCACCAACTTATATAATCTCAGGATACACAAGCCCTCCTAGCCACAGACATCCACATAAGTCACAAGGTGGTCAGTGTCCTAATCTAGATGTCCCCGAGTTCATTGGGCGAGTACCAAACAGTAGTGCTAGGGGAAGGTAGAGGGGAATGATTGTCCCCTGAGTGGGAAGAACAATAGCAACATGGCTGCTCCTATAGCTAAAGTTGCTGGCCGTATAGTAATCAGCCATGTGCTTGTAAGAGGTAGCATCAAGGTAGCACTATAGTGGGAGGATATTGTGAGGATTATTTTTAATTAGGAGAATGTGAGTAGGACATTTCTCTAACTCACAAATGTGAAGGCCACCCTCCACCCAGAATACTTGCCTCCAAGGCTTTTTAAATCATGACCATAGAGAATTTGTCTACATATACTCTCTTTCCAGTCCTCAGTTTCCAACAGGCTAGAATATAATATTTAGCCATTGGATTATATGATTAGAAGTGATCGTATATCTAGTATGGCTATTAAAGGGCTGAGACAGGAAACATTTATGCCAAGGTGAATTGTCTTACTTTAATGCTCCAGAAAAATGCAATAATTTCTGCTCACATATCTTGCTCAATGCTAAAAATTCTTTGCCTGTGTAATTGCCTTCCCAACTTCTTCATTTTTTTCAACCTATCTGCTTATGAAAAGCATATAACCTAAATAAATAGGCACACTCAGGATTTTAAGTCTCAAAATGGATCTTATTTATTAGTACAGATTTGTGTGTCAGATAAATTTTATAGAAGCATCCATAAATAATTTGAATGAACTGTCACAATTGAGAACTATGGTTCTATTTCTTTCCCCTTATTCCACAACTTGTAAGAAATGGGCACCAGAAACTTTGACAGGAGGTTACAAGTGAATAATAGCTAGTATGAGAAGCCATGGTGTTCTACTGCAAGAGCCTCTAAATCTGTAAGTCACCCAGGGAACGATTTGAGACAACACACTAATGGTCTATCTCCTCCATCAGCCTAGAAGCTCTTGGTGAAGACCCTGTAGCATCCATCCCCAAATAAGCCAGACCCAGAAGTTACATTTCTTTTTATCTAATTTGGAGATTGACAAGGAAGAGAAACGAGGAGAGAGAAAATGTAAATTGTCCAGGAAAAAGTAAATAGAGGACAAAGGAGGAAAGGTCAAAGTCCTATGACAGCTGACTTTATAATTATTTCCCAGAACCTCCATCCTCCAATTTTCTTTAACATTTCACTGGTCATATTCTAGTCACATAGCTACCTCTTCCTGGAAAGATGCTCAGCGTGGCCTAAGGTGACCTGCTTAAACCACCATCTGACTGAGCTCCTTACTTATTTCCCCTTAGCTTCATTAATTCCTTGCTTCTAACATCTGGAATGAAATTAAAACCAGTTAGAGATGTGAAATTTGGAAGTTCATTCTTGATATACCATTGTTGTTATTCACATGTGGAATTACCACCTCTGTTAGGCTGGGTAAGTGTTAAGCATCACTACATGGAAGAGATAACCAAGATTTATGCATAGCAGTGCTTAGAAACCACTCTACAAGTTTAGACTTAATCATTGAGTGTCTGTGTTGATTTTGGCCAGCTCAGTTTTTGATAAGAATTGTGCCATTTGACGTTCTCTCTCAGAATTGTAAAAGGAAGGGAGAAAGAAAGAGTTGATTTAAGAAAAATAAACACCTGTGATTTTATAGTCAAACTGCCTTCATATGCAGGCAGCACTTAGTATTCCCTCATGAAGGTGCGAAGAAATTTTGGTAGCAGTCTTACTTTTCTTGTGTTATTAACTACCAGGACCACATGGCTAATAGGCAAGCATCAATATTAAGCTTAATGAAGTGGTTATTTGTTCCAAGAAAAAAGAGCAAAAGAATTGTTTTCTGTAGATGTTCATTCATTCATTAATGTTGATTAAAAGAACTTAAATTAATACATTTTGCCATATTGTGCCAAAACAAAATGCACTAG
This sequence comes from Echinops telfairi, assembly GCF_000313985.2. Classification (NCBI taxonomy): domain Eukaryota; kingdom Metazoa; phylum Chordata; class Mammalia; order Afrosoricida; family Tenrecidae; genus Echinops; species Echinops telfairi. Next base: position 15,451,310 of record NW_022103907.1, on the reverse strand, counting down.
TTCTAATCTTAACAAATATTTGAATCCCCATTAGGAAAAGTAGTCTCGCACCTACTTACTTGTTATTAAGTCTTTCTTAGTGCATGAATACATAAAACACAAACCCATAGGAACAAACACTTCTCTATTTTGCATATTAAGAATTAGAAGAACGATATGGCTCGGCCAAAAGAAAACCGTAAAATCAGGATTACACTTAGGGGTATTCGATGTTTTTTGTTTTCAACTGTCCCTAAATTAAAGTCCATTTTTTGCACCTGGGAGAATATATAAATGAGATGGCTTTGCTATGTCAGCTGCATAATGAGAGGTGGGTGCGGACAAGTCTTGACTACACAGCAACGGATAACAGTGAGGCTCACACGCAACCACACACACATGAACATGCATGTGCCCACCCACACGTGCGCGCACACACACACACACACATCACTACAATGATTCTGGAAGTAAAAATTTACTATCCCTCTTTTATTATGTAGGTGATTAAAATTATAGTTAATTCTAATGTAACACTACTCTGAACAGTTTAAAATATTAACAACAAAGTACAAAATTACTGTCTTATTTCATAAGGTATCATTTAAAAGATTATTTTTAGGTAAACGCATGTTTAAATTTGGTTGGAATTTGAATGTTGTTTTTGTTATTGGTTGTCTCTGAATTAGGTGTGACTCACGGTGACCCAATATGCTGAGTTACAGTTATCTGAGTTTTGTTCTTCATAGTAACTATCTGTGGTTATTAAGCCTTACCATTATATATGTAACTATGTATACAATTTTCTATATGAAGCCTGTAGTTTTGAGAATATATTATGCCCAATTGCCATGATTCTATGGAAGACATGCTAACTTGAAATTAAAATGCTGTAAAAATAAAGGGCAACATATATGTACTTCTGGATTATTCTAGATTCCAGTATTCCAATGACATCAGTCTACAAAGCAATAATGTGCTGACCGGACAATGATGTCCTGCTGAGAACCTGATTAAGGAGGGATGGGACAACTCCAGATAGCGGTGTTCAGCTCAAGTAAAAGTAGTCCTGCTCCCAGCTGGTATAGTTCATTTTAGACGGAGTGTGTTTATGAAAGAGGAAACGAGGTAGGAGTAGTCTTGTCCAAGAGGCTCCTGAGAGAACAGGTTCTTACCAGGATATGAGAAGCAGGTCAGAGTACTGTGGAACACATTGCATTAAGGTCACTACTGATACAAAAAATCCCTTTAGTGCTTTAAGCACATTGGTCCCTCCCAGGGTCTAAATGAGTCTGCAGCTCATTGATAGACTTGAATGGAAAATTTTTCAGAGAGTAATACTTGAATCAGAGGAACAAATAGTTTGAATGAGCAGCTCGATTTTTCTAGTCAAGGGTAATGTGATGTCAGCTCTTTTCAGATGCCTCTCTCAGATTTAAATTAGGAAATTATAATAGTGCTCATCATTTTTCTTGTTCCTTATCTCTGCCTTTCCTTTGCTTATCATTCGTTGTAAACTTGCAATATAGTATCAAACATTTTTCATGTCGTAACAACTTCAAAGTGAGAAGGATGGTATACAGATTGTACACAGCATTATAACGGTCAAAGGTGCATGGCCTCGAAGTCACCATGAGGGCCTGTCCTCTGCCCATGTCCCAACCGCATGGGAGGAGGAAGATGGAAGGCAGGGAGAGTTAACCAGAGAAGAGATCAATGAAACAGCATGAAAAGTACTGTCAGGTAATGCAGAGGTGGCAAAGGCTAAGGATACGAATGACAAGGAATGAATTTTTCAAGAATTACATTATGTAGGAAGGTTTTGTTTTTGTTTTATTAAGCTGAGCACTGCTGTTTTGCTTTACAAAATTTTTTTTTTTTAATTTTGAATTGAGACCAATCTGCCCTGGGAGGTATGCATGATTCTTTGGGGAATGTGGCAATGGCACAAAGGATAAATATTTAAGTACGTGTATGAGAATGCACACCCTCAATCCCAGAGAAAGGCCCCTCATTTAGATTCTGAGCTTGCGCTCATCTTGGATCAGGTGAGTCAGTTTGCTGTGGAATTGAAGATTAGAGGCTGAAAAACATTCCCCCAAGGACTGTAGCCTCTTATCAGTCACGACATTACACACATACAAAACAAAATTAGGACTATTCAGGAAGAAGTTAAGATGGCACAGTTGATTGTATCCTGTGCAAAAGCAGACAGTGTGATTAGAATTTGGTCCACACATAGGAAGGAGAACTAAGACCCTTTCTGTAGGTGCATAAATATTTTTCAGAACTCTCTAGGTTATGTTACAATGGAAACAATGTAACTGCTTTCCCCCCATAGTTTTATTGCATATAGTTCACAAATCATACGATTCAATAGTTCAATCACATCAAGAAGAGTTGTGCAATTATCACCACAATCAGTTTTGGAACATTTTCTCCACTCTCAGATTCATCATTAGTAGTTCCCAATTTGCCCCCGACTGCCCCGCCGTACCCCCAAGCCACTGCTTTGTGAAGAGTACATTTTATTAAATTTTAAAAATATACCCAGTTTACCATTTCAATTATTTAAAGGAAATTATAAACATTTGGGCACATATATTTTAAGATTATCCATAGGAGCGTAATACTTCTCCTGAAGAGAGTTAAAATATAACACTTAGTGAGAATGTGTAACTTTCATCTTCCGAGTTCTAAAGTTGAAAAATATTTCTTTTTCATTGAACAGTATCTGATTATAAACATTTTCTGTCTTTCTGACCTACAGAAAAAAGCAAATGTATTTTGATGTGGATGATAGATAGCCATTTATCTATTGTCTCAAAATCACTAAAGGTAAAACTAGGCTATTAAGATAGTATTGAAAATGTTCTTGTTTGTGTTTCCACTTCACCAAAAATATGTGTGTAATATGTATGTCAAAAAAACATTTTGCTAATAGGATCCCAATTCATATATGCACAGGTTTATTTCAAATAAGGTATGTTTAAATTTGTCCTTACAAACAGTGAGTTTTTTTCATTAGACTAAACTCATAGCAGCCCTACCGAACAAGATAGACCTGCTCGTGTGGTTCGGAGACTACATCTTCTCAGGAGTGGACAGCTCATCCTGGTTCCACACACAGAGCGGCAGGGCTTTGCAACTGCTGGCCTGACAGTGAGCAGCCCAATGCAGACACCATTCTTGCCAGAGAGCGCCTTTCATCTCATGAGGGCACCATAAAAACATGTCTTTAAAAAGTCTGATCACAGCAGTGGCTTCCAAAGGAACCTCCTGAGCCAGGGAAACATTAGAATCTCGGCTCTATGGGAGCTGGCGCCTGTTCCGGGGAATTCCAAAAGAATATGCTTCATAGACTTTATTGAAGACACAGGATGACCATGGGGCTTTTGAAGAAATCTTAAGGAAATTGAAATTATATTAGGTGAGAAAAGGGGCACCGCAGACTATCACCCCCCACCCCCCATCGGAATATACTAGCTCATTCTTTCACAGTGGACAGGCCTTTCTTATGAGAATATCATTGGGAAACCTTACCCCACACAGCTTATAATACCGATCTTGCCCACTTAAGACATCTTTTTGTTCCCTAGACTGAACAAACACTTTAAAGGAATATGATATTTCGTTCAAAGAATGCCAAAATTGCCATGTTAACTAGATCTAAATGGAGACTAGGGTGAGAAACAATAACTTCCTTCACATTTATATAGTTTTCCTAATAAAGGTCTTATGTTTTCACAGCAATCCTTTTGGACATACCCTTTTCTGTGTGCTATTCCAAATATAATATACTATCATGCACTGCATATACTATAATGCACTGCATATCATTGTGGAATATCATTGGAAATGTTTCAGCAAGCTGAGGAAGCACTCACTGCACTCACTCACCTCTGCCAGGAACTTGACCAAGTCACTGGAAGAGATCCACACTTGTACCTCTTCCAAACAGAGGTCACCTAACAGAAGGCTCCAACTTTGGAACAACATCATTGATATCACATACAAGTAATATTTTGCTCATCCAACAATCGTTGCAGCAGTTCGCTGACAGGGAGCTGTCAGAGCTTAAGGCCAGATTCAGAAGGGGATGTGGACAAAAGGGATGTCATTGCTAATGCCAGATGGATCCTGACCCAAAGCAACAAATACTAGAAAACTGCTTACTTGTGTTTTATTGAGTATGCCGAGGCATCTGATTAGGTGGACCATAATATACTATATATAACCATGAGAAGAGTAGAAATCCCAGAACACTTTATTGTGCTCCTGAGGAACTTGTGCGTGAGTCAAGAGGCATTTGTGGGAAGTGAAAAAGGGAATCCTGCATGGTTTAAAATCAGGAAATGTTTACATTAGAATGTATCCTCTTCCTATATTTGTTCAGTCTATGTACAGAGCAAATAGTCAGAGAAGCTGCGTTATATGAAGAAAAATGTGGCATCGAGATTGGAGGAAGGCTTATTAACAACCTAAAATATGTAAGTGACACAAGCTTGCTTGCTGAAAGGGAGGAGGACTCGAAGCACTGGTTAATGAAGATCAAGGATTGTAGCCTTCAGTTTGGATTACAACTCAAAGTCAAGAAAACTAAAATCTAGACTGAGAGGTAACATGATAAATGGAGAAAAGGTTGATATTGTCAAAAAGTTTGTCTTACTAGGACCCACCCACAATCAATACGGATGGAAACAGCAGGCAAGAGATCAAAAGGTGTTTTGCATTAGGTAAATCTGCTGCACGTCTCTTTAGAGTATGGAAAAGCCAGGACGTTACTTTGAGGACTAAGATGTGCCTGACCCAAGCCATAGTATTTTCAATTGCTTCATATGCCTGAGAAAGCAGATATTGAATAAGAAAGACTGAAGATGAATTGATACCTTTGAATTGGGCAGCTGGAGAAGAATATTGAAAATAGAATGGAATGCTAAAAGGTGGAGCAAATCCGTCTGTGAAGTTCAGTCAGAGTGCTCCTTAGAGGCAAGGATGAAAGGACTTCATCTTACACACTTTCGGCATGTTGTCAGGAGACGCCAGTCCCTAGAAAAGGACATCATACTTTGTAAAATGGAGGGGAAGAAATAAAGAGGCAGTCCCCCAAGGAGGTGGATTGACATGGTGATTGCAACCATGGGCTCAAGCACCACAACATTTGTGAAGATGGGGCCCGACCAGTGTTTCGTTCTGTTGTGTGCAGGGTGGCTACGGTTTGGAACCACTCCATGGTGCCTAAAAACAACTACTTCATGTCCAAGGAGATAAATGGACAAGTGTGTGTGTATGTGTGTGTGTGTGTGTGTGTGTGTGTGTGTGTGTGTGTGTGTGTGTTTTATATAAACACACTGCAATTATATATTATATATATTTGCATTGATTACTTATCATATTCTATTTTTGACATGTTTAAGATGGATGATCTGAATTAAAGTATGGAATGATACTTCAAAATTATTTCATGTTCTATTAATCCATCATTTGTATAAGATTGAAGAGATAAATTAGGCTATTGTGTGCTTGTGTAGGACTAAGCATTTTTTTTTCAGTAATAATAAAATGATCACCCCCCTTTTATATACATGTTGCCATTTCTACCCAAAAGAAAATAAGCAGAGAAATGTCCATGGTTCAGATCCTCTCTTTTTGTTTCAGATGAAGGACTATTAGTATTATAAAATGCCTGAGATTAAGGTTGATCTATCTTCCTCTTCACAAACTTTTTAAATGGGGCTGTTGCTACTTTTCTTTTATTTCTCTATGCTAAGTATAAGGAATGAAGACACTTGAAATATCATTTTATAATATAAAGAGCTCTCGGTCTGTTGAAGATAACAGAAACACAGATTGATGGTTCACAGCAGAATAAATGACAAGAGAGCTGTGGGTATACTAATAAGAGAACCCTACCTTGCCTACCTAGACATCCGGTGATGCTTGGCTGAGAAGATACAAGATTTATGATGTTGAGGAACAAGTAGCATATACTAGACCAAAATGCATAGACTTTTCCTCAAGCAAGACTGATCATATTAGATCAGATAAATGAAAACAGTTCGTTGTGGCATATAAACATTTCCATTTCACAATTTTCACCTATTTTGGCCACTGGAGAAGACACTTTTCTACTGGGAATACCAATATGGAGGCAATCTGCTCTTTCTGTTGATTGGAATCTATTTATTATTATAACCTGAATCACTTTATTAAAAAGTTTCTTGATCTACCTAAATGTGGATTTGCTATAATTTATCTTCATATTTGAAATGTTCAGATGTACAAAAAGCTTCATGATTGTTTTCATGAATTATTCTTCATCTCATTTTTCTCAAGCACTGTTATTAATCTCATGAAGAAAAACTAAAATGAAATGATTGGGCTACATCTAAATGATTATTTAAGAGACAAGATGGGGTTAAAGACAATGGTCCCTTAGTTTGGAGACTATTATATATCTCATTGAGTTTCATTTCATCTTAGATTTCTACTTTTTACCAATCATACCTTGACACACTCCATTACTTCCTCTCACCTCTCAGTTTGTTATAATGTAGTGGCTTGCATGGCACTGTGATGCATTTCATTCATTATCAAAAGCAACATTGTAAAGTCTATTCTGAACTATAATGCGAGCAGTGACAAAGTAATACCTATACTCCTATAAGGAAGATCAATTAATATATTATTGTTGAAATAAACACCAATCACTAATGTCAAAAATAAAGAAACTGACAATTTTTACCAAGGTCTGCACTCTGAAAAGGATCAAATATGAAATCAAGATGACTTAATAATAGCTAGTGGTTGGAAAGTGTCAGTTTAAAACAAAGAAGGATCGGTAATTGGAAAATACATTAGACTTGGGTAATAGAGTATAATCTTGGTGATAGGGATGGCAATGAACAGAGATCACATGATATAAGTTTGCATGACCAATGGCTATTCAATGGAATAGACAGAGTAGAATAGGATTTCAACAACATAGAGAGTGACTATTCAAGTGGATAATGCAAGATGGAAAATGCAGGCTTCAAATCAACTGCATCAGTGAAAAAGCTCAGTATCATCAGCCAGAATGAGACCAAAGGCCAACTGTGAACAATCCATCAATGGTTCATATGCAAGTTCAAGTAAAAGCTGAAAAGAACTAAGACAAATTTAAGAGAGTTAGTTCATGGGTTTGAGTATAGGCTCTCTGACTTTAAAGACCTTTTCAAGAAGAGATGTGATACATTGAGCCCCAGTGACCAATGGCCAGACAAGTTATGGGAGACATCAAGGATATCATACATGAAAAAAGGAAAGTTTATTAAAAATACAGAAGATAAAGAAAATACAACCATGAATTCAGAAAAAGAGCTGAAACTTGTTTTTTAGTGTAGAGTAGCTAAAGTGAATAAAACAAATAATGAAGAGCTGAAAAGAAGATTTCAAAGAGTGGCTGAAAAAGAAAATATAGTCTAACTAAATATGTAAAGGCATGGAGCTAGAAAAACAGCATATCTGAAGCTGAATAAATTAAAGAAGAAATTCAAGCCTCAACATGCAATAGTGAATAATTCTAAGAGAAAAATATTGAGCAGTGCAAGAAGCATCAGAAGAAGTTAAAAGGAAGACCAAACACTGCACCAGAAAGAATTAGTCATTGTTCCACCATTTCAGGAGTTAGTGTATAATCATGAAACCCAAAACCTTGGGGGAAAACAAGACTCTAGGAACTGATAGCATACATATTGAGATGTTTGTTTTTTAATTAATTTATTTTTTTTAACATTTTATTAGGGGCTCATACAACTGTTATCTCAATCCATACACACATCAATTGTGGAAAGCGCATTTGTACATCATTCTCAAAACATTTTATCTCCACTTAAACCCCCGACATTAGGTCCTCATTTTTCCCCTCCCTCCCCGCTCCCTCCTCCCTCATGAGCCCTTGATA
>NW_022103907.1:15434323-15441686 GCF_000313985.2 Echinops telfairi | reverse complement strand
TCCTCTCTGTGGACTTGCTCCTCTATTTGGGGTCATCGTCCTCAAGGCCTGGTGGGCCAGGATGTACTCCGGAGGCAACCCTAAAAGTGATCACTTGCCTATGCCTAGAAATTTGGAAGAAAATTGCCTCACCAATCAATTGGACAAGATCTATGTTTTTGCCCATTCCAAATAAAATGTTATATAACAGATTGTAGAAATTATCCAAACAATATTATTAATATTATATAGTAAATTTTTGCTACAGATAATGTAAAACCAATAGCAACATTTCAATGACAAAGAACTGCCAGAAATTCAATCCAATTTAGAAAAAGTTTGTCCAATAAGGGATATCATTGCTGCTGTCATATGGACCTTGGTTGAAAGCAGAGAATACCCAAAAGATATTTGTCTATGTAGTATTGACTTCAGTGGATTATAACTAATTATAGACACAATTGAAAATAATGGGAATTTTGGAACAGTTAGTTGTGCATGTGCATAATATCTATATAGACCTGGAAGCAATCATTCAAATAGAACTAAGAGATGCTGCATGTTTTAAAATTAGGAAAGGTGTGTGTGTTGGAGTTGCATCATGTCTCTGTACTTATCAATATGTACATTGAGTAAATAATTTGAAAAAATGAACTCTAAATGCAGAAGACACAATCTGCTTGCTGAAAGCTCAGAGGACTTGATACACTTAATGATGAAGATACAGACTACACTCTGCTGTATGGGATACACTTAAATGGAAAACAAAAAAGAAAATTCCTCATGACTGTACCAGTAAGAAACATTATTCCAAGAAGAGAAAAGATTAAAATTTTCCAAGGATTTCAATTTACTTGGACCTGCAAAAATGTCACTTTGAAGACTAAGGTAAACCTGACACAAGGTATAGTATTTCAATCACCTCATGTACATGTGACACCTGAGTAACAAGTAAGAAAGAGCACGGAAGAATTGATGCATTGGAATAGTGGGTGTGGGAAAGCATATTACAGAAACTATAGACTTCCTGAAGAATGAACATCATCTTGGCAGAAGCAAAGTTTGGTAGAGGATCAGTGAAAATGAGAAATGCCATCAAGGAGATAGATTGATATAGTAACTACAATAAGAGGTGTAATCATACTAGCAATGGTGATAGTGCAGGACTGAGCAGTATATTATTGTGTTGTATCTTCGCTCACTATGATTTATAATCAACTTAATGGCAGCACATTACTACATCATAACAACTAATTAGTGAAGTAGAAATAAGCTATGAAAAATATGTATAATGTAAACAAAAATCTCATAGAAGCATTCTTATTTTTCTTTAAATACCTTGATTTTTGACTTTTTATACTTAGCACCTGACTGAATCAATCATATTGCTATAGAAACCTCCTGAATTTATGATGAAAAGATATATGCAAAATATTCCATTGCCATTCAAAGATATCCTTAACTAGGAACAGAGTGAAAGAAAATTACAAGAAACTCTACTAGGCCTTCAAAATCATACGCTGTGACAAAACAGTATAAGATGGTCCATGGATTTGAAACTTTTCAGAAATAGAGTTATTTCTGTAATCAAATTACTTTTCTTCTCTTATAGATATTTTCTTGACAAATACACAGCACTACCTATGCATATCTATTGTCTAAAATATGCACTGATCTATGGATTCCTTAATATAGAGAAATCAAATTGAAACCTTTAATTATATTATCATATGGTCAGTTATCTGTGTAGACAGGAAGAAATGACTCATCAGAGAGTTTAATAGTCCCAGTTATCAATTTGAATCAGTCTCTATGGTGCACTAAATGCAGAAACAAATCTGAAATAACAGAAGCACAAGAACATCCACAATGCTGTAGAGAGTTGATAACAATATTCCATTTGAATTTGGTCAAAGTTTCAAAGACTGGAAGCTATTTAGATACATTTGGAGTGTGGTTTGGATTAGTTGGCTATAATTTTACTGAGTTCTGACCATTTAAAATCTCATCCGTCTTATTATTTGATAGAACTATCACACACAATCAAATAGATCACTTTGAAGACAAAGCCGCACCTGATGAAAGCGATGGTATATTCCATTGCCACAGATGCATGGGAAACCTGGACAGCGAATGAGAAGACTGAGGAGAATTGTTGCATTTAAATATTTGAAGTGCTGTAAACTACTAGAAGGAAAATAAAACAAATCTATATTGGAGAAGGCACAGCCAGAATGCTTTGTAGAAGGGAAGATCGAAAGGCTTTGTCTAAAGTTCTTTGAACGTGTTATCAGAAAGCACAGTCTCCGGGAAAGGAAAGCATGTTAGTTGAAACATGCATCACCACCGCCAAAAGAGGAAAGAAATCAAAGACTGTCATCAAGTCTAGTTAGGCTTACAGGCCTTTTAGCTGATAGCTTCAACTTCCTCCCGAGGATTGGCTAGTAATTTTGAACAATTGATCTTGGGCTTTGCTTATCTGACCGCAACACTAGGGCTCCTTTAAAGTGCGGGGTCATTAAAAATCAGTAAGGCTTTGAATAAGATATGTTGACACACTGGTTGCAAACACGGGTTCAAATATAAAAGTAATTGTGAGGATAACATAGGTTTGGGCAGTATTTTGTTCTATTGTACACTGGGTAACTCTGATTTGAGTTGATTCTCTGACAGCTAACAACAACACAAGTCACATAATGCTCAATAAAAATAGTTGTAAATAGTTTAGTATAGTACTACTGGTAAGCATTCCTGAGCTATACACATCTGGACTTGAAATGATCTCCCACTTACTGGCTGTAGGACACTAGGAAAGTTACCTTTACTTTAATGTGCCTATTTTTCACCAGTAAAGAAAATATAACATTAGAATTATATGATAGATATAATTAAGTAAGTTAATTATTTACATTATGTAATATAATGAAAATGTTCTATCAAGCAGAACAGAGATATTACCAGAAGATGAGATCCTCAATTTGGAAGGAATTCCATATATCACTGAGCACAGCTGCCTTCTGAACGTAGAGTGGCTCAAGGAGCTATATGTGACCTCCTCCCTGTGGGACAGAAAACCAAAAAGTGGGTGAAGGGAGACATCGGACAGGGCAAGATATGACAAAATACCAATTTATAAACTATCAAGGGCTCATGCGGGAGCAGGGAGCGGGGAGGGAGGGGAAAATGAGGACCTAATGTCGGGGGTTTAAGTGGAGAGAAAATGTTTTCAGAATGAAGTACAAATGCGCTTTACACAATTGATGTGTGTATGGATTGAGATAACAGTTGTATGAGCCCCTAATAAAATGTTTTATAAAAACAAAAAAAGAAAGTAAAGTGGCTTAAATGGAATAAAGCCTGTGAGAGCAAAGTTTTTGGCGACCTTCATTTGCTTACGGGACACAACTGAAAATGAAGAAAAGTAGTTGTAAAAATCTACTAATAATCAACTTGGAATGGATGAAGTATGAATACAGGAAAGTGGAAGTCTAGAAATGAAGTGAACCACATAAAAATCAATATCTCAGGCATTAGTGAGACGCAATGAAATGATTTTGACTATTTTTATCAGAATATCCTGTGATTTACTATGCTGAGGAAGGTACAATCAAGTGGAATGGTGTTCCATGTATCATCCAAAAGGACATTTCCAGATCTATCTTGAAGTACAATGCTGTCTGTATGTGTTAGGCTAATGCTTATTGGAACAGAAGAAAATCCAATCAATGTAACTTGTATTAACATTTATGCACAAACCACTAACGCTAGCAATGAATGAATTGAAGAATGCTACCAAGGTCTTCATTCACAAGTTAATCAAACATGCAATCAAGATGCATTGGTAATTATTGACCATTGGAATGCAAAAGTTTGAAACAAAGGGAGGAACACTAATGGGAAGATAGCATGATAACATTTTGCAAGACCATCAGCTTATTCCTAGCAAACACCTTCTTTAAAAAACAAAAAAAACACCCATGGACTTTTCCAGATGGTCTACACAGAAATCAAATTGACCACATCTGTGGGAAGAGATAATGGTGTCATTCAATATTAGCAGTTAAAACTAGGCTAGGGCCTGACTGTGAAAGGTTAAGTTTGAAGCTGAAGAAAATTAAACTAGTCTACAAGAGCCAAACTAAAACCTTGAGTTTATTACAGCTCAATGTCAAGAACATCTCAGGAACTGATTTGACACATTGAACACACTAATGACAGCAGACCTGATGAGCTGTGGAAGGACATCAAGACCATCATTCAAGAAGAAAGCAAAGGGTCATTTAAATAGATAGGAAAGAAAGAAAAGATCAAAGAGTCTATCAGAAGAGACTTTGAGCCTTGATATTAATTGTAAAGTAGTTAAGGTAAATGGAAGAAAGGATAAAGTCAAAAGCTTCACAGAAAATTTCAAAGGGCAGCTCAGGAAGATAAAGTAAAATATTATCATGAAATATGCAAAGACCTAGAGTTAGAAAAATATAAAGGAAATAAATGCTAATCATATCTTAATCTGAAAGAACTGAAGAAAAGTCATTCTATGTGGCAATATTGAATGATTCTGTTGGCCAAATATTGACTGATGCAGGAAGCATCAAAAGAAGATGGAAACAATGCATAGGGTTGATGAATGTACCAAAACAAAGTAGTTGATGTTCAGCAATTTCAAGAGGTTGGATATAAGCAAGAACCAATGGTCTTAAAGGAAGACAGCCAAGCTACAATGAAGATATTAGCAAAAAAAGGGGTCACAAGAAATTAATAGAATACCAACTGAAATGTTACAACAAATTGATGAATCACTGGAAGCCCTCACTAGTCCATACTTGAATATTTGGAAAACAGCTACTCAGGCAGTGAACTGGAAGACATCATTCAGAAGAAAGGTGACCCAAGAGAACGTTCAAATATTAAAGCTATATCATTGATATCATGTGCAAGTAAAATTTTGCTGAAGATGATCCAATAATTGTTGCAGTAGCACATTAGAGGGAGCTGACAGGTTCACATCAGATTGTGAAGAGGACTTGGAACAAGGGATATCATTGGTGATGTCAGATGGACCTTGGCTGAAAGAAGAGAATACCAGACAGATATTTTCTTGTTTATTTGGCCATACTAAGGCATTCAACTGTGTGGACTATAAGAACTATTGATAACTTGAGAAGAATGGGAATTCCAGAACACTTTATTGGACTCATGTGGAACCTTTACATGGATCAGAGACAGTGGTGCTAGCATGGTTCAAAATCAGGAAAGGTTTGCATCAGTATTGTATCTCACCATACTTATTCAATCTCTATACTTAGCAAATCATCAGAGAAGTTGGTTAACATGAAGAAGAATGTTGCATCAGGATTGGAGGAAGGTTTACTAACAATCAGTGATGTTCATGTGACATCACCTTGCTTGCTGAAATTGAGGAGGATAATTTGCTGGTGAAAATTAAGGATTACAATCTTCATGATTGATTGTGACTCAATGTCAAGAAGACCCAAACCCTAACAACTGAAACAAGAGTTAACATCATTATAAATGGAAAAAATTTGGGGGTTTTCAAGGATTTTGTCTTGCTTGGCTCCACAATTATGTTCATGAAAGCAGCTGGCCCAAGCTTCTGAGAACCTCCTGGGGACCCAGGCCAGGAGCCATAGAACACTGGGACATTCAATCCTGGATCTTCATGGTGCACCACATGCTCCAAAGGCTGCACCAGTGAGATCCGACTCTGGGACTCCACTAGGTGAACTGCACTCTACCTCAAATACACCTGTAACCTGAGGATTAAGACTGAAAAGTCACAGTGTTTGAAGAAGCAGAAGACAGCTATACCAAGATTATTGAACTGTCAGTAGGACGATAATCATTGACTTACTCCATCAATGCCCTATATGTTTTTTTACGATATGTATTATTCCATCAAACCTGTGACTGACATTCTCAGTAATTATTATTGTAAATTTTCCCTGACAACCAACTCCCAATGTTGGTGTAAATTGAGTCCAAATATGAAAGGATGTATTCTGTACAAGTGTATAATTGAGTTATTGTGATATGGAGTCAGCCTCCATATCCCTCTATCAACAGGACTTTTAAAAAAAATTAGTACCAGGGGCTAATCAATGACAATATTAATGGAAAATCTTTATGCTCCAGGGAGATGGTCAAACAGACTCTACCATAAATCAACAAGGAAGTCTCTGAAGGGAGCCAAAGGCTAATAAAAAGTGAAAAGAAAACAAAAAACAATAGATCCAAAATGGATTTGGGGCCCACAGTAAATCCTAGCTTCAAAAAGAACAATTAGTTTTTACAACATAGTCCTGAGGGAACTCAGAAGATATGGGTGCTATATAGCAAAGTGTGGTGAAGAAATTAGATAAATTATCAGCTATCAGATAAAATAGTGTCTGCTGTCTTTTTGATCATCTTATTGGGGGCTCTTACAGATAGATATCAGAACATTTCATACTTCACTCACATCAAGTAGTATTGTACATTTGCTACCACAGTCGGTTTCAAAACATTCTCCTTCTTCTTGACCTCCTTGATATCCACTCCACTTTATCCCCTCTCTCCCCCTCATGAACCCTTATTATTGTTAATATATGTATATTTGCCATATGTTACACTATCTAATATATCCATTCACCTAAAATTTTGTTGTTTGCTCCCCTCAAGTGGGGTTATACCGTTATCATTGCTATCAGCTCCCCCTTCTACCCTTTCCACCACTCTCTTCCCAAACCTTCAGGAAATCGTGACTCCTATTACTTTTGGGGGGACAGGTTACCCATGTTGAATTTCATGAATCAAACCATCTAAATTTTACCCATGACGATACGCAAGTCTAACAAGGCTAATGAGGTAGAACTGAAGCCATAATAGTAGGGGGAGGAAACATTAAGAATGAAAGGATAATTATGTATTTCATCAGTGCGATCATCCCTTCATTTTGGTCCTTCTGTAAGGGACTGTCCAATTGTTTTACAGCTGGGTTTGTGATCTCTACTACAACTACGTTCCTTCACATCTATTTTTTACTTTATGATACCTATTCCCATAGTACCTCATGAACAAATGGCTGGTATGCTTCTTCTATATGGACTTTATTGCTTCCCTACTAGATGGCTGCTTGTTTAATTTCAAGCCTTTAACACCCCACACACTGTATCTTTTAATATCCTGGCAACATCAGCTTCTTCACCGCATTTGCTTATGCACACATTTTATCTTCAGCAATCATGACAGGAGGGTGAGTATCCTACATTGCCACATTACTAGAACAAACCGTTCTTGTACTGATTTAAGATTTGAGTAGTGGCCCAAAGTCCATGTGCTTCCTTGATATATATATATAATGTATAATATATGATATATATATAAT
>NW_022103907.1:15431618-15434160 GCF_000313985.2 Echinops telfairi | reverse complement strand
CACCTCTCCACAATTTCTCTCAGATTCATTGTAATTTAATTTGTAATTTAATTTGTAATTGTAATTGATCCAAAGTGACTAAAATTGCTACACCTTCCTCACTCTATTTTAGAACCCTTACTATTTCCCTGTCCCTGTCATAAATGACTCACTACCTACCTTTCCCCACCTCCTTCCCTACCATGCCCCCCTGCCTACCATTGGTTCCTTGCTATCTCCTTGGGATTGATTATCCTGGCTATGCCTTCCCTGCCTACCATTGGTTCCTTTGCTTATCCTGCTTCTGCCCTCCCTGCCTACCACTGGTACCTTCCTCCACCTCCTTACCTTCCATGTCCTCCCTGCCTACCACTGGTTTGTCACTGTCTCCCTGGGATTGCTTATCCTGCCTATCTTTTATGGACTTTTATAGACACCAAAGAAAGAAGAGGGACAAAAAGAAAAAGAATAAAGAGAGAAGGACCATACAAATAGTACCAAGTTGAACTAGCTTCCTGACCCAGAGTAGATGAATATCTCTCACTTAAATGGCAAGCAGGGCCTGTTAAAATCCATCAGTCCAAACCTCTTTTCTTTCAGAGTTCCATATCCCACTAACTTAACAGCACATATATCCATTTAGTCCTCAACATTTGTGTCTGAGAGGCACACATCATAAAATTCCCCATTGCTTTTCCTGTGGTCAGGGATGGATTGGTCTAGTGCCCCATCCCATTACACCTTTAGCCTTCCACTGTGGCCCCCTTATGGGTAAACCTACCCAGTTCAGATGAGGTGCCAAGTGCTGCTCCTAAATCAGTAGTCTACAATCAGGTTTGTAGACTTTGTGGCTTCCTCTCATCTCTGGTCTGTTGCACTCTCCTCTTGGTTTGCCCCTGTGTGGGCGGGTCAGACTGGCTGCTCTCCCTGAACTGTATCTATAGGGCCTTCCTAAATAGCACTGTCATCTAGGTAGGGTTGTCTAGGTACAGGACATCCTGTCTGGAGCTGAGGCCAACCCTGCACTCATCTCTGGGAATAAGCTGCTCTGAGCAGGAATGTTGCCCTCAAGGATTGGCACACTGGAATGAGATCTACTCTCGATCACCCTTTACTCTGGAGATATAAACAATACCCTCCCCTTGAGTGGATAGTGCCCTAGTCCCCCATTGCCATCATCCCCTCACCTACACCCCTCTGTGGGACATAAAGGCATCTAAACAAGCAGCTATCTGTGTGAGATGTCAACTAAGTCCACATGGAAGACATACACCAACATCAGTGACTGAAGGATTATGAATCGTAATAATATGAAGCCAAAGGAGGGAATAGTATCAGAGTCTAGATTGTGAGATTCTGGTTTGCAAAAAAACTGTGAATGACAGTGGGAGCCCAAGATACACATGTGAGATCTACAAAGGAAATAGGTCTTTAGTGATTTCCCTCTGTCCATAATAGAGGGATGGGGTGAAACTGTTGCTAAACAGAATGCATTCAGGAGATGACTTTAGAAGATCAAAATGATAAACCTGACCTGAATGGTTAAAACTTTGTCACTTGATCCCCCCTCTGATGATGCACATTGGGACTGATCTGGTTTTCAACATTTTCTGTATTTTTGTTGTTTGTTTATATTGTGGTTTATCTCAGATATATTTTGTCATTGGGAGTGACCCTTTTGTATTTTTGTTATGTTTTCCTATTTTTCAGTATTTGAAAGCCAGGATTGATGACAGCAAGTAGAATAAAGGTTTCAGGGGAGGGGGCTACAGTGGTGTGAGGGGGTTCTGTGAAAGGGAGCTTATGTTGTGGAGTTCAAGAAGGACGACAATGTTTTGAATTTGATAGTGGTAGCAGTTGTACAGCACTGCCAGGTGCAATTAAAAAATGGAATGATAATATATGTGTATTAGCTCTCAATAAAATGATTTGGAGACAAAAAGCACATGGGGAAAAAAAGAAGAAGAAATCAAATGATGCCTTGTATTGGGCAAATCTGCTGCACAAGGCCTCATTGACACATGGAAAAGTAGAGGTTATCTTAAGGACAGAGGTGCATCTGACCCAAACCATGACACTTTTTATCGCCTCATATACATGGGGAATTTGGGTATTAAATAAGGAAGACTGAAGAAGATTTGATGCTCTCCAATTGTGCTGATGAAAAATCCTGAAAGTACCTTAGTAAAACCACGAAAAAAAAAAAAAAAAAAAAAAGAAAGTACCTTAGACTGTCAAAAGAGAAAAAGCTACTGTATACAAACATTCCTGGGGTGATAGCCAGGTAATATAGCAGGGAGAAGACCAAAAACAGGGATACACATGGTAGGCAACTAAAAAGGAGGTGGATAAAGGAAAAATAATAATAATAAAAGAGAAATGGATAGCAGGGGCACAGGGCACTAACCCACCCAAGGGGAGGGTATTGTGTATATCGCCACAGGGAAAGAGGGACCAGACTTCAACCCAGTGCTCCAAGGTGTGAATGCAACATGCCGGTGTAGAGTAGGGAACCAGTAGAGAGGTCTGGGGAGCCAGCCCCAGTCCCAACTATGACGTGGAC
>NW_022103907.1:15426751-15429767 GCF_000313985.2 Echinops telfairi | reverse complement strand
TTTTGAGAATGATGAGGGCATTGAATGTATAAATGTGCTTTACACAATTGCTGTATGTATGTATTGTGATATGTATGTATTGTGATAAGATTTGTAGGAGCCCATAATAAAACAATTAAAAATAAAAGAATGAACAAATCTGTCTTGGAAAAAGTACAACCAGAATGCTTCTTAGAGGCAAGCAAGCATGGCAAGAGTTTGTCTCATGGACTTTGGCCATGTGTTCAGAAGAGACCAATCACTGAGAAGGATATCATGCTTGGAAAAGTGGAGAAGCAATGTAAAAGAGGAAGGCCCTCAAAGAGATGGATTGACACAGTGGCTGCAACAATGGGCTTGAACATAAGAACAAGACAAGGCAGTGTTTTGTTTTGATGCACATTGTCTCCCTATGAGTAAGGACCAATTTGATGGTACCTAACAAGAATAACACGACTCTGGTGAAGAAACTCTAAGAATCTAATATTCGTAACATTTTAGCTATTCACTTATTTGGAAACCACCCTAGAGATTTCAGTTTCATTCAATGTATTTAGTTTGATTCGCTAATATGTACAGAATTTTCATTTCCTAATAGCAAGGAATCCCACAAATGAATCCCGTATGTTGAAGGCCTAACCCCTAGTATTTATGCACATGAACTTGTTTGGAAATAGGGTTTTTGAGGATGTTACCAGTTAACATAAGGTCAGTTTCGAGGACAGTGGGTAATAATTCAATTTAAGAAATTTTCATGTAAAAAAGAGAAGATGCCCAGAGAGAGGAGCGAGGAAAGATCACATCTATAATTCAAGGAAACCCTTAGGGCTAGAAGTAGTTTTGAGTATCAAGAATATTCCTTAGAGATTCTGAAAAGAATATGGTCATACTAAAATCCTAAACTCATACTGTTAATCTCTAGACAATGAGAAAATACACTTGTGATTGTAAGCATTGCAATTTCTAGTACTTCTAGCTGGAAGATTAGATTTCCAGGCTATATAATCTATGTTTATGACCATTTAGTTTATATTTTCAAAACTATTGAGGCTAAAACTTTCTCTGGAGTTCATAGGGTCATAAGAGCCTTTTGGGGTGCAACAAATTTGATGATTCAACTTAGGACTAGGTAGCACGAACCACAAATGAACAAGGCACCACCCTTAGATGCTCCCAGGGGAAACTGTGGAAGGCCTTCTTAGCAATAGGGTTAGAACAAGAACGTCTTTTCACAAGTACACTAAAATAATTGTTTTATGGGGTTTTTAATGATTGTTTCTGAGGACAGTGGTTGAAGTGCCTTTTGAGTTAAAAAGCAATATTTTGATAAGATAGGGTTAGAGAATGATGCAGAAGAGAGATTCTGACAGTGCAATCAAACTAACATCTTGAGAAAAACAAAAAACAAAACAAAACTTTGCTGCTTAAGACGTATAAAGAAGTTTACGATTCAAGAATGAGTTAAATCTTTAAAAAAATTGTCACTAACAAGTGTTATTTACTGATTTAACATGTTCACCAAGAAGCAAAGTAGGGAAATTGCTTACAAAGCCACTACTTAGCACATGTTTGACATTTTATTTTATTGTACTTACTCATTTGTTATAAAGATCACAGAGCCCTATGAATTTACTGGGTCAAAATACACGTTTTTTTTAACACATTATGATTTTTCTGAAATCAAGATATGCTTTAGAATCCATTTGGGAGAGTTACTTCTAGTGGTATACATTAATGTGCGTGTTGGGTTGAGTTGTCAATTCAAAAGTTCTTCAAAGTGATTGTCTTGATTTGGACATTGAAAGAGAAAGTCATTGAGTAATCCAAAAGATATAAAATCAGAGTGTCACAGCACAGATCCAGTATTTGTGAAGCAAATATCTGTCAGTTTCATACTTCCTTTCCAGATAAAAAAATTATGAATCCTAAAAAATGAGATATTTATAAGCAAAGTGGATCTGTGCTATGTTATAAAATTTTCATAGAAAACTCCAATTAGTGCAACTGACTACAGCAAAAAAAATGAAAGGAAGAAAGAAATACCTCACAGATGGAAATACTGTCAAAGTATCAAGATTCTGTTGTGACCAGTTTATGTGTCATTCTACACTCTTTATACATGTGCTGGAGGATTTCTTTCAGCACTATTTCATAATGTTACCAAAAAGGGTAAATGTTATGATAGATTTCATTGTATAGTCTATATAAAATATAGATTATATTTCATATTTGATTATATATACTACAGTATATTTGATTATGTATGAACATATGTCATATCCAATATAGTATATATAAAAATAAATATTTTATTAACTATATGGAATATGCCTATGTAAAATATAATCTTATGGCCTATACAGTATATATAAAATTTAGTCTTATAATTGTCTATATAAAATATAGTCATAATTTATAGTCTATATGAAATATAAACTATATGTAATGTGGGGTATTGTGGTACTATATGTTCATACAAAATAAAATATCTACTTATTTGATCTATATTAATTGTTTTAAAATTTTCCTACTGAATTTTTATATAATATAATTATATAATAAAAAATGTCTGCTGAATTTTTATATAATAGGTACAGAAAAGTATAAAATGTAAATGTACACACAAAAATGTGCTTCTTTCAGAATGTCTAGTGTATGTCCATTCCCAGTAATGTATATAACCTAATCATAGGGAGCCTTTTCAGAAAAATTCAGCTAATTATTAATTAATTTATTCTTCTAAATTTTAATTATGGTGCTGTTACTGAAAATACAGCAAAACACACCAATATGCCAGAATATGCACATACAATTTAGTGACATAGATTATATTCTTTGAGTTGTACAACCATTCTCACCATTATTTTCTAAGTTGTTCATCCCTCATTCACAGAAACTCACTATTCCAAAGGTTCCTATTTAGTCTTTTGTTAAGCATTAATTTCTATTAAATTGACAATTTTTTATTATTTTTTAAATCATTTTATTGGGGCTCATACAATTCATCACAATATAGAGATCAATTGTGTAAAGCACA
>NW_022103907.1:15422514-15426578 GCF_000313985.2 Echinops telfairi | reverse complement strand
TTTAGTTCATATGTATTGTGCATATAATGTGTTCTAGTTGCTGCATAAGGCATTGTGTATTTATCCATAAAAAAGACAGAACCCTCTTGATTATATTCTCTCTTAAAATAATTAAAAATTACACTGCCTGGCAAATGCTCTTTTAAAATAATTAAAAATTATGCCAAATGCTCTTTTAAAATAATTAAAAATTATGCCGGGCAGTGTAAAAGAGCATGCAATAAATTATTATCTATATGGCCTGGATTTGGTGGGGGTCTCCCCTTGCTTGCAAGCCTTGTGTTCAGGGCCAATAGATCTACCTCCGTTAGCTTTTAGGTATATCAGCTACTGATAGCTCTCACTGGATTCTTCATTGTCAATTCACTCGGCCATACATAATTGTCTTTCTTGAAGCCATTCATGACCCTTCTCAGGGGTCATCAAAAATTACATAGAAATGCAAAAGCCTAAGTCCCTTGCCTCAAATTGAATACCACCAAACAATCTCCCAGGTCCAGGGTTTCTATTAGAATGTCTGCTAAGACTTCTCTTTCTATCCAATTCTCACTTCCTCACTCTTTAAATGTGCATCTCTCATGAGCAGACTCCATAAACACATTCCCCATCTCAGAATCTGCTTCCAGAAAGCACCATGTAAGGCAGTATACCATATTCTAATTCTCAGTACGGGAAGAACACTGTTTATGGAGCTTTGTGCAGTAATTCATGTCTAAAAAAATGTCAATACATTTTATTTTTAATAGAAACCACAGTACCCTGACAAGATAATTAAAGTAAGAGAATTAAAATGTGATATTCATTAAGGGAGGCTGGTCTGTGAGTAAAACAAAACAAAAATAAGATATATTAAGATTCTAACACTATAGGTGTTTATTTTGTTATGAAAGAATAGCGATAAGTCGTAGGGTGAGTAGATATGACACATTGTTCTTTTGCTAGTGTACCTCTCCCTCCCTAGGGCACTGTGCTTACATATATGCCAGGGACAGCAGAATAGCAAAGAGAGAAAGAAGAGGAGGGTGCTTTCTTGAAACCTCAACCTGAGAATGGTCCACATCACTTTAATTCACATTGCATAAAACTGAGATCAGTCACCTCTCTGCAATGAAAACAGAAATGTCTCGATGGAGCCAAGGAAGAATGACTTTTTTATTTAAACTAGCAATTTCTCCAATACACATCTCATTTTCTCAGAATTAAAACACACAGACCACCAGGAAGGATGATCCAGCAAATTCATATTTACCTACTCCTTCTCAATGGCAAAGTTCCTAGCTAGCATGATCAGTTTGTACTCAACTCCTAGCATAAAGATTGGTGATTCGAATCCACCTTGTGGTGCCAGAGAAGAAATTCCTTATAAGCTGTTTCTGTACAGGTAATAACCAACAATAATGCATGGAGCCATTCTACTCCAGAACACATGAACTTTGCAATGAGTTAGAATCAGTTTGATCTGAATGAGCATAGGTCTCAATGGAGGTTTTGGAAATCAAGAAAATGAATCTTCATTTAGATTATTTATCAACAGATGACATTAGCCAGTAGGATACTGAAAATTAAGGGTAAATAAGGGAAGCTTGCTCTTCCATACACATATTCTACAAAACTGCCACCACATTATAGTATTACTATAGTAATTGACATCGCATGGGTTCCTAATAGGCACATGGTAGTTGATGAAAAATAATTATTCAATGAATGGCTAGAACAATTGATAAATAACTACAGAGCCTGAAACTTATAAAACTATAAATCAATAATCCATATATCCTAAAAATATTTTAAATAAGCAGGAAAAAATTACTCAAAGTAATGACAGATAATAGTAATTACATGGAAAATATAAAATCTCAGTTATATTAGAAGCACTCAACTCAAATGAATGCATTTTGTAATTATTTGAATTTTACGAAATGAATAACACAGGTTATGGATACAACTGTTAAGATTATATTGCTCATTCCCCTCACCTTATATAAAAGAAGATTGATTTTTTATAGGTTAAAATTCTCTTGGGAGTCAGTGGTAGAATTCTGCCTTCCATGTGGAAGACTGGTTTGATTCCTGACTAACGTACCTTGAATGTAGCCACTAACCATCTGTCAGTGGACATTTGTTCATTGCTATGACATGGTATAGGTTCAGTGGAGCTCCAGCTTATGACCAGCTAAACAGTCAGCCTGGTAATATACTGAAAGTCAGCCAGTGAGTACATCGACCCTATGGCTCACCTGGGCCTGAGGGTGTAGGTCTTGGCAGTGTTTCTTCTCTTGGTGGTTCGGGTCATCCTAAGGTGGAGTCAACAGTGGCTAACAGAACAGTAATATCATCTCAAAAGTTCAAGGGCCTGTAGGTTCATATTTAATCTATTTGTATTTATTCCACAAATATAAATGGAGAATGAAATTAACAGTCTATAAAACATATAAACTTGAAAGTATACCTATTGCCTATGTCCAAAAATTGCCAACAAAAGTAATTTCTCAGTTATTATCTGAGTTATTTGAATTTAATAATATACTTTTCCTTCCAAATATTTACACTGAATTTTATTTCCTATAGCTGGACTCATTTCCCTGGGCTTCTTCTTAGAGTAGTTGAAGAGCAATTTTATAGAGATGATAGCTGTAGTACTTTATTTTAATGGAATTTAAAGAGGGAAAAAATGACATTAAGTGACTTTAACTCTCTGTTGGATCCTTAAAGGTTTAAAGTATCAGAAATGACACTGTTATGAAAACATAACTAATTCAAGTGATGTCTTGATAAAAGAAGTTTTACATTGCTTTTTGTGAATAGTTGGCATGGCCCGAGAACACGTCTTTTTTGGTGTTGCAAAATATCAGTGTTCTTGGTGCTTGGTTCAGTTTCTACCCCGGACTGGGGCACTCCTCTTGCAGTCTGTGAAGTGGCGGTTGCTCAGCTTTTAGATGTACTCTTTGGAGAATTGCCACCTAGCCTGGAAATGCTGGCAAATGACACTCTCTAAAGGTGGTCTTTAGTTAATGGCTAGCTGTAGTTGTTATTACTTGTCATCTATTTAGTTCTGACTCAAGGGGACCCTAAGTACAAACATTGACTAGCCTTCAACCATCCTCATATTGTTACTGTTGGACCACATTGTCCCAGCCACTGTGTCCCATTATCTCCTTTAGGGTCTTCCTGTTACTCGCTGATTCTGTACTTGACTGAAGTCCCTCTTCAGGAACTGATCCTTGAAATAATATGTCTACAGGACATAAGAGGAATCTTCCTTGCCCTCATATGGAGAATTCTAACCCTACTTTTCTAAGAAAGATTAGTTTGTACTTCTTGTAATCCATAGATATTTAGTATCCTTTGCCAGTGCCATAATTGAAATGCATGAATTTTTCTTCAAGATGTTTTAAATTCATTTTGCAACTTTTGCATGCATACAAGACAATTGAAAATATCATGGCTTGAGTTAGGTACACCTTAATCTTCAAAGTATTATCTTTCCTTTTTAGCACTCCATGTAGGCATTTTGTAACAGATTTGCCCAAGGCAAAACATCATTTGATTTTCTGACTACTGATTCCTTGAGCGTTTGTTGCCAATCCAAATAAAAGGAAATCCTTGGCAATTTCAATCATCCCCATTTACCTTGATGCTGCTTATTAGTCCAGTTATGAGGCTTCTTGTTTTCACATTGAGTTGTAATCAGTGCTGAGAGCTGTAGGGACTGATCTACATCAGCAAGTTCCTCTGGTCCTCCTTGAGTTCTCCAAGGATTGTTGCGTCATCTGCATAACACAGGTAGGTAATGAGCCTTCTTCTAATCCTGGTGCTGTATTCTTCACTTAATCCAACTTCTTAAATTATTTTTTCTACATACTGATTAAATATGTATCATGGTATTAAACACACCCTATGCCTATGTTTAAAACTTCCATTTTCCTCTTATTCTATTTGAACAACTGTTCCTTAGTGCATAGTCAGGTTTTGCATAAGCCCAATTTAGTGTCCAGGAATTTTCATTCTTCATATTACTATTCATAATTTGTTTTGATCCATAAAATTAAATGCCTTTCCATAGT
>NW_022103907.1:15418136-15420105 GCF_000313985.2 Echinops telfairi | reverse complement strand
TCCGCTCCTTTCCTCCTCCTTCCTTTGTCCCAGCTTCCCTCTGGGTGTGGTGTGGTAGGTCAGCTCCCCTCCCACACTGGACAATCTACTTCCATCCTCTGTGGTGCTCCCTTCCACGGTGGGGGCCGGGCCAAATCTAGCTAGGGCCGGCGCCTAGTCCAGTCTCTCCGTGGATTCCTCTGCGTTTTACATTGCTCCTCTGATTTGGTGTGTCCTGATGGGGTCTGTATGCCCGTTTCAGTTCTGTGGAGACACAACCAACACTCTCCCCCCCTGGTGGGCCAGTGCCCTGTTCTCCCCATGCCACCAACCCAGCCTCTCCCCACCCTGTTTCTTGATTGCAGGTGATTATAATGATATGGAGAGATAATTTCTGCATTCTTCTGCAACATCTTTCTTTGGAATGGGTATGAATATGGATTTCTTTCATTCAGTTGGCTGAGTAACCAATCTTCTAAGTTTCTTAGTATAGCCTCATGAGTTTTTTCAGTCCAGAATCAGTTTGTTGAAACATTTCAATTTGTATTCTGTCAGTTCTTAGATTATTGTTTTTCTCAAATGCTGCCAGTGCAGCTTTGATTTCTTTAATTACTATGAGTTCTTCAAATGGTTGATTGTCAATCAATTTTCTTTGTTACATTGACTTTGTAGTCCTTCCATTTCTTTTGATATTTCCTACATTAGTTAATAATTTCCCCACAGACTCCTTCGCTATTAAAATTTGAGGTTTGATTTTTTTTTCTCCAGTTCTTTCACTTTGAGAATGCCAAACTTATTCTTCTTTTAGTTTTTCAATTTCAGGTTGATGTACATTTAATTATAATACTTCCTTTGTCTTCTCAATATGTCCTTTAAATTCTTGTGCTTGACTTTTTAATTTCATTTCTTCCTTTCTGCTTTAGTTGTTCTAAATTCAAGTATGCATTTCAGAATCTCTGATGTCTATTTGGTTTAGAGATGTCTCTGAACTCATGTGGAATCTTCTCAAAGTTATATTTTGAGTCTTATGCACTTGTTTTCATTTGCTTCATCTTCAACATGAACTTGTATGTGAGCAATTGGTAGTCACTGTGCATTTGTACCCCACCCTTTTTTCAGAGATGATATTGAGCTTCTCTATCATCTCTTTCCAAATGTATGTTCTCTTTGATTCATGTATGGTCCATCCTCAAAGTTCAATTATATAGTCATTATTTTGGGGGGATATGGTTTACTATAAATAAATTGCTAGTCTTACTAAAATTATACCATGTAATCTTCAGTATTATTTCTATCACCAACACCATGTGTTATACATAACTGCTGACCCTTCTTTGCCACTGTGTCAGCTGCCATTCTGAAGGAAGTAGTTGCCGAAAACTACTATGCATTCTCAGCATAGGAGATCATATTATTATCTGATTCAAAATGTCCAATGCCGGTCCATTTTAGCTCACTAATTCCTAGGCTATGAATCCTGATGGGTTTAATTTCATTTTTGATACCTTCTAATTTTTCTGGATTCTTACTTTGTACAAATCAACTCCGTTGCCTTCAAGTAGATGCCAACTTATAGCAACTGGGTAGGACAGAGTATAAGCGCTTCATAGGGTTTCTAAATCTGTAATCTTCATGAAAACAGAACACCATATCTTTCTCCCATGGGGTGGCTTGTGGGCTCCAACTGCTGACCTTTCTGTTTAGCTGCCAAATACTTAACCACATTGCTGGGCTCCTTGACTGACTACACAAGGCACAAAGGAGTACCCCTTACCTCATGGTTGGACAAGATGTTCCTATGTGTGCACCTGACATCCCCCAGGATTAAGCTGTGAATTAGCTGACTCCACCTTTACTTATGATTTTTCTTATCTCTGCTTCCCTCATTCTCGTAAAGGTTTCACCTGAGAGCATTCCCCCCAGAAATGACTTGAACGATAGTCCTCACATCAAGGTCTGGTGGAACTCTTTGTCTGGAATCTCTACATTT
>NW_022103907.1:15414098-15417568 GCF_000313985.2 Echinops telfairi | reverse complement strand
TGTAAGGTAGAATTGGGATCATGATGATAGTGGGGGGAGGAGGAAGGAAGCATTTAGGAACTAGAGGAAAGTTGTATGTTTCATTGTTGCTACACTGCAACCTGACATTTCTTAATATGTAGAGAGGTTACATGGAGATAGCCGATTTATGGAGTTGGGAAAACAGTAAATATGTGGCTAAAGACACTTCTCAATAAGCAAAGGCAAACTATAATAACTATAAGTGAACACATATTGATCATGTGGGAGTCAGAAAAATTCATCTTTGCTTCTTCAGGTAGCTGATGACCACGCTGTATTGATTACACACAGTTCTTTGTTGGCTCATCTGTTTCAGATGCCATTTCTTAAGCATACTGATGTGACCATTCAATTGAAGAGATTTTTAATGATTACACAAAATTAATTTAGAATTAAATCATTATGAAAAATTAAATTGTATTGGTTAATTAAGGTATATTTATAGAGCTAATTATAACTTACTGATGTTTAGCCTTTTTTCACTTTTTATAAAATTTCATGTGATTGTGAAGAAGCCCTGGTGGACCACTATCCACCAAGTCAGCAGCTTGAAACCACCCCTTGCACCACAAGAGAAAGACGAGGCTTTCAAGTTCCTTAAGATTTACAGCCTCAGAAACACCAAGGACAGTGCTATTCAGTCTTATAGGGCAGGCGTGACCGGGACATTGGAATGCCAGAAAGGAAGGACATACTCCCCATGTCCCACCCTGAAAGAACTGAAGGAAAACATTTAAGCCAGGAGTGGCAAATTTAAATTTTTTACGGAGGCATAAAAAAAAGGTAAAAAGAATACACTCAGTCACTATACCAAAAAGTCATTTATACTATTTCAAGGCATAGTTTATTATCAAGAAGCAATGATACTGAAAGAAGATATCCAAGCTGCACTGAAGACATTAGCCAAAAGCATGGATCCAGGAATTGAAACAATACAATTGAAAAGTTTCAACATACTGATAAAGCCCTGGAATCACTAGTTGAATTAGGCCAAGAAAATTAGATGACAATCAAGTGGAAGAGATCCATATTTGTACCCATTCCAAAGAAAGGTGACCCAACAGGAGGCTCAAATTATAGATCAATATCATTCATAGCACACACAAGTAAAATTTTGCTGGGGATTGCTCTATAATGGTTGTAGCAGTACATTGATGTAAATTCTGTCCAAATTGGGAAGTATTTAGAGCAAGGGATATCATTGCTGATGTCAGCTGTATCTTGGCTCAAATCAAGGAAGATGAGATATATATTTACTCATTTTTTTATTGATTAGGTAAAAGCATTTGGCTGTGTACATTGTAACCAACTATGGGTGAGATTCAGAGAAATGGAAATTCCAGAACACTTCATTGTGCTTAAGTGGCACCTGTACATATGTCAAGAGGCATACAAAAGAATACTGCATGATTTAAAATCAGGAAAGTTGTGTCAAGGTTGTATCATGTCAACAAATTTATTCAGTCTGTATTCTGGACCATATGGACCAGAACGTGACATCAGGAATAGAGGAGCTTGATTAAAATGTTGCAATTTGGAGATGATACAACCTTGACTGCAGAAAGTGAGAAGAACATGAAACACTTGATGAAAATCAAGGATTGCAACCTTCAGTATAGATTACAACTCAATATCAAGAAAATCAAACTCCTCCCAACTGGACCAAGAGTTCCATGATAAATGGATAAAAGATTGAAGTTGTCAAGTATTTCATCTGACTTGGATCCATAATCAATGCTCATGGAAGGAGCAGTCAAGTGATCAAACAATGCATTTCATTGGGTCAATCTGCTGTACAAGACTTCTGTAAAGTGTTGAAGAGCAAGGATGTCACTTTGAAAATGCGGGTTCCTCTCTCCTAAGCCATGGTATTTTCATTCTTTTCATATGCATGTGAAAGTTGGACATTAAATAAGAAAGAACAAAGAAGAAATGATGAGTTTGAATTAAGGTGCTACAAAGAGTACTGAAAGGCCCATGGCCTGCCAAAAGAAAAATGGGTCTTGGAAGTGCTATGCCAGACTGCTCTTTAGAAGGGCGGATGGCAAGAATTCTTCTTACTACTCAAACATAACAGAAATTGTGAGGACAGCCCGGGATCACACGTTTCCTTCTGTTGTACAGAGTTGCTATGCATTCGAACTGACTCCATAGCCCCTAACAATTACAAGCAAGAATAATTTGGAACTGATTCTATGGCAGTAAGCATTGGTCTTGTATATGATTGGACTAGCCACTGCCATGAAGTAAATTCTGACTCAGTGACCCTGTGAACTAAAGGTGTCAAAAGCCCTTTCTTTCTCCAGTGGAGTGGCTGCTGGCTTGGAACCTTGCAGATCACAGCCTGACATATAACCACCACTTCGCCACAGCTCTGATGTCACCATAGTTCTCTGTTGGGCTGCTAACCCCAAAAGAAGATCAGCGGTTCTGAACCGCCAGCCACTGCAAGGGAGAAAGACAGGCTGGGAAACCCGGAGGGGCATTTTGAACCTGTCCTATAGGTTCACCAAGACTCAAAATTGGCTAATGGCAGTGAGAGTCAGTGAGAAACAGCACTAAACATACATCTAGTAATTTAAAATTAAAAAAAAATGTTTATTCTCTATTTTTGTTCAGTTACTATCCCCCCCGACTCCCATATGTTTGAAATCATCAAAATGTCACAAAAGACTCCAATAAGGCTTCCATTTTACTTTTCCTCCTAATTTTAGCCACTCAGACCAATGTTTATGAAGATTGAGGAGTAAAGAATTTGTAGGGTCTTTTTTAAAATTTTTTAAGGCTGTGAACCTTCAATCTCATTTTTGGTGGTTTGTAAAGAAGCAAATCTATATGGTTAAACAGCACATCACAACAAATGGAATCAGTAATAATATCCTGTTAAACATCCCATATATGTGGTTTTCTTTCTTTTTTTTCTCTCCCTTCTTTCCTCCCCCTTCTATAATTCCCTATCCCTCCACTTCTCTCTGTGCCAATCCCATTCTTGGCCTCTTCCTAGTCTTTGGAGTTTTATTTTTTGGTGTAAAACCCCTTTTCTTTTTCTTTGTTTTTCCATGTAATCATGGTATTACATATTTATAAGATTCACTCATTTTGCTAAGGATAACATTCCCTAGTTTTGTGCATGTCTTGTGGTGTTTAAGACAGTTATCATTGTTTTCATGGATGCATAATATTTCATTACATGAATGTATCACAGTTTGTTTATCCATTCCTCTATATTCAGAGTTTTGGGTTGTTTCCATGTTTTTGGTACAATAGAAATAGGTTCAATACACATAGGTGTTCACATCAAAACACATGTTTTCTGATCATGTTGTTTTCTTTATTTCTTTAGGCTATGTGCCCAGTAATGGGATTGTTGATTCAGAAGGTATTAGTATTTGTTTAAGGAAACACCAAAGTGTTATCCATAATGGATTTACAATTCTACAGCCCCACCA
>NW_022103907.1:15411221-15412126 GCF_000313985.2 Echinops telfairi | reverse complement strand
ATAAAACATGTACCTAGAATGAGTTGATAATTACTGGCAATTAGAATGTGAAACAAAAGAAATGAATAGTAGTTGGAAAATGTAGCCTTGCTTAAGGATGCAAAGCTGAGTTTACATGATAGAATTTTGCAAATCAATGAGTTCTTCATTACAAACATTTTTTTCAACAAAATACATAGTGACTTTGCAAGTCGATTTCACCAAATGGAATAATACATAGGAATCATAGTGACAATATCTGAGGGGGAAAGTGATAGATATGCTGATTACTGTCAACCAAAACAAAGCCACGGGCCAACTATGGAATTCAATTGCTCATATACAAGTTCAGGTTGAAGCTCAAAAAATTAAAACATATCCATAAGTGACAAAACACAGCATTCAGTATATCTTTATTTAACTTTAGAGTTTGTTATGTTGTTTTCTTTTGGTTAATTTTATAAGGGTGCAACCATATTTGATCCTGTAGGTTCTAAGTACCTACAGATATTTTTACCATGATAAAATAATTTCTCATGTTGCTAATACTTTAAGAATTTTTATGAAGAAGCAAAATTGTATTTAGTAATGCCTCTAAGTTATCTAGAAAGATGTGGGTTTTTTTAATTTAGACTATTAATATGATAAACATCCCTGGTGGTGTGAACAATGACCTGCTTGGCTGCTAACCCAAAGCCTGGTGGTTTGAACCCTCTCAGTGGCTTTGAAGGATTAAGATTTAGCAATCTGCTACCATGAATATGATAACCAAGGAAAGCTTGCATGATGTATTTAATAACACCAAACACCACAGAATAGCTTATAAGGATAAGCAATGTTGAGTATCTAAAACTATTCAATTATCCCCACTTTCCTAAGCAATCATTTCTTATTTTGATGTAATTATTAATAACTCTGATACTATG
>NW_022103907.1:15407590-15408945 GCF_000313985.2 Echinops telfairi | reverse complement strand
TACACCTTTTTGTTTGTTTGTTTTATGGACATTTATTTGTATTAGTCATGCTTAAATCTTATTCCATGATCCTCCACCCAGCTCTCTGCTCCACAAAAGATGCATGGTTTTGTCATACCTCCAGATTTCACCTTAAAGGCTGGTGTACACAGAATAACAATTTTATGTCTTAAAAGTAGAAATGTTTTACTGTAGACAAAAAGACTTTCTTCAAATCTTTATCTCAGGTATCTCTTCTTAAGAGAAGCTATGACTTTTCCTCCATCCTCTGAGACTGGTGGCCACCATGAGTGCTAAAGGCCCTTGTCCTTGGGAACACCCACATAACCCACCGCATCTTTAGTGAAAGTTTGATGTTGTACTACATTCTTGGCTCTCTACATTGATTTGCTTTGAGGCAAGCACAGTAAGCTTTGAATCGCCCTCCCAAAGGAAACTTGATTATTGTATACAGTTAACTGAAAGGTTGGAATTCCATGTCCACCTAGGGGCATCTCAGTAAAACGGCCTGTTGACATTACTGTCAATCAGCCACTGGAAACTGTAGGGAGCAGAGCTCTACTCTGACCTTCATAAAGTAGTCAGGAATTGAAATTGACCCGGCAACAACTCCTTAGTTATTTCTTTGATCTAAAGAGTCAAATCTTAAGGAACAGTTGACTTAAAAATCATTGTCCGGGTTGCAATGGTGAAAAGCCAATTGTACGTCTGAAAGAATATTTGCAGGATCTACTGTAAAGTTTGTGAGCAGCCTCAATTAAAACAGCCTGCTCAAATAGTCAAGGCTAAGTGAATTAATTAATGAGACCAGAAATCTTAATCTATGTACATTTAGTTCACTCACCAAAATTTTTGCTTTTACATCCACCTCCCTGGCCCCAAATGATAATTTTTGTACACTACATCTGATGATTTCTAAAATGGAACTTCATTTTAAACATTTCAGGATCCGTCCACAACCTTCAAGGACCAGAGCCATCTTTCTGAGGGGAATTTGTCCCTAGAAGCACAGGAAGAAATGAATAAGCACATGTTCTGTTTATTACACTAAAACCCACACTTCAAGGAACCCAACTATCATGATCTCAATTCTACCTTACAAATCTGGCTAGACCAGAGGATGTACACTGGTACAGACAGGAACTGAAAACACCGGGAACCCAGGACAGATGAACCCTTAAGGAACAGTGGTGAGAGTGGCGATACCAGGAGGGTGGAGGGAAGGTGGGTTGGAAAGGGGGAACATATAACCCCCTCCCTGGGGGATGGACAACATAAAAGTGGGTGAAGGTAGATGATGCACAGTGTAAGATATGACAAAATAATAATAATTTATAAATTATCAAGGGTTCATA
>NW_022103907.1:15406047-15407093 GCF_000313985.2 Echinops telfairi | reverse complement strand
CCAGAAAACATGCACTCTTGCTGCATTACTTGGATTAAACCATGAAAATAGAAGCACATAAGAGCTTTTAGACTTTAGAAGATGCTGTGGAAGAACAGCATTCCCTGTTTTTCTTGGGTTTAGAAATAGAGTCCTTCCAGGCCAGTGGGGATGAGTTCCGGCTCCTGCAAGAATCTGTCAAGCAGAATCAAACCTGAAGAACTAAATGGTGTGAGTTACCAAGGAGGAATCAGTGGTGACTTTGATTTTGAATAAACTTACTATTACATGCTAAAAATATGTGACCTAGAACTCACCCACCCTCCCTCTCCAACACCCACAAGAGAGTTTCAAAAAATGTTTGTTAAGTACAGACATTCAGAGATAATGGCTGTTTATTTTACTGTATAACATTTTCTTGACTCATGATGGAGGGGAAGAGAAAACAAATTATTGCTCAAAAACAAACCTAAACAAAACAAACTCATTGTCAGCGAGTCAGTGCTGACTCCTAGCAACCCCTGTGGGTTTCCTAGACTGTAACTGGGTATAGCAATAGAAAGCCCAGTCTTTCTCTTGTGGAACTGCTGGTGGTTCTGAATTGCTGACCATGTGGATTGCAGTCCAACAAAACCACTACACCACCAGGTCTCCAAAGTACTTGCTAGAAAGTAGATATGTGTTAATTTGGTTGGAGAGGAAAGCAATACACAATAAAGAGGAGACTAGGAGAATTTGATGGGATTAGACGAAGACAATGAGTGGATGCTACCTCAGACACAATTGTAACCTGAGGACTAAAGCTTCAAAGAAAGCAGAAGACAGCTGTACCAAGAGCAATGTACTGTTGATTGGCAGACAAACAAGATCTTGCTACACCAATGCCCTGTAGACTGTATTAAGAGATGTATTACTCTGGCAATCCTTTGGTGGCCATTCTGTTCTATTTGCATATACTTGAGTATATTAGCGTATATCTTAGAGGTGCACTGCCTTTGGGGGTCACCCTCTCAAACCTGTGTTATTTGTTTCTCTGTTTTTTAGTAAATGAAACCTAGGGATATTGA
>NW_022103907.1:15403106-15405947 GCF_000313985.2 Echinops telfairi | reverse complement strand
TCCCAAGTTTTAGCAAATAAAAAAGTAATAAAGCATAGATCCAGGAATGAGTTCTGGGCTCACACTGAATCCTAGCTCCAACTTATGAACCTTTAGTTCTCACATCATGGTTCTGCTTGGTACTGACCTTCATGAAACAGTCACTGAAGACAAGGATGCTATAGCAAAGTGTGGTGAAGAAAGTCGACGGTGCCTGGCTATCAACTGGAATAGTGTCTGGGGTCTTAAAGTCTTGTATTAAAACAAGCAGCCATCTAAGTGGTGAGTCAATTAAGCCCACCCAGAAGAAGCACACCAGCCTGTGTGATCCAAAATATCAATTACAAAATTTGAATAGGATGAAGAGAAAAGTATCAGCGCTAAAACTATGAGCTCACAATTTGTAGAATGCTATGGGGGACTGTGGGAGCACAAAACTCATCTGAATGGTATCTAGTCAGAGCTGCTGGCAAATCCACTCCAGCCAAAGGCTGTCCCAGACAGCCTTACTATCAGGCAGAGACCATTGTAATCGTGATTATGCTGGATAGAACTCGATGCATGGGCAGTTGACCTCAAAATATACATAACCTGAATTTGTTCTGGGTGGAAATATCTCTTAGATGTTCCAAGACCGAAATTTATTCACTGGATTTTTGAATGTTGATGGGGTCTTCTTCCATTAACACATTATTTGTATTTTTGTCTTTAGACTATTAGGACCTTGTTTTTACCAACTTAGTGTGATCTGTTGTTGATTGTTTTCTGTGGGGTTACCAGCTGTGAGGCACAGGAGAATGTACAATGATAATAACTGATACAAAGTGTTATAAGGAATTCAGGGGTGAGGTATGGGTAGGGGAGTAAAAAAATGAAGATGGGAAGCAGGAAGGAAGCACTAGAACTGATTGTGATTACACAACCCATTTTAAAGGTGATTTGACCATGCAGAGGTGAATGGAGGAATGCTCTAAGATAGATGCAGTGCTGATTGTAAAATTCTCCTTGATATGATTGAATGATTGAATTATTCAATTGTATGATATGTAAATTGTGTGCCAATAAATACGTTGGGGGGAGAAATAAAGGTTGTGGTTGTTGTTAGGTGCCATTGACTCTTTTCCAACCCATAGCAAACCTATGCATAACAGAATGAAACACTATATAATCCTGTGCCATCCTCACAATTGTTCCCACATCTGAGCCCATTGTTGACACCACTGTGTCATCCATCTTTGCCCCTCCACTTTACCAAGCATAGCATCCTTCCCCAAAATCTTGCCACCCTTTCCTCTAAGGAGCACTCTGGCTGTATTTTCCAACAGATATTTGCTTTTCCTTTTAGCAGTCCATGGTACTTTCAATGTTCTTCTCCAGCACCACAAAATCAAATGCATTGATCAGTTTTGGTTTCCTTGTCCAATTTTCACATGCTTATGAAGAAATGGAAAATACCATGGGTTGAATCAGGTACACCTTCGTCCTCAAAGTAACAACCTTGCTTTTCAATTCTTGGGAGAGATCGTGTGCAGCACATTTACCTAATGCAACACAGCATTTGATAATTGTGTTTTAGTTGACTTAATTTTGTGTATTTTATGATGTGAGATTAATTATCTTTTAGTCTTTTTCTAGCATCTCTAGTGGGGAAAAAATACTCTGTCCCAACTGAATAGGTTTTGTATCTTCATTGAATATTATATAATAATAATGGATATATTTCCAGTGTTTATTCTGTTCCTTTTATCTATGTGTGTACGCTAATGCCAATTCCATTTGTCCTGATCATCTTACCATGGTCACAAGAATGAATGTAAGGCGATGTAACTCCTTTGCCTTTGTTCTTCATTGTGAATTTCCTCTCCCTACTGGATATGAAAATGTTAGGCTCTTTTAATTTCTACATGAACTTTCAAAAGAAGTAATTAATTTCTGTGGATTACCATTCATATGGTATTTAGTGTATACTTCAACTTAATGATAGCTCCTTTCCTGTGGAAACCGAGTCTCCCACGCCTAAGTTCTGTATCTGTTACAGGTCTTGCTGTAACTAATGAAATGAAAGCCATGCTTATTATGCCCAATAATCTGTAGGTGTATGAGATATTGGTTGTGCTCATTTATGTGGCAAAAGTGAAGAGACTAATTCCCAGTTACTTCAGGATGGCTGGTGTGTGCTGTCTCTAAAAGTTACTGCTGCTTAAAGCAAGTATATGGTCAAGGGCTGGGACAGATATGGAGCCAATCAGACGTAGGGTAACACACAACCAGATTGCTAAAGTACAACCACTGAGATGGATAAAATTGGTAAATTGTTAGCTTGTCTTCTCCAGAAAGCACAAATAGGATATACTTACATTTATTACGTATCAGATGATAAAATAGAAATTTGAACCCAATACAATTTTTTACTATCCTATTGTCATCACAATCAACTTGGAATATGGTTCTTTATCATTTTTTTGATGATTACTTTTAATTTCACATATCTCCTTTTAATTCTGAAGCATTTAGTATTTAAATCCTGTGAAAATATGAATGTAATTGCAATGTTAAAAGACAAATCATCAAAATAGAATTCTGATCATTTAGTTTCTACAATAGAAAGAATACTTCTTTGGGATAATGGTCAGATTAAGACAAATGACTTTTGTCTTCATGACATTCTACTAGAAGTGAAATAAGATAAATGACTGCTGCTACATTCATTATATCCACTTTCTTTATTTGTTCTTTTTTATTTTTAGTCTATTTTTATTTTTATTAGGGGCTCATGCAACTCTTATCACAATCCATACATACAATTGTGTAAAAAACATTTGGACATTCATTGCCCTCATCATTCTCAAAACATTTGCTCTC
>NW_022103907.1:15395842-15397502 GCF_000313985.2 Echinops telfairi | reverse complement strand
TCTTCCTTTTGTTGATTTCCAGCCTTATGGCACAGTGGTCAGAGAGAGAAGTCTGTATGATATCAATTTGCTTAAATTCATGTAGATTCGTCTTATGCCTCAACATGAGGTCTATCTTCAAATATGTGCCATGTGGATTTTAGGAGAATGTGAATATTTTTGTATTTGGATGAAAAGCTCTGTAAATATCTATCAGGTAAGATTGTCTAATTTTAGTATTTAGATCTCTAGCCTCCTTGTTGAGTTTCTTTTCCTGTGATTTATTTTTCTTAGAGAGCAGTGTGTTGAAATCACCCAGTATAATTGTTGAGGCTGTGCTTTCTTTTTTCATCTTTTGGAGTGTTTGGTTGACATATTCAGTGGGTCTCTCATTTGAGGAATATATGTTTACAATGCTTAGTAGTTCTTTGTTTACCATTCTTTTGAGCATAATACAGTGTCCCTCCTTATATCTTTTTATGGTTTTTGCTTTGAGGTAAATTTTATCCGAGATTAGGATCACAACCCCTGCTTTTTGTGAATTGCTCTTTGCTTGGTATGCCTTTCTCCAGCCCTTGATTCTCAGCCTACTTTTGTCTGTAGCCTTGAGATGTGTCTCCTGTACACAGCAGATTGATGGCTTGTGTTGTCTACGCCAGTTTGCTAGTCTCCGTCTTTTAATTCCTGAGATCAGGCCATTGATATTCAGGGTTATTATCTCCATCTGTGGACTTGGTGATGTCATCTTATACCTTTTGTGTTGGGTGTTTTCCTACTTTTCTTTCTCATTGGTCTGTTGTGCATATGTGTGTGTGTGTGTCATTTTTTACTTCTTTCCATCCTTAAGCCAATGCTATCTTGGTGTCTGCTTTCTCTTTGTTGCCCTATGGGTGAGGTTGTTCTATGTGGCAATCTCTTAGTTATGCTTGGTGAGTGTTGCTCTTCTGCCTCTCATACTCCTTTTCTTCAAAGTTGGATAGTTTAACTATTATGTGCTTTGTTGACTTCTCCTTGGGATTCAGTGTAGCCGGTGTTCTTTCAGCTTCCTGAATGTTTGCCTGGTCTTCATTCATTAAGCTGGGGATGTTTTCCAAGAATTCTCTCACTGTTGTTGCAGATGACTTCTTTGTTGTGTCTTCCTCCGGTAAGCCGATAATCCTAATGTTGTTCTGCTTCATAGCATCAGACATAGCTCATAAGCTTTCTTCAGCTTCTCTGATGATCTTATTCGAATTTTGTTCGCGTTTGTTAAAGTCTGCTTGGCTGTCCTCCAAGTCACTTATGCGGTTCTCTGCTTCCTCCAGTTGATTCTTGAGGTCCGTGTTTCAGCTACTGGCTTTTGTTTTCTCCTCCCTAAGGGCCTGTATTTCCCTTGGGTTTATGGTCTTTATCTCCTCTATCATTTCATCCTTTTTTCTGTATTGTTTCCATCATCTCCTGTATGAATCCAAGCAGCATTCTGAAAATTTATTTCTGTTGTAGCTCAATGTCTGCTTCTTCTATGCATGTCGTTATGTTCTGGACATCTTCTGCCATTGCCTTTTATTTCTCCTGTCTTATCTTTGAGGTTGTTGGGGCTGATGGCTGTTTGCATTACGTTGTTTTAGAGAAGCCAGGTGCCATTCTCCAGGGAGTCGAAGAGCACTGGCTCTCTCTTGGAGACTTGTAGGAATGCTTCTTC
>NW_022103907.1:15330517-15394465 GCF_000313985.2 Echinops telfairi | reverse complement strand
TTTTTTTTTCCATTACAAAGGTTTTCAATATTTTGTCTGCTCACCATCCACATTCACCTGTTTATTTCTTTACTCCAGGGACAGCCTTCATCATCCAAAAGCATCTAAAAACTGCAACTCCCATTTACCATAAAACAAAAATATTGTAAGACTCAAAATAACAAACCATAATTAAAGATATTTAGCTATTTGTTTGTTTATTAAAGGGGTATCCCTCCTTTTCTTCTTTTCTTCTCTCATTTTATTCCTATTTACTATGTAAGTAATTTTGTTTATTTTTGTTAGAGTTTATAAGAAAAAGATGCCAAGGGACGATTGAATGTGTAAGATATTTCATGAGGAAATCCCTGTGAAGGATAAAGTTATGGGCGTGGAGAGCTTGGTACAGGTTTGCCCCCTGTAAAAGGAGTGGGAGAAAGAAGGAATGGTTATGAGGAGCAGTATATTTAAAGAAGTTTCTAACAGGTAATTGAGGAATCCTTCCATCAACGTCTTATATTTCATGTGAACTGCCCTACCCTGACCCCCCTGTCATTGTCAGAAAGTGACTGGGATTGACACAGGGGTTACATGTCCTTGGTGGGGAGATGCTGAGGAAGTCTGAGAGACAGTAGCTGGGGCTTTCCGTTCATTAGGTTCCCTATACTAGGAGATCTGAGCAGCACTTTATATTTTGGTGGAACGCAGATTACACATTTTATAGCTTATTGTTCTTTATTTCTTTGTCTTATTTAAAAACATTTCCCCACTTCCATGCTACTACACATTTTTCTAAGAAATTAGTACACTGGTGTTTCAAATAAACTTGGGCATTTATAGTACATAGTAATATATGAAATTGTTGAATACAATGGCTGACTCATAAAAAGTGCTCGTTCAGAGACAACAGGCAGTGTAAGATACAACATAATAATAACAAATTATAATTGATCAAGGATTCACGAGGATGAGAGGGACAGGGGAGGGAAGAGGAATAAAGGAGTTTATACCAAGGGCTCAAGTAGAAAATATTTTGGAAATTTCAAAGGCAACATATGCACAAATACAATTGATGTGTGGAATGTTATAATTGCTGTAAGAACCCCCAATAAAAATGATAAAATAAATGTGTGTGTGTGTGTGTGTGTGTGTGTGCTCCTTCATTGTCACTGACCTTCCCACTTTCAGTTATCAGCTAAGCATGTTAGCTATTACCACACCCAGAGATTCAACCACAACATATCTATATTCTGTTTCTTTATTTTTGTCATTCTCTCCCATTGGAACATAGGCCCCCAAACCAAACCTACTACTATTGGGTTAATTCAGAAATATAGTGAGCTGATAGCACTTCTTAGATACATCTTTATGAGAGTAGAGGGCTTAGCAGCCCGTGACTTAACACACAGCACCTCCAGGGCTCCTTTAGAGCACAGGTTCTTTTGTAGCAGTCTTCTGTAGCAGTCATCTCGTTCCCCGACCTTCCCCCTCCATTTGAAAGACTCCTATTCATCAGTCCAGTCTTTCTGAATGAAGGTGATACATTATATAGTTATACTAACTGAGCCACCACAAATAGCTAATGAGCCCCTTCCTAGCCAGCTGATAGATTCTCTTCCATGGCAGGCACATAAATCTTTCAATATAACAAGTGATTCAGATTTCTAAATTTTATCTTTGCCTCATTGATTCTACTTTCCTGCTTCACCAAAAACGTTCAGGCATTTAATCTCCTTACATTCCTTTATTTATTTAAGTGGAATTCTTTAGAACAACTGGTTACTCATCTCTACTTTTGTATGTAAATATTTATAATGGAATGCCTCAGCTTGAGGTTCAAGTATGCACAATACCTGTTTTATGAGAAGAAAACTATCAATATGATCCTATCATTTTTTGTCTAATATATGAAATGGGTAGTAGAGAAGTAAAAGATGAAACATCTGGGTCAAAATTGAGAATATTGAAAATTTAGGGTTTATATATTAAGGTAAAATTTAAGACTTGGTCTTTAATATGTCCTAGCCATAAATTCCTCATCTGAAAAGTTAGGTTATCATATAATTTGTATAGCATCAAAACTGCTGCAGAGACACTCCATCCTGTTCCAACAATGGGAGTCTAATGACAGCAGTTTGCATTATTAAAATTGCGACTATAAGTCCAAATTGAAATTAAGAAATCAAGAAATCCAGCAAATTGCAAACTATCTCCACCTACAAGATACTGCTCAGTTATAATAATGTTTCGAAAATATGTTTAGCTGTTTATTTCTAGGTATTTAGTAGATTTTCATGACCTAGAGTAGATTCCTGTCCTTTGTGTAGTTAAGGTGGCCACATGAGTCATAGAGTCAAATAAAGGAAAGTGACAGAGGTTTGTGAATTACTTCATACCAGAGACTTTTAAAGCTACTTATTCCATTTACTCAACCATTGAGAGACAAACCCACAATACAAACTTCAACCAGTGTCCTGACAGACCTGCACTAAACACATAACAAAAGTAAGAATTACATTCTTGTTATAGCAAACCATCTGGTCTACAGATATCTCTCACTTTCCAAAAGTTTGCTTTATGCCATAGTGTTAGTCCGGATAGACAAGAGAAACAAATTCATAGACACTCATGTGTGTATAAGAAACAGAACTTTATATCAAAGAGTAATTGTATATTAAGAAAACATCACAACCCAGTCCAGATCAAGTCCATAAGTCTGATATTAGCCTATATGTCCAGTATCAGTCCATAAATTCTTCTCTAGATTTGTGCAGCACATGCAATGATGCTAAATGCAGGAAGATCACAGCCCAGTGGGTAGAAGGCCTTGTGGGTCCAAGTGGCAATGGAAGTAAATCAACACTGGTGTGGGTCTCCATGTTGTTCCTCCAGCTCCAGGGCTCTAGCTCCATCATGGACACTCCATGTGGCTTTTCAGCAAGAAGAGGAAACAGAGTGTGTATCCCTCTTCTAGGGAGGAAGACAGGCGTTTCCAGAATCCTCAGGAGAAGGCCATACCCACATAGAAGCCTCATTGGCTGTGACCTGATTGACAGGGTTAACCCCAACCCTTTGCAAGTTGACAGATTATGTAATTGCCACAGCCACTTTGCATTTTGCAGAAGATCTTCATTCATGTCTTTTTTATTAACCAAAATAAATCTAAAGAATTTTCATACTCTCATGAGAGAAAAAAAAGATGAACACAAAAAATTCTGGTATTTAATCTTTGTTTTGCTGTGAGCCATTGAAGAGGCTCACAGTAGTGCCTAGTAATACTTTGAGCAGCAAGAAAGGCGTTACTAAATTCCTTCACTGGGAACTACACTTAACATTTAGCATCAAGCCCACCTGTCTTCGAACTAAGTCTGTTACACTATGAGAGTGTCATATGAGTGTTGTTAGTGTTATTTTAGGATTTATCTATTA
Source organism: Echinops telfairi (assembly GCF_000313985.2). Taxonomy (NCBI): domain Eukaryota; kingdom Metazoa; phylum Chordata; class Mammalia; order Afrosoricida; family Tenrecidae; genus Echinops; species Echinops telfairi. The sequence goes on along the minus strand of NW_022103907.1, from coordinate 15,391,057 downwards.
CTTGACCTGAATTCTTAGGTTATATCTGGGACCTGGAAATGATAAAAAAAAATGTTTCCATACAAATTAATACTAAATGCTTCTTTATTTACCATTTCAGCTTACATAAGATTTCATAGGAACCCTCTACTTACTTTTGGACAGCAGGAGAAATCTGTTGTGTTATAGTCTCCATTTATAGTGTGACTAGTCTATTATTTTCACTCTCTCACTGTCATCTTCTCTTTTGGAATCAGCATTATAGTAAACCCACAAAATTTATCAAAGTGTATTCAATACTTTTTTATTTTATAAAAGATTTTTGTGTTTGGACAACCTGCAAAAACACTTAGTTGGGTGTTCCTCCTTAGGTAGATAGTAGGTATTCTGAGTTTACCTTACTGTTTATTGAGACCTTTTTAACCTTAAAGGAGGTGTTTGGAAGTAATTTATGCCCTATTTGTTGTTATAGAGTTTAAAACATGTCTGGGGTAGGATAAATATATAAGGAACTTTGGTGGTGAAATGTTGAAGTTCTCAGCTGCTACACAAAAGGTCAGCACTTCAAGCCCAACAGATGCTCCACCACATCAAATTCAAATTACAGCCATGGGAATCTCGTGGAGCAGTTCTACTTTGTTTTATGGTTTTGCTTTGTGCTTAAATTGACTTAATGGCACACAAAATTAAGAACAGGTTGAATATTAGTCTACCACAGTTGTTCCTTTGTTCTGCTTGCTCAACTGCCTCCATGTATAAGTTTTGCATGAGCACAATGAAGTGTCTGGAATTCCCATTCTCCTCAATACTATCCATAATTTGTTATGATCCTCACTGTTGACTGCCTTTGCATAGTCAAAAGGAAACACAAGTAAGCATTTTTCTGGTATTCTCTGCCTTTAGCCAGGCTCCATCTGACATCAACTACAAGTGCTATCTCTTGTCCAGTGTCCTCCTCTGAATCAAGCCTGAGTTTCTGGCAGTTACTTGTCAATGCACTTGTTTCTTGTATGATATTCAGCAAAATTGAAATGGATACAAATATAGATCTTTTCCAATTGGTTGGCTAGGTAGCTGTCTTCCAAATGCACAGATGAATGAGTACATCCAGTGTTTCATCAGATTGTTGATACATTTAATTTGGTGTTAGATAAATTCCTGCCCCCTTGTTTTTAGCTAATTCCTCAGTTCAGGTTAGACTTCTTCCTTTGGTACCATTGAATGTTAATAAAAATGCTACCTCTTGAGATGGCTGAATGTCGACTAGTTGTTTGGGGTATATTTTGGTACAGTGATTCTGATGTGTTCTTTCCATCTTCTTTTGATGCTTCCTGCATATGAGTAGTAAACTAACAGGAGTAACAAACATATGAATACTAAAGTAATTTATTGTAAATTACATATATGAATAATAAATTAAAGCTTGAAAAAATATTTGATAACAAAACATATAATCTCTTCAAAACGATGCTGGAATAGCTGGTTATCCACATACAAAAATTTAATATAATCTAGCCACATGTCAATTAAATATACATTATAATGTTAAATGCAAAATTACAATATTCCTGATGAGAACATAGGATAAAATCTAGGCGACCTCTGGTTGGAAATAATATTTTTAACTATAATATCAGAAGTCTGATATAGGAAAACATAATGGAATAAATTGCACATCAGTAAAATTGAAAACTTAGGCAAAAGCCACTGTTCAGAGAATGAAAAGAGAAATCACAGTTTTGGAGAAAAATTTTGAAAAGCATAATTTGAGAAAAGATTTGTTCAAAAAAATAATACAAAATCTAAAAATGAGAAAATAACTCAATTTAGAAGTAGACCAAAATTTGAACATCATATCACCATAAACAAGACAGAGACTGCAAATGAGCATATTTTCAAACAATGTTCATTACACTACCTCATTTGGAAATTGCAAATTAAAACAACAGTTAGATACTGCTAGCTGTCAAAATAAAACAAAGTAACTAACTAACCAATAAACTCACTGCCACTGAGCCTATTCCAACTAATAGTGACCCTATAGGACAGGGTAAAACTGTTCCTATGGGTTTCTGAGATTGTAACTCTTTACAGGATTAAAAAGCCTCCTCTTTAGCCCATGGAATTGTTGGCAGTTTCAAAATTCTAACCTATGGTTAGCAGCCCAACATGTAACCGCTATGCCACCTGTCAAATGGCATGATTAAAATACCACATACAAGGGGTACGCATGCCCAGCCCACCCCAGCCCAATGGAAAAAAGTTCCACTGGACAGAATTTTCATAGTAGGTATTTTCCCCACCAGGCAAGCATCAAGCAACTCACTCTGAGGAGGTGCACCCAGTGCCATTGCCTGGGAAGGTTCTCTCTGGTAACAGTGAATTTTTTCATACAAGCAGTTTCATTCAAACCTCATTTTTGGTGCTGGCTGACTTAAGAGAACTACATGCGGCTGTAAAATTTTGTTTTCTGCTCAGGGTGGAAATGCTGCAGAAACTGTTGTGGTGTTGAAGGACAGCGCTATAGGAAAAACTCAAGTGTCTGAAGGGTTTTCTTGTTCCAAAAAAGGTGAAATGTTGATTGATGACAAACCTCCTTCTGGATGTGCATCAACTGCCCCTAAGGAAAAAAAAATGTTGACTTGTATTGCATTTGGAGTTCATTTCTCCAGTTGAGACTGTTCTTCAAGCTTTCTATTCATAGGTTTTGAAAAGATAGCATAACAGTGTGCAATAAAAAAAGACCTGATTTGTGGCAGACGGGGGACTGGTTTTGCCACCATGACAATGCCCCTGCTCAGCCAGCCCCTCAGTGCACCAGTTTTTGGTGAAAAACAGCATGCCTCTCGACCCATGCATCTCATTCACCTGACCTCTCTACTTGTGACTTCTTTTTATTTCTTTGAATGCCACAAGACATGAGAGGACAGTGATTTGAGGACATAGAAGAGGTGAAGGAAAAAATGTGGGAGGTGCTATTAGCTATCCAAACAGATGAGTTAGAAAAATATTTCCAAGAATGGAATTGCAGATTTGACAAATTTATTAATTGTAATGGAGAGTACTTTGAAGGTGATAAGGTTGTTTTGCCCCCCCCCCCAAAAAAAATACATACATAGCTCTGAAAAAAAATGTCCAGTGTTTTTTGAGTATCCCCTCATACTGACAACCCAAATGTTAGTGAGGCTATGGAGCAACAAGAACCCTCAGGCATTGCTAGTGGGCATGCACCATGGAACAAGTATTTTAAAAGAGAATCTTTATGGTTTCTTACAAAACTAATCTGGTTTTACCTTATGAACCAGCTGCTTCAGAGAATTTATCCACGTGTTAAAAATTTATGAATCAAAACTTAATGCTAACAATTACTCTGTAAATGGTTAGTTGTTCAAAGTAAAGTGCTATTTTAAAAATGTATGATCATCTACATTACAAGGCAACATTTTCAATTGTTGTAGGAACATTGAGAAAATATCCCATCCCAGTCAAGATCAAGTCCATAAGTCCAATATTAGCCCATATGTCTGAAACCAATATATAAAGTCCTCTTCAGACTTATGAAACACAAGCAATGATGCCTAATGTAGGAAGATCACAGTCCAGCGGGGTGGAAGTCTTCTGAATCCAGTTGCATTGCAAGCATCTCAGCACTAGCAGGGGTCTCCACGTGGCTTATCGGGCTTCAGAGGTCTGGTTGCATCACGGTAGAACTATGTGGCTTCTCCAGTTCACTGGGCGTAGTGCATGTGGATTGTCAGTAAAGCATCTCCAAGGGAATGAGCAGAGAGAGAGAGAGAAGTGTCTCCCACTGCCAAGGAAGAAATACAGGCGTTCTGAGAATTCTCAGGAAAAGGACATGCCCACACAGAAGCCTCTTGGGTACATCTTGATTGACAGCCCAGACTACACACCTTCATTCTTAATCTTCTCAAATTGACACCAGATTATGCAAGGACCACAGTCACCAGCATCGAGAGTCACAATTTTGGTTGTCAGTTTTCTCATCAGTAAAATGAGGATCTTTTGGCTGTATGATGTCTAAAATGCTTTTTAAAAGTCTGAACTGTTCTCCATTAATAAGAAAGCCAAATCTTTTTTTTTTGAAACCTGAATCTTGTTGTCTTGTAAATTTTAAGCCATCACTTTTTTTTCTTCTTCTATTCTTTATACAATCCTTTCTCTTATTACTATTCTTCAAACCCTCCCAAAATAAAATGTTTACTCAAGATAGAGTATACGATTCTTAAATATGTTTTCCATGAGAGTAATTTTTTGCAGAAATGCACTTTTCATAATGAAAGGATAATTTTTGGTTTAATTCATCAATAATGAATGAGCACATTTTTTTTTGCATAGTACTGTAGTGCACAGTAGGGGGCACAAAGAAACATAAAAACTACTCTTGACATCAAGAAATCTATTTGCAGTCCTGGTATCTAATACTTTGGTAGGCAACTCTCTTCTTGAAGTATTTCCTATGAATTTTATAGCACATAAACACTTTGATCTATAAACAAAATATAACCATATAGCAGACAATGTATCTGAGAGGCCTATGTTCTAACTTATGCGTGTTACATATTATTGAATTATTGTCAGGATATATATATCAAGTAATTAGGAAATGTCAGTCACTAATTGTCATGTTCTTAACATAGTTAGTAAACAAAGAAAATATGGTTTCTATCCCATGAGTTTATAATTTAGTTGCAAATAATGATTTGTAGCAATCTTTCTTGTCAAGATTATTAATGTTTGTCATTTTCTTGGTTTCACGTGGATTGAGTTTGGTAATAGATTACTCATGTTATCTGTAAGGCATTCATGTGATGATCAAACCAAAAGTATGCTAAACCCTGAAAAAATTAGCTCAAAGCCAGTTGTTCTCACCCTTCCTAATGCCGTGACCCTTTAATACAGTTCCTCATGTTGTGGTGTACCCCAAAACACAAAATAATTTTTGTTGCTACTTCATAACTGTAATTTTACTACTGTTATGAATTGGGCAACTCCTCTGGAAGGGTCGTTCAACCACCAAAGGAGTCACAACCCACAGGTTAAGAACCACTGCAAGCAATCCCAAAAAGGAAAAGTAATATTTTCTGAGAGTGTCCCTAATCAAAATAGATGCTGACATATTATTGTCTGGCAAAGTTATGAAGGTCACTTCTCTTCTCTATTAACTGGAGTGGAATCTCATTCACTGCAGATCAAAACCCCTTTTAGAATGTCAGGGCATTACAGTAGAGATGTTAAGAATAACTAGAAGAATGAACTGTTGGTAGCAATATATGGGCTTCTGTAAAATTCTGATAATCCAGGACTAACTTATATTTCTTCATCAGCTGAGAGGTTTGCCATTTCAAGTGGAATGCAGAGTTGAATTCCATAGTCTTTCCTCTTTGCAAAGGCAAAAATGAATATCATGCCTATTCACAAACTTATAGGTCTATCTCATGTCCATCATACTTCAACCTAGAATGTGAATGTTTTTTTTTCTTTCAACCCTCCTCTTTGACTGATAGAACTAGTAATTACTTTCCTTCTGCGTTGGGGCAGTGTATTTTTCACAGACCATGATTTTCAAATAGTTTTTCAAATTTTTCTTCTGTGGTTGAAATCAGACCCAAGGCACATTTATCCCTGTGAGGAAAGGGAAAAATAATTTCTTTATATGATTTTCTAACATGTGCACAGCCAGGAAAGAAGTATGTGGTGGATTATCTGTTCTCCTTCCTTTTTTTACATCGATGGTGCGTTTTGTTGTAAATGCATAATGTGACAATAGAACGATGATATTGAAACCTACCTGCAGAATATGCCCTTATCAAAGGATTTACTTTTTGTTTCATTTCTTTTGTTCTTGTCAGTTAGTTGCCATGGAATCCTTTCTGATTTATTTTGGGGTTGTCATGGGCTTTGGGATTCTTATTATTCTAATTTATGTCAATAGGATGGCTGGTCTGTTAGAAGGGATATTTAATTACCAATGTGTGGACCTTGATGTCAGAATGAATTTTGACTTGGTTTCCTGAGACTTTTGGAGAAAACTGCAAATCTGATTTGCTTCACCATAATGGAGTTCCTGTCTCCAAGGCACTTTATAAGAACCAGACCTTTGGAAATGGAGGAAACAAAAGCCAATACATGATGATGACAGGTCACACCCACCAGGTGGCTCAGAGGGACGTCCTTATAAACTCTGAGAGAAAGAGAATTTTCTGTTGATTCATTCAGACCCTTGGAAACTAGTCACTGAGGACTCACCATTGTCATCAACTTCTAAGGATTATTAGCTGAGAGAAATTTTGAATTACCCAAGATAGAAAAAGTTCTAAACGCTTCTATTTTGTAACTCATTTACATATTTGTTTCTCAAAATAGTCCACATTTTCAACATTAACTGTACAAAATAAAAATTTTTAAAAAACTAATAAAATAGGGTGTGTGTGTGTGTGTGTGTGTGTGTGTGTGTGTGTGTGATGGGAATGAGGCTCGATCTCATCAGCTCAACACCCAGCTCAGCAAGTTCAACAGCTTCAACCCTGTGTGTTCTTATTGATCTAGGAGAAGCAGCTAAAGAACATTTCTACAGAATCTCACTTCTGAGGGTCTGATTGCTTCCATGTGCTCATTATGAATCACGGCATGCCTTCCCTATTGAACATCACCTACAAGGTTCTTATTGACTCATGGATCCCCCTAGACATTTCAAAAAATGCATTTTGAGAACGCTTTTAGTAACAACACAATGTCAGTCAACAAACACCCTTTGGGACTGTCCTAGAACTGTGCTTTCCTAAGCTCTCTTCCCAAGGCAAATGCCAGTCCTATGCCTCTCAAAAATCATAAGTCCCTTGATTACACTTCTCTTTAGGATATTATTGCATTCTATTCTGGAATGTAGATTTCTGCTCTTCTACTGATTCTTCTACTTTGTTCTCTGATGGAATAGTGATTATAGTTTGGGCTGTTAACAGCAAGGCTACCAGTTTGACACCAGCAGCTGCTCCACTGGAGAAGGAGGAGGCTTTCTACTTCTGTAAAAATTACATTCTTGAAAAAAGTCAGAATTTGGGTTTTAATCAGCTACATATCTTACTTGCATAATTTGGCAAAACACAATCCATTTCTGTGCTCTATGACTACTAGAAGCTAGTAAAATGAGGACAATAATTCTAAATGTAAAGGGGTTTTATAAGAATTAGAGGTAATTTTGTATGACACATAGTAAAATATCTGGCATTTAGGAGCCCTTAGAAATATTATTTGCTTTTTAAATTATTCGTACTAACATCCCTGTTGGCTGGCTGCCTCATATCTAATTTTATAGATCTTGCTAGTGTGCATGTAGTGTCTTCCTTTTGTTAGTCTTGAGCTCTAGAGAAAGAACAATTTCTATTGTTCATGGCTAAATTTCCTCTCATATTAAATGATCTATCAGTAAAACAAATAGACCCAAGTTCTTCACAAAATTTTTCTATTTGGAATAACATAGAATATTAAATGCAATGTTAATTGCAAACTTTCATTTTTTACCAGTCCCTGAGATAATTGCTTAAGTTTAAGTTTGATAAAACAAAACAACAAACAGGCAAAAACAGTGTTGTCACGTTGATTTCAACTCCGAGTGACCTATCGTTCAGAATGGACATGCTCTATGGAGTTTCTGAAGAACTCCAGTGGCACAGTGGTGAGCACTGGGCTGCTAACCTCAAGGTGAACAGCCCCAAAGCACCAGCCACTCCTCAGGAGACAAATGAGACTTTCTAGTCCTGTAGAGAATTGCCAACCTGGAAACCCAAGGGGCGGTTCTACCTTGACCTGTAGGGTCACGAGGAGTCAAAACCGACTCAATAACCAGGAGGTTGTTTATTTGTCTGCTTGTTTGTTTTTATAGAGTTTCTGAGACATTAACTCTATGTAAGAGCAGACAACCCACTTTTTTTTCCTGCAGAAAAGAGGTTGAATTTGAACCCCCAATCTTGTCTAATCAGATAAAAGCTTAGCCCTGCAGTGGTCTTCTATGCTGGATAGAGAAGTGCATTAAAGTGGATTAGCACCCATTAAATTGCAGGCACAGTTAACAAAATAACACTAAAGAAACTTTTCAATGTGCACCGACACAAGCAAATATGAGTATAATTTCAGTGTAAAATCAATCAAGCAGGGCTAACATGCCATTTTACTACTCTGGCAGATGATGAAGCAGAGATATGGCATTAACCTGTCACCCTTATAGGTGTGCATAGAGATAAGCAGCATAATTAAACTGTCAAGTTATCTAGGTTTGCCATATTCAATGCATTCTGAAGTTCTGTGTCATCAGGAACTTTGATAAGTGTAGATTTCATATCATTATCTGCACCAGTTATTATAAACAACAACAACCAATTAAAGTCACTGCCATGGCGTCGAGGCTGACTCATCGCCACTATATGTCAAGGCTGACTATAAGACAAGATAAAACTGCCTCTGGGTTTCTGATACTGTAGCTCTTTATGAGAGTAGAAAGACTCATCTATTTTCCTCAGAGTGACTGGTGATTTTGAATTGCTGACCTTTAGGGCAGAAGCCCAATTCATAACTACTACAGTACCAGGGTCCCTTGTAGTTATTATAGCATAAAATAAAGTGGACTGTGCTCAGGGCAAAAAGAACCCTGGTAGCATATTGGGTTATGTCATAGACTGCAACTGCAAGGACAGTAGTTCTAAAACACCAGCTGCATCTCCATAGAAAGAGGAGGCTTCCTATTGTGATAAAGATTTAACTAATTGCCATCACCTCCATTTTGACTCACAGGGACCCTATAAGACAGAACAGAATGTTGGGTTCCCAAAACAGTACCTTTTGATGGGAGCAGGAAGATTCACAGTAAAGGTTTACAGCCTTGCAAACTCTATGCAGTGATTCTACTCTGTCCTCTAGGTCTGCTTTAAGGCAGAGTCACCTCAATGGGAGTGTGATTGGTTTGCTGTTGTTTTAGTTAACACTCAGGGTAGCGTGCTCTGCCACTGCCTTATGATCTTCACTCTGGTGTCCCGACAATGAGCCATTAACCCACCCCCTCCTTAAATGCAATGACCTGGAAGTATGAGGCTTAGAGAAAATATAAATCCAGTTGTTAAACTAGGTGTTAGACCTCAGCTTCATAAGGTGCTTAAGACAGAACATAGAAACACATTCCTTTTCTTGTCAGTTGTTCTATAAATTGCATGATATGGTCATATATAGAAGTTTTCGTGTATTGAAAATATAAAACTAGTTGTATAACTGAAGGAGCAAAAAGCAGTCATTTCACTTCGTTCTCATGAGGCTATCAAAATAATTGTAATTTTTTTCTTGCAGTTGGGATTTTATAAGAATGGTCATTTCCTTCGACTGTCTTTGCTCCATTAACCAGACAGGGTATGTGGGATTTTTGTTATGGGAACATACTAGGCATCACTCTATAGCAAATCCCAGGAAGTGGTATAAAAAGGTTTAATTCTGAGGCTGCCAAGTGTTTTTCAAGTGTGATATACTCCAAATGATCACATAGCTGCATGCTGGGGAACTAGAAACACCTGACAGTAAATGTAGAGACAACAACAACCACTAAAATATCAGGCTTTAATGTGTCCTTGTTTTGAGAAAGAAACCTGGATGAAGGAACAAATAAATCAGATTTCAGATATGGCAGCAAATTTAACAGTATTCTGAAAGAACAGATTTTCTAAATTTAGTAATAATTGACTCCAAAATTGATGAGCGAATTAAGTAAATCTTATGTTCTAAACAAACTGAAATGGTAGCAGAATGACTAAGGCCAAGAAAGATGGATTAGAGTTGGAGATGTTTGAGTTAATGACGGATGAATCAGCAAGGAAAGGCCGGCAAAGGTTGATAAAAAGGATAAGAATAAATGTGGATTAATTTAGAACAGCACAGGAGGTTAGAAGTAACATTCCCTGTAAATAATAGAAATAACATATCTGACATCAAAGAAATATGATTTATTTTTAAATGTCTCTAAGAAAGGAATGGTATCACACATAAAATAAATATGGCTAAGGGAACTGTGAAAAGATATGTTATCATGAGATAACACAATAAAACCTGTTGTCCTCAAGTCAGGTTTGACTCATGTCAGCCCCTTGGGTTACAGACTAGGATTGCTCCATAGGGTTTTCTTGGTTGTAATCATTATAGAAGCAGCCCTTTCTTCTATCGTAAGGCCGGGCTGGTTCAAACCCCCCAATTTTCAAAGTGCAAACCAACGCCGTCCAGAGAGCTCTTTAGAAGACACAGAAAATCCAAATTTTGGAAACAGACTAGCTAAAAGAGAGGTAGGAATTAGAATATATGAACTCCAAAATCAATGAGGAAATTAATAAACAATATGGATGTGGGCAAGTCAACCAGTTAATTGACTAGCCTATAGTTGTGTTATATGCTAAGTGGCAGCAAGGGGTAGTTGTGGATGAGAGGATTCAGAGACAGTCCCTGTCATAGAAATAAATAATGAAAAGATCCTCAGCTTTTCCACTAGTTTAAAAACATAAAGCAAACACAAAGAGAAGAATTGATCATTATAGATTTGATCTTTCTATACCTAGAGATTGTAGGATCAATTGAGACATTTGTTTTAAATCAAATATTTCAAATAAACATTTGGGCATATACTTGAAGTCAAAAAGATCTGGGACATTTTTTTTCTTGCAGTAGCTGTGCAAGCTTGAACGCTTCATTTGCCTTTTTAAGCTCATCTTTTTTTAATAGATAAAATAGAAATACTATTACATCTTTATGGTGTTCTTTCAAAGGTTAATGAGTTGATGCATTTATCACACTTGGCACCAAGCCAGGCGCTTAATAAATAAATGTCACTTTTTTTTTCATTTAAAAGTGGGAAATAATAACAATAACAACCTAGATCCTCACAAGTACACTACTAGGCACAGCATTCTAAACTGAGAAAATAATAAAGTTATCCGAAATTTCATTTTACTTGAATCCATCATAAAGGTTCATGGACTCAGCATTTGAAAAAAACAAAACCAATTGATGTATTTTGTTGGACAAATCAGCTATACAAAATCTATTTAAATTTTTAAAACGTCACTTTGAGGATGAAGGTGCTTCTGAAGCAAGCGATGGTGTTTTCAATCACCTCATAATCATCTGAGAGCTGGACAATGAATAATGGAGACTAGAGAATGGACGCACTTAAATTGCGGCATTGACGAAGAAGGGCAATAGGGCTGTGCACTGTGAGAATGACCAAATCGGCCTTGCAGGAAGTACCGCCAGAACGTTTCCTAGAAGTGAGTGGGGCTGGTGAGACTTTATTTGCCTACTTTGGACATGTTATCGAAGAGTCCAATCCCTAGAAGAAAACACCACACTTGATAAGTTATCAGGTCAGTAAAAACAGGAAGATCTTCAATGCGATGGATTGACACATTGGCTGGGGCCGTGAGCTCAAACATAATCAGAGTGATGAAGACGGTACAGGATCAGACGGTGCTTTGTGCGATGTACACAGCTTTGTCTCTGAGTTGACTCAAAAGCACCTGCCTACAACAATAACCTCAACAGTGACATGGTAGCGTTAAAAAGGGAATTAAACAGTTAAGTTAGCATTTCATCTTTATGAAAGGCTGGATCCTTCTGTTTCTTTATCTTGCTTGAACAAATAATAGAAAAGTGAGACAAAGCAAAGACAGGGAGGTAAATTGCCTGTCTATGTTTACATTTTTAAAATCCATGATTTCAACTCAAAACTAGAGATACCAGACTGGGTGTATATTACATGATCATTTATTATCCAAAGCTAAAATGCAACCAACTAATTCTCTGTTCCACTAAATTTTATGAAATAATTCTGCTCATGGGAAAATTTGCCTTTTATGCTAAGGATCCATATATAATCCACTTAGATGTACATCTTAAAAACCACTGTGAAAGAAGAGGCCCCACTTCAGCTTAGACCATGTGTGAAGTCTAATCTGTTCCTGCCATAAACATGGTTCTACACTCTGGAAGGGTGCTCTGTGAACCTTAATGGAATTCCAGGGCTGGTAGGGGGGCCATGTTTGTCTTAGAAAAGATGGCTTCACTTCTGTTGGTTTGTAAGCCAGATGCTGCAACCTGACATTTTGAAACATGTTTAACATTACTTAGAGAGAGAGACACATCCCCTCCCCCAAGATGAGGACCTGTATTATGTTCCTATTTGGGCACCTTTGACCAGGTTTTCATGCAGCGCTTAGTGACTCAAGTAGAGTGCTATACACAAACTGTCCTTTAGCCTCTGTTCTTTTGAGGTGCCCAGCATCTTCCATAGACCACAGTGGGGGGATCTGATTTGGAAACCCCAAATTTTACCTTAAACATACCCACTGGTAGCAGATAAACGGAATTATATACTTCAATTGACTTCAGGTTGAAAAGACTTTGAGTAATAAGAAACAAGTGATTAATATCTCAAGGTAATGCATTTAGAAATCATTGGACTTTGAGTCAAATCTCTTCCACTGAGGGGTCCCAATTGTGGAAACTCAAGACTATAATATGCTTGCTATTTTTATAATCTCATTGCTTTCAATAGCATTTTGTGGTTCAATTGGCATAGTTCCACTTTTCTGAATGAACATTATCAAAAATAGTGTGCTATTTCCAACCCTCATTCTCTGTAGTGTCCAATCACCTAAGTTTTTAATTTGTACAAGGCGACAATTCATGCATTTTAGTATAAAAATCAATTCCAAACATGTATTTTCTCACTATTATTTTAAATTGTACGTTTCTGGTATCAGGTGCCATTGAGTCCGTTTTGCCCCATAGTGACTGCATGACAGACAAAACTTCCAGTGAGCAGCCCGATGCTTAATCCATCACACCACCGGAAGTCTTTGAAAATATAAATTCAAAAATTACTTGCAAAGTAACTATGAAGTCTGAGAAAACAGTAGGGTTTGGGGAGAACAACAGAAGAACAATCATGTCCCTTTTTAAGTGAAAACAAAACTATGTTTCTTTTCATAATTTGCATTCACATTCAAGGATAGGTTATGCTTTAAAGTCTACAGTTACAGCAATTGCTGATAAGAGTATATTTTCCCACCATTAGAATCAGCCTATTTCTATGTCATTTGCCCTGGCAATGAGAAATTAACAGGCTTAACCTAAAGAAAAGCTTGACAAATTCTTAATCTCTGGGACTTGATTTTCTTTGGGCTTTTGAGGCCACCATCTGAAAAAATCCAGGATAGTTTTTGGGAAGATGAGCTTGTTTGTGGAGCAAACATGAAACAACACAATTAAGACCTTTCAAATTAACCAGTTTCTTAAGCAAAATATGTGTGATTCACACCACTCTAAGTCAGCCAAGATTCCTGGCATCCACACATTTATGCTAAACTAGCACAGATCAGAAAACTGTCCGGCTAAGCCATAGAATCATATAAAATCATAAATAATTTTGTTTTAAGTCTGTAAACTTTAGGGCTATTGGATAATGAAGTGACTCAAGCTAACTGAAGCAACACTGAGGGTTCACTTGCAAGACATAAAGGAGGACAAGTCTAAAAGTATTGCTGCAGAAGCATAGAAACTTTTATTAGACAAAAATATCAAAATGGGCAGCTGTCTTTTCTTCACATATCTTATTTATGAGTCTACACACTTTTGCCAACTATGTTTTCATCTCTCTAACTCAGGGTTGGAGAACATCTGGCCCATGGGCCATGTAAAACCTGAGAAATCATCAATACTAGCTAAAATCACGTGCTTTACCAAAGAGAAGCAGTTTCAGCCATCACATTGGGGTGAGTTAAGTAAACATGTGACTGAATAAATCAGCTAGCTACTTTTAATTTGATAATTTTCTATGACCTGCAAATGAAGCTATACATATCTAAATGACTCCTGAGGAAAAAGTTTCCTTACCCTTGCACCATTCCCTATAAGAATTCTGTGTTCCAGGGAATCCAGGCCAGATGATCCCCTCAGCACCAGTGGTGAAAGTGGCGATACTGGGAGGGTGGAGGGAGGGTGGGTTGGAAAGGGGGAACCAATTACAAGAATCTACATGTGACCTCCACTCTGGGTAACAGACAACAGAGAAGTGGGTGAAGGGAGACGTCAGACAGTGCAAGATATGACAAAATAATAATTTATAAATATCAAGGATTCATGAGGGAGTGGGGAGCAGGGAGGGAGGGGGAAAATGAGGACCTGATGCTGGGGGCTTACGTGGAGAGCAAATGTTTTGAGAATGATGAGGGCAATGGATGTACAGATGTGCTTTACACAATTGTTGTATGTATGGATTGTGATAAGAGTTGTATGAGCCCCTAATAAAATGATTGGGGGGAAAAAAGAATTCTGTGTTCTTCAATTTATACTATGGCAATAGCAGTTTTGACATTGTTAGAGAAATCATATTCTTTGAATGCTCTTTGAGTTTGTGGAACAAAAATAAATCTAAAGAGGCAAGATTGGGGTAGAGAGGGTAAGACTTTTCGGCAAAATTCTCATAGAACAGCTCTTGCTACTTTCTAAGAGTGATCAGGTGTATTGTTGTGATAGAATAAAATTCCTAGGCTCAATGACCCTGGTCTTTTTCTCATATACAGAGTTTTCCATTTCCTTAACTCATCTTCATAATAAATCCCTAACCATATGATGTCACTCAAGAAATCTATCAAGATTACCTTTAGGATCACCAAAAGAAATTTTCATAATCTTTGAAGATCATTCTTTGCTTTGAATGCAATTGCTCCAATAGATCCTCTTGGAAGCCACTGTTTTGATTCAACCTTTTTTGAAGGCACCCCAAGGAAACAAACACAAGAGCATTGTGTACATCTATCCACTGGTCTCAGAGATGTGTTTATACATATCTTGTCTGAAATGCACTTGTGGCTATATGAACTGGAACTGTAGTACCAATATTTTTTACTTATTTTCCTAAAATATACTGACATATCCTCATGTATATCTATATGTTTATGCAAATTTGTGAGTTATAAATATATACCCACCCATGAACAAACAACCTTCTATACCTTAATTAAATACCAAAATCAAAATAGTGTATCAAGGATGTATAGCAGTTACATTATCTCTTGTCAACTTGAGTAAAGGGGTGGGGTCTAGCCTGTCAATCAGGCCATAGCCAATGATGCCTCTGTGTGTGCATGGTCTTCTCATGAGGATTCTGGAAACTCCTGTCTTCCTCCTTGGAGAGGGGACCTATATTCATTCTGCTTCACTTTCCTGTTGACAAGCCTCATGGAGCTATGCTGATGGCAGCCACAGTCCTGGAGCTGGAGGAGCCCCATGGAGACCTCTGCCAGCACTGAGATACTTCCACTGCCACAGGATCCACTAGACTTTCCACCCTCTGGCCTGTGATCTTCTTGCATTTTCATGTACTGTGTGAGTCTGATGAGGAATGTATAGACTAGTATCAGACATATGGGCTAATATTGGACTTAGGGACTTGATCTGGACTGGGCTGGGGTGGTTTATTGATGCATAATTACTTCTCAAAATAAAGTTCTCTCTTACACATATGTGAGTGTCTCTGGATTTGTTTCTCTAGTCAACCCAGTCTAGCACAGATGTCAATTAATACAATATTGACATATGATATCCATCAAATGACATTAGTCAGCTACTGAGAAAGGCACTGTGTTCATGGCATGGGAGGGAAAGACGAAGAATGGAGGAAATGAAAAATCAGGCACTATAATGAACATTTTCCCCAAATCAAGATGTACAACATTATAAAATATGTCATGAACCATATGCTGCATTTGCTTCTATTACTACAGCCATTCATACCATTTATGGATGCCAGCAAAACTTAGTAGCCTGTACAATATGGTCTTCACTTCACTGGTATTTTCCATTGTCTTATATTAAATTACTGTTAGTAAAAGAGATGAAATTTCTGACCATTTGGAGGGCCATTAATTCTTAAAGCTCATTTAGTAACAATTCCTATGGTGAGTATTAATGAGACTCAAGAGCCTAAAACAGATAATATTCCATAAGATGTGAACAATTTTACTATATCTCCACAAGGAAAGAAAAAGGCCTAACAAGCACAAGATAGAATTTTGTTTAGAAATACATGTTAGTTCAAGAGCTATTGGATCCATAGCTAACCTATGTCAGAATGAAATTATGAATAAAAAGACAATTTCTCTGAGAATGCCCCACATTCCGTAGCTTTCTGGACTTCTAAGGGTACCGTAGAGTTCCACATTATTCTGTGAACTGCGAGGCTGGCTGCTCATCAGGAGAAAGCTCAGGCTTTCTACTCCTATAGAGAGTTACAGTCTCGGGAACCCACAAGAGCAGTTCTACCTAGTTCTATAGGGTTGTCATGAGTTGGAATTGACTCAATGACAGTGGCTTTGAATTTTGTTTGAAGGGACAACCATCTTTCTCCCTCTGCCCCATCTACTCCCAACATGGTTCTCTTCTTTTTGCTGCCATGAGCAAACTTAGAAAATTGAGGATTTTATAAAAGAAAATCAGCCTAAATGGCAGCTTTTTATTTCCTTTTTTTCTTAGGAGAAAACAAAACAGTTAATTTATGATATTAAGAATGTGGTAATGTGTATAGTTTATAACAATGGGGAATATTCCTTCTCCACCACCTAGATATTTTTATTTAAATTACCCCAATGAAACTGAGGGAGAAATTTTTCTCATCTACAAAACATATAGAACTTGTGACTCTCAGGAAGCACAATTTTCAGATGTCATTCAAGCTCTGTGTCAGCTAGCTATTGCTCTATAAAATTCTTTTGTTTTTATCTAAAAAGTCAATAACTTATGATATACGTTATTCTTTCTTATAATTCTGGTTTCAGTTGGGTTCATGAGTCTGCAGTCAATTGAAATGTTAACTAGATCCGGTCTCAGGTGATCTCATGCACATGTTTTGGGCATGTGCCACCCAATGCAAGCAGCAGAAAAATAATCAAACAACATACTGCATTAGACAGTTCTGTTGCCAAAAAAAACCTCTTTAATGTTTCACTTACAGAACTGAAGTGCACTACACCTGACCCAAGTCACAGTAATTTAGATCACCTTATATTCATTCAAAAATTGGACAATAAATATAGAATACTGGAGAAAAATTGATACATTTGAATTATTATGCTGGCAAAGATTATACGAGGAGGTACCACCACCACCCCACCCCAAAAAGGGGGGATTTTTTTTCAAAGCTATGTATTTAATATTTTTTACAAAACCTTATCACCTTCAAAGTACTCTTCAGTATACTTAATACATTTCTCAAATCTGTAATTCCAGTCTTGGAAACATTTCACAAACGCATATTTTTGGATAGCTTATTGAACCTCCCTTGTTTTTTTCTTCACCTCCTCTACGTCATCAAATCGCTGTCCTGTCAGGTCCCTCTTTTATTCTTAGGGGGGTGAGGATGAAGAACTAACATGGAGTAAGGTCAGGTGAGTCAGGTGTGTGGGACAAGAGAGGCATGCTGAATTTTGCAAAAACTGGTGCACTGAGATGCCTGTGAGGGCATAGGCATTGTCATGGTGGCAAAATCAGTCCCCTGTCTGCCACAAATCAGACCTTTTTTGTCACAAACTGTTAGGCAATTGTTTCAGGACCTCTAAATAAAAACCTTGATTAAGAGTCTGACCTGGTGGAATAAACTCCAAATGCACTACTAGCAGACATTTTCATCTGTTTGGGAAGTTGACAGACATCCAGAATGAGATTTGTCATCAATCAATATTTCACCTTTTTTGAAATAAGAAAAACACTCTTACACTTGAGTTTTTCCCATAGCACTGTCCTTGTAAGCTGTGTTCAACATCACAACAGTTTCTGTGGCATTTTTTCCTGAACAGAAAACACAATATCACAGCCACATGCTGTTCTCTTAAATCTGCCAATACCAAAAATTAGGTTTGACATCATACTGGAGGTCCTGGCTAACAACGTAAGACCGTAGAAGGACATTAAAGTTATCCCACTGCGAGAGGAGGAAGTGAAAATAGAACTATTTACAGACAGCATGATTCCCAACAGCTTCACAAAAATCCCAAAAGCTTCACAACAGGAGTACTAACAGCAGTAGAGGAATATGGAAGAGTATCAGGATACAGGATCAACAAACTGCAGTCTATTGGTTTGCTATATACATCAGACAAGACCATGGAACGGGAGATCAAGAAAGCAGCACCCTTCACAATAGCCAAGAACAAATGGAAATATCAAGTGATATATTCAAGCGAAATAATACAAAAGACCTACACAAGGAAAACTACAGGCCCCTACTACAGGAAACTAAAAGTGATTTCCACAAATGGAAGACTATCCCATGCTCGTGGACTGGAAGACTCAATATAGTAAAGATGTCCATCTTATCCAAGGCACTATGTAAGTTTAACGCTATCCTGATTCAAATACCAACAACCTTCCTCAAAAAATTGATAAAACTGACAGTGAAATCCATATGGAAGGGGAAGAAGCCCAGAATTAGCAGAGAATTCCTAAAGAAGAATAGCAAAGTTGGAGGGCTTGCTTTACCTGACTTTAACACCTACTACCCAGCCACAGTAGTCACAACTGTTTGGAACTGGTATAATGATAGATACTTACATCAGTGGAAAAGAACAAAATACCCAGAAATAAAACCATCAGCATATAGGCAGCTGATCTTCAACAAGAGCCCTAAAAGTATCGAGAGGGCAGATGCCCTCTTTAACTAATAGTGCTAGAATCAATGAATATCTACCTGTAGAAAAATGGAACAAGATGTGGACCTCACCCCGTGAACAAGAACAAACTCAACATGGATCACAGACCTAGAAGTAAAACCCCAAACTATCAGGACCATCAATGAAGAAATTGGGACAAACCTAAGAACCTTGACTCAGGGAATACATAGGCTAACTACAATAGGGAAGAGTACACACACAGGGGAACCTGAAATTTACAAGTGGGATTTACTAAGGACAATACACCTATGTGCATTGAAAGACTTCACCAAGACGGTAAGAAAAAACCCACAGACTGGGAGAGTATTTTAGCAATGACACAATAAACAAAGGGCTCATTACTAAAATCTATGATATCCTCCTAGCCTGCAAGAAGAGGAAAACAGTTAGCTCCCTGATGAAGTGGGCAAAAGACCTGAAAAGAAGTTTCACTAGGTAGGAGACCCGAATGGCCAATAAACATATGAGAAAATGCTCTAGATCATTAGATATCAGAGAAATGCAATCCTGAGATACCATATATCACCCTCGAGATTTGCCCAAATCAGAGAGCAACAAATGTTGGAGGGGATGTAGCAAGATAGGAACTCTCCTCCATAGCTGGTGGTCATGCAGATATGTACAGCCTCTGTGGAAAGCAATCTGGCGATATTTAAAGCAAATGGAAATTGATCTATCTTATGACCCAAACTTACAGGTTGGGAAAAGGGGCCAACATACCACACCCACATGAAAGCAAAGTCAGGAGGAAGAAGAAAAAGGGATGGTCTAGATTCCATATTGGCACATCAAGCTGGGAGGATGACGTTCAAGGCATGTTGTCCCTTACTGGAGCATACGGTGACAGAGGACAATACTGGGGACACACAGTGGAGAGCTACCCCCTTCTCCCTGGCTCCACACCCGCTGCAGCAGGGTGAACCAATAAGGAAACCAAGCAGATTATCAATGAGAGCAAAGCAAAGCCACAAAGCCCCTAATGAGCCCCAAAAATAGACTTCAGGCTAGGAGGGGCAGCTCCCAAAATTCACCCAGGACCAGGGGGAGACAGTCATAAAGGTTAGCCAGCAAACAGACCTGGAATTATGTATGCTTGTTGTTGTTGTTTGTTTGTTTGTTTGTTTTTCTTTTCAATCTTTTGTTTTCTTTTTGTTTGCTCCCTGGTATTATTGGTTTGCCTACTGATATAAGATAGGCATGGGGAGCAAGCTTGAGGAGATGGCAATGGGACCAAAAGAGGGAGGGGTGGGGAACAGGAAGCAGGGGAAGGGAACAATGAGAAAACAATGCCATAGACAGGGGAACAAACTAGGGATTTAAAATCAACAACAAGGAGGATGCAGGGATCCTGGGGGTATTGGAGCAACAGCAATCTAGTTGAGAGGAATTACTGAGAGGCAGAAGTAGAGTGAGTGTGATGGTAGGGGATGAGGAAGGTAAAAAGAAACAGAGGACTGATCTGGGAAGCAAAGCTATGGATAGAGGTATAAGCATAGGTGTGTACATATGTAAATACATTAATTCATAAAAATAGAGGTATTGGTCTATGTACACATATTTATATGGCAATACACTGACGTAGTGGATGGAGTCCAGGCCTCTGCTTATACCCTTCCTCAATATAAGAAAACTTTGTTCTAACAAACTAGCATTCTGTGATGCTCACCCTCCCAGCACAATCACTGAAGACAAAACGAAAGCATAAGCAAATGTGGTGAAGAAATGGATGGTGCCTGGCTATTGAAAGATATAGCATCTGGGGTCTTAAAGGCTTGAAGTTAAACAAGCAGTCATCAAGCAGAGAAGCAACAAGCCTATATGGAATAAGCACACCAGTTGGTGTGATCATGAGACGCCATTGGGACCAGGAAACAGAAGACCCATACCCATAACAACAAACAAACAAACCAAAAAGAAAAAAAAAAAATATATATATATATATAATTTCAGAATGAGGGGGGGCTTGGGGTAGAGACCCAAAGCCCATCTGTAGACAAAGGGACATCCTTCTACAGAGGGGTCATAGGGAAGGGATGAGTCAGCCAGGATGCAGAAAAGCATCAATGAAACCTACCATATTCCTCTCGTACTGTGTTAGTCAGGGTTGATGAGAGAAACAATTCATAGACACTCGCATGTGCACAGGAAAGAGCTTTATCTACAAGAGCAATTGAATATTGAGAAGATATCCCAGTTCAGCACAGATCAAGTCCATAATCCAATATTAGCCCAAATGTCTGATATCAGTTCATAAATTCCTCTTCAGACTCAAGAAAATATGCAATGATGCCGAATGCAGGAAGATCACAGGCCAGTGGATGGAAAGTCTTGTGGATCCAGTGGCGGTGTAAGCATCTCAGCACTGGCAGGGGTCTCCACATGGCTCCTTCAGCTCCAGGGCTCTAGCATAGCTTCAAAGCCAACCTGCATCTTGTCAGAAGGAATGTCTCCCTGGGAGTGTGTGTGTGTGTACCAGCTCCAGCAAGCTATTTATCTCCTTAGTGCCTCCAAATAAGGTCATAAAGCTTGCAACTTGATTGACAGGCTAAACTCCCCTTAACTCTTAAGTGTCAAATTGACAACAGATATGTAACTACCACAGGTACCTTGAGACTTCCTCACCCCTCACTGTCATGACCCCAATGCAGCCGCTCACTTCAGACTAGACTGAAGCATGAACACTGGTACAAGTAAGGCATAAGGACTTACAACACACAGGGAATAGCGATACCGGAAGGGTAGAGGGAAGGTGGGGACAGGAGGGGAGAAAGGGGAAACTGATAGCAATGATTGACATATAACCACACCTACACCCCCTCCAGGGGTACAAATAACAGAAACCATGGGAGAAGGGCAACAGCAGTCAGTGTAAGATATTAAAATAATAATAATTTAAAATTTATCAAGGGGGCATGAGGGTGGTGGTGGGGGAGGGAAAAAAGAGGAGCTGATACCAAGGACTCAATAGAAAGTAAATGTCTAGAAAAGAATGATGGCAAAATATGTACAAATAAGTCTGATACAGTTGATGTTATAAGAACTGTAAGAGACCCTAATAAATTTATATTTTAATTAAAAATAAATGAGGTTCAAGTGAAACTGCTTTTACAAAAAAATTCACTGTGACCAGAGAAAACCTTCCTAGGAGACACTGCCGGGCGCGTTAACTCAGAGTGGATTGCTTGATGCTCACCTAGTGGGGAAAATGCTTACTCTGAAAGCTTCACCCAGCAGAGCTTTTTACTGCTTGTTTGTACTTGCTTGTTTGTTTGTTTTGGGGGGTGGATAACCCCCTCTTGTATCATGGGCTTCCAGAAGTACAAACAAATCTTTTGGAAGTACAGCCAGCCCTCAGTTTGCTCCATAGAAGCTAGGATAGGGAAAGGGTGTCTCACATTCTTTGATCATGTTATAAGGAGGGATTTCTACCTGGAGAAATACATCAGGCTAAGAAACATAGTTAATCAGTAGCTGTGTTTCCTACTATAATGGAAATGTCTTCCCATTGTATGGTTTTATCAACCATTTAAGTAAGGTAACTGATATTCAATATTCTGTTATTCTAACTTATCTCAATCTTTGATGTAGCCAGCATGTTGAACAATTAATAATAAGAAAATATTATTCTAAAGTGTTTAAATGTAGTCTCCTAAAATGGTTGTGTCCACAAAGATTTAGAAATATTTACAATTCATCAAAATAAGAAATTTCAATGGCAATTTGCAACACAATCTCATTTCTATTTGTGCTAATAAAGTACCTGTGATCTGTGATGTGGAATAAATTAATTCAGAAATGGAGTAACTTTATTGATATAGATAGTATTTAGAACACTATTTAAATTATGTACACCTTGATGATTGCTCAGTTCTCTCTAACTTTATAAAATTAGTATGCCTAGCCACAGTTTACCTTTTGAAGCCCAAGCTATCATTTATTACTTTTGTAATCTGAAAAAATATCTGCTTGGGTGAAAACTTAAATTGTATTTAAATTTTTCTTCAATTTGATATCCACTGTAACTCTCAAACAGGATAAGATTTCATTTTCAAACCAATTGAAATAAAAATTTTGAATCCAGTAGTAAAGGAAAACCAAGGTTGTTATCATAGCAATTCTACCGTATTCAGATTGTAATTAGAATATTATCAATTTCTAATTTCCAAAGTAAAAACACATCAATTCATCTCCAGATTATATGAGATTTCTTGAATTAGTTTGTGTTCTACATTAGTGATCTATTTGATCTCTTTTTTACTTACAGTGGAAAATAATTGAGGAAAATAACTTTAACCTGGTGGATGTAATGCATGTCCTGTACCCTCAGAATCTATATTTTTCCATGGGAAATATGGCTTTTCGGATGTTTGTGTGGGAAGATGAAAGTGAGCATGCATTATGTTTTGGACAATACTGAAGATAGAGCTGAAGAGAGAAAATAAGAAACCCAGGCAACGGAGTACTGAGACTTATGCACCATTGAAGAAATGGTGTGGGAGCCATGTGTGACCTCGTCTGGCTACACAAGGGGGAAGGAGAAACCAATTTCACACCATCCCAAAGCTAATCACCACATGGCAGAGGTCAAACATACCTCCGCCCTCAGCCCTCCTGTAGCCCATTCTGACCCCACCCCTTTCATGGCACTCTACTTCTCGGCTGGGTCTGAACTCACAGATGATACCCAAGATTGTGAGCGTTTACTAGGAAAGCTAACCTGTTACCACTAGTCAGGGTCAGAAGATGTTAAAGACACAGTTCTTTTGTTTGAAACACCTCTTCTCAGTCATGATAGCCCGCAAGATCCTCGGCTTTCCAGCACATAGTCACTTAGACTCTGCCCTGTTTTGACAATTGTTACTAAGCTCCTTTAGTACTGACATGTCTCCAAAGGGCACCCAGTTCTGGGTACTATACCTGGAAGTCCATGTATTATGAGGTTTTTCCACTCTAATGAGTGAGAACAAAAAAGATACCTGGCATGAGGTGAGCTGCAGAAATGGTTTTATTTACCCCTCTCAATAAATTTTTTTCTCAGCCTCAAAACCATTTGCTAACCAAAACTCAGGTGAGAACCAAGGGAACCGCTCCAGATCTCTAGAATCTTAATTTGTATAATTCTTCTTCCGTATGGCTGTCCCTCCTCTGTAATATGAAAACCTGTGATTCTAGTAGCTTTGGCTTCCCTTAATTTTCACCTCTGTTGTGGACTTGTTCTGTTGCTAGGGAACACCCACTAGATAGTAAGATAAAGCAATCAAAGGACTCTCCTATTTTGTTTCTTTCTTGTCAGAGATCATAGTCTTGTAGTAACTTTTTTCAATACTTGAAAACCATGATTTCATATATGGTTTCCTGGTTTGTTTGGGGGGGTTTTTTTAGGTAAAGGGTTGTTATGTGAAGTGAAATTGCTTGATATGGCTCTGATATCAGTGAAATATGTAAGTGCCACTCGGTGACTGGGTGAGCATATAAGTAAAGTGTGTGCTCATGAAGCAATGGACTATGGCTTGGGTCAAGCACACCTTATTCCTTAAAGTAACATCTTGCTTTTCAATACTCTAAAGAGGTCCTGTGCAGCAAATTTACCTAATGAAACGTATCTCTTGTTCTCTTGACTACTGTTTCCATGAGCATTGACTATAGACCCAAGCAAGACAAAATCCTTGAAAACATCAATCTTTACTCCATTTTTCATGATGTTATCTACTGATGCCATTGTGAGGATTTGGGTCTTCTTTATATTGAGTTCTAAACCAGACTGAAGGCTGTAATCCTTGATCTTCATTAGCAAGTGCTTCAATTCCTCCCCACTTTCAAGCAGCAAGGGTGTGTCATCTGCCTGTCACAGGTTTTTAATAAGATTTCTTCTAAGCATGATACCTTATTCTTCTCCACATAATCCTGCTTCTTTGATGATTTGTTCAGCATACAGAATGAATAAGTATAGTGACAGGATGCAACCCTGAGGTATGCCTTTCCTGATTTTAAACCATGCAGTATTTCCTTCTTTTTTTATAACTTCCCCTTGATCCATGTGCAAGTTTCACATGAGCACAATGAAGTATTATGAATTCCATTCTACTCAAGGTTTTCCAAATTTATGATCTAAAAAGTCAAATGCTTTAGGATAGTCAATGAAATATAAGTAAACATCTTTCTGGTATGCTTTTTTATTTTTTGGCTTTTATTTTATTTTTTAAAAATCATTTTATTGGGGGTTCATACAGCTTTTATTACAATACATACATGCATCCATTGTGACAAGCACATTTGTGCATTTGTTGCCATCATCATTTTCTTTTCTTTTTTTTCCTAATCATTTTATTAGGGGCTCATACAACTCTTATCACAATATATATATACTTCAATTGTGTAAAGGGCATTTTTACATTAATTGCCCTCATCATTATCAAAACATTTCCTCTCCACTTAAGCCCCTGGCATTAGGTCCTCATTTTTTCCCTCCCTCCCCACTCCCCTCTCCCCCATGAACCCTTGATAATTTATAAACTATTATTATTTTGTCAGTTCTTACACCATCCAACATCTCCTTTCACCTACTTCTCTGTTGTCCGTCCCCCAGGGAGGAGGTCACATATAGATCCTTGTAATTGGTTCTCTCTTTCCAACCCACTCTCCCTCTACCCTCCCAGTATCGTCACTCACACCACTGGTCCTGTAGGGATCATCCGCCCTGGGTTCCCTGTATTTCCAGTTCCTATCTGTACCAGTGTACATCCTCTGGTCTAGCCAGACTTGCAAGGTAAAATTCATATCATGATAGTGGGAGCGGGGAGGAAACACTTAGGAACTAAAGGAAAGTTATATTTTTCATCGTTGCTACATTGCACCCTGACTGGCTCGTCTCCTCCCCAAGACCCCTCTGCAAGGGGATCTCCAGTGGCCTACTAATGGGCTTTGGGTCTCCCTGATCCATCTGACACCAGCAATAATACTCTTTGTTCCACGTGCTCTACTGAGTCCAGCCTGAACCTCTGGCAGCTCAACCATTGTTGATCTGCAGCAAAATTTTACTTGCATATGATATTAATTCTATTGTTCTATAACTTAAGCATTCTGTTGGGTCATCTTTCTTTGGAACGAGTACAAATATGGATCTGGTCCAATCAAATGACCAAGTAGTTGTCTTCTAAATTTCTTGCCATGGACAAGTGAGCATTTCCAGTGCTTCATCAGCTGTCAAAACACTGCACCTGATACATCATCAGTGCCTGGAGCCTTGTTTTGGGCTGTGCTTTCAGTGCAGCTTGAACGTTTTCCCTCAATATGATCAGTTATTATTCACAGATCACTTCTAGAAATGGTTGAATGTTGACTAGTTGTTTTGGGTTCAGTTATTCTGTGTACTCTTTCCATCTCCTTTTAATGCATCCTGCATCGTTTGATATTTTTCTTACAGAATCTTTTATTGTTGTAACTTGAAGCTTGCATTTTTCCTTAGTTCTTTCAGTTTAAGATGAGATAAAGTATAGAAGATTCTAATTTGATAATTGGTCAGTTTTGCAATTATGCTGATTACATGAGTGAGCCATCTCAGTAGCATTAACAGGAATGCCACAATTAACAGCAAAGTAGAGTCATTAATCAAGCACATTCGAGATCCCTGTCTGAGGAGGTGGAAATAGCAGAAGCACCAGAAGTGGGATCACCAAAGTCATGAAGCTGAGAAAAGAGCAGCATCCAGACCAGGAAGTAGAAATCTGGCTTGTTGGCTTATGTAACAAGTAAACCTGAGTGTCTTTGGCAGGAGGCAGGCTTTCAGCGTTGATGAGCCTTAGTTGAATTCCTTCTGATCATATTCCACGGATGTGAATACCCTTTCTACCAGGCCAGAGAGGATTGTAAAGCCAATCATGGCTGTGGTAGTCACCTAATCTGGTGTTACTGCAATTGTTAGGCATAGGATATTTTTGTTTTGTTAATTTATGAAGCATTATGTTTAAATGAGTGTGGCACATATTAATGGTGTGCTTTTTAGTTTTGTCCTATTAGGTACAGATATGACTTTATTATTGTTTGAAAATTATATATGGTTAAAGAGTTATATGAAAGTGTAAATTGACAAGGGGCGGTCAGTGGCAGCTACCTAATCTGGTGTCAATTTAAGGGTTAAGAGTGTAGGGGTGGATTCTAGGCTGTCAATCTGGAGATAGTCAGTGAGACTTCTCTGTAGGCATGGACTTCTCCTGAGAATTCTGGGAAATCTGGTACTTCCTCCTTGGAGGCAGAAGACACAGCTCTCTCTCTTACACTTCCTTGGAGACCTTGCAGAAAACAAGCCACATGGACGCAACCAGACTTCTGAAGCCGGAGAAGCCACAGAGAGACCCCTGCTGAGATGCTTACAATGCCACTATGCCCAAAGACTTTCTACCCACTGGCTTGTGATCGTCCTGCATTGGGTTTCATTTCATGTGTTTCGTGAGTCTGAAGAGGACTTTATAGATTGGTATCGGACATATGGGCTAATATCAGACTTATGGACTTGATCTGGACTGGGCTGGGATGTTTTCCCATGTTGAATTGTTCTTGTATATAAACCTCTTTCTTATTCACATATGTGTGTCCATGGATCTGTTTCTGTAGTCTACCCAGACTAACATAATGGCAGACATAATTTGATTAAAATGTAGCACCTTATCATTTGATCTCCATTTTGACCTATTTTTAAAATTGTTTCAGCTTTTAGTATTTTCTGATTTTTTTATTAAAATTTTTCTCTCTTTTGTTTTTCTATTGTTATTATTTATTTGTTTCTTTTTTGTATTTTGTATGGTTTCCTGTATATAAAATACAGGATAGGTAAATATATAGACACAGTAACCTAATTAAACATTATCTAAGGGTATGACAGGAGAAACTGGGTTGAAATGGAGAACAATGATTATTAAAATGAAGAAATATTCTGAAATTAATTGTGATGATGGTTACATGATTCATCTTAATAATATTGAACTATTAAATTGTATGGTATATGAATTAAATGCCAGTAAAATAAAAATATAAATAACAATGGGAACAAAACCACCTGGGAGGTATGGTTACCTTAGAATAGTCATCCACTTAATATCAAAAGGGCAATATGTATCCAAAGATATATTTTAGAAGGAGTAGAAAAGAGGGAGTAATAGAAACAGAAACAGGGAGGAAGTAGAATAATTTTTATTTTGCTGAGGGGACTACACTGAATGAGATGAAAGAAAATTTACATGAATTGTTGAATGCAAAACTGATGATCAACACTGTAAACAATACATTTTTAAGTTTATTTTTCTGCTCATAAGAACAGAGCCACCTTCTACTCATTCTTTAATTATTGCCCAAGACCTTGTTACTGAAACAAAGGGGCTTGTTGTACTCTCCTCTGCTATCTCTTCTCTTTGACAGTTTTTTCTTCCTCACAAGGGCCTGCCAACCATTTCCAGAATAACACCTCAAGACAGTCTTTCATCGGGAGACCTGACTCATCAATTTTTAAAAATAACTCTGACATTCTAAACCCTTTCTCAACTTCAGCATGTTTCTCCCATATCCCCTCCTCCTTCCAGTCATAAACTACACTTACCAGGCTTTAAAATGATTAAATTGATATGGACAATTATTTTTATTCCCATGTGATTTATACACATTCTCTGGATAGTCTCCGCAAGAAGAAACTTCATCCAACTTATATGGATACACTTTAGTTTTATATTTTCTTTTATACTGAAATCAAACTCTATTTTCTTTGAGAATACTTCTTTGGATCCTGTAGACCACAGTAAATATCTCCCTTTATGGAATATCTAATTCTCCTTGCACAGAATTATGGATGAAGCAAATACAACCAGTCATTTAACTGAACCAAAATCTTTCACACAAACTTAACTTTTTTATATTTCTTAAAATATTACAATTACTTCATTTATCTAATAAATATTGAGTTTCTGCTATTTTTCTGCTATTTTGTGTAAAAGATATGGAGACACCATATAACTTGCCAAATGGCCCAGGCATGCTGCCTGTGATGGTTAGAGTTATTGCATTATAATTGACATGAGATTGATAACACATTCTTTGGGCAAGATCACAGTACTACTATATTTCTACTCGTGTTAATCTGCTAAGACAAGAGGACAGATTTTTCACATGAGAGTTTAGAACAGAAAATAAAATGTTCCTACCACCACAATTATGAGGAAATTGAGCTAGAAAATGTGCTTTGGAATTAGGGTTAAGATTCACATGGATTCAAAATACTGCCATGTTTCTCTACATGTATGTTTTCTGTGTGTCTTAAGTGTTTTTCTTTACTTTGTTTCCTATTATTTTTTTCTACTATGCTTACATAACTTTATCCAGCTGCCTTTATTCTCCAACTGTTCACTGCAATACCAAGAGAGTCAATACTATAATTTTCTGTTCATTTTAGGTTTTTTATTTGTTTATTTCCTGTGGGAGGATAAAAGCATGGAGCTGCCAATTCCACCTTCTTGCTTTAATGTCGGAGATTAGTTTTTCTTTTGTAATCTTAGGCCTTGCCTTATATATTCTTTCTGTTCCATTTTCATGAGATCCCATTTAGTAGCTATTAAATTAGTCCCAAGATTAAAAAACAAGAGTTCCCAGAAAAATATCTTTCCAACAATTGAGTCATTGGAATAAGGTGGGTTGGTACTTCCTGAGGCAAAAGCAAACTCATTTGGGTTTATTAGGTAAATATAACATATATAATCCCCAGAAAGTACTGAAAAGATGCGGTTTTGACATTTAAAAGTTATTTTTCACAAAATGATTGATGTGAATGACAAATGATTTTTACAGCCTATTTTAAATCATTTTATTTGGTTTTTATTAAGTGTATTGAACTTACCTATAAAAACAAAAATATAGGTGTCCCCCTGGATTTTCCCTGCACCAGAGACCCGTGTGCAGCGATTCCCACTGCCTCCCAGCACTGGTGAGACAAAGTCAGGACGCCCTGGTTCTCCCCAGCCCCAGAAACCTCTTTTCCCCGTGCTTCCTTGTGCTCCAACACCCACATGCGTGTTGCAGTCCCCTGCAGTTTTCATGCCACCAACCAGTGTGCCTGGATCCCTTGAACAACTCTCACCCCTCCTCCTGGAGTCACAGGAGCCCAAGCACTACCGGTGGCTACCTCCTGAGCTTTCTGGTTTCCACCCCCCTCCTACCACTCCCCCACAGCTGCTCCTCCACACACCCCAACACACCCTCAGTACCCACACACACTGCCACAGGACATTTTCTGTTCCCGCTGGTCTCTTCTCGGGTTCCATATGCCCACTGGCTTCTTCCCGCCCAAGCAGACCCTATCCCTGGCCCCCACAAACCTGCTGGCCATTTCCCTGTCTGCAGGCTGATTCCTGACCCCTCTCCCTCCACATTCACTGGTCTCTTCTCACATTTCCAGCCTCCTCCCAGGCTCTCCAAATCTGCTGGTCACTTCCCACGCATGCTAGCTGCTCCCCCGGGAATTGTCTGCTGACCCTTTCCCATCCCTACTAACCATCTCCCATACCCTCTGGCCACTTTTCGGGCCCCCTACGACCACAAGCCACGCCCTTCATCCACTGGCTGCTACCCAGCCTCCCTGAGGCTGCTGACCACTGTTCAAAACCAATGGCCACTGCCCACACAAGCCAACCACTGCCCAGGTTTCTTGAGCACACCAGCTGTTACATGCAGGTACCCCTGAACTGGGAGGAGGTCCAAGATAGACTTCCCCTTTAAGCTATCCCAAGGACATCCAGGTGGACTTTTGGAGGCCTTGTACTCTAGACCACTGTGACAACTTGATCTGAATCTCAATTAGGATAACTCCATTGCTGAACTCCTGCATATCCCCCACACCCCAAACAGTAAGCATGTAGCTAGGCAATCCAGGTAGCTAGCCCCCAGCTTTCTAGGGAGAAAGGAACTTCCCTCTCTGTTATGAGTGCTGCCCACTACATAAACAGACCAACCAAAGGACTTTAGAAATGGGGCCCAGACTCAGGGCACCGGGTAAGTGTTCCAGACTTTCCACCCAGATACCAGAGCAGGATATAACAAAGAAATAAACAGCCATACTAGTGAGGGAATTCCTGGAAGAAATCTTCACCAATATAATAAAGGAGGACCTGACAATCAACCAGGAAGCACATAGGACACCAACTAGACCGAACCCCAAGAAGAACACACCAAGACCCATAGTAGCCAAATTTATTCAACTTTGAGGAAAAGGAGAAATAACTGTTACCTTAAAATCCTCTACCATGCTAAATTCTCTATTGAAGTAGTAAGTCAGGGAAATGTTTTCTTAGACAGGAAAAATTCAGAGAATATGTTTAAAAGAATCCAGCACTATAAATATCACTCTCCAAATCACTTTGGATAGAAGTCCAACATTAACAGAACCTAAATACACCACTGCATAGTGTAACAGCCTCCAGAAGTCATCACACTGAGAACAATGCTCAAGGTCTCTTTGACTCAGTGGAGAAAATAAGAATATAATGAGTTCCCCACTCATACACAAAACACAGCAAAGGAGGGAGTTACGATAATATTTAACACAAAAGATACCAAATGAAAGAAAAGAATCCACAGATGGATGTAATTACTCTGAATGTCAATGGATTAAACTCAAATCCATCAATCTGTTGTCTACAAGAGACAGACGTCAAGTTCATAGACAAGGATCAAAGGATGGCACAAAGTATATCAAGAGAATGAAATTCTAAAAAAAAAAACCCCAGGAGTTGCAATTCTAATCTCTGACAAAATTGATCTCAAGGTTCAGGATATAACAAGAGATAAGTATGGGCACTATATAATATTTAAAGGATCAGTAGTCCCAGAGGCAGTAAACATAATAAACATATACACAGAGAGACCTGTGAAATTCATCAACAAAATGCTTCAAAAGAGGAAAATAAAATGACAAATTTGACAACAATCGAGGGAGGCTTCAATATACTTCTCTTCAAGAAAGATCAGTGGGGCAGAATCTCAGCAAAGAGGTTAGAGAACTAAACACTACAATCAGACAATTTGACCTCCTAGATATATTCAGACCACTCCACCCAAGTGCAAAAAAAAAAAATCACATTTTTTAAAGTACACATAGCATTTTATCTAAATAGACAACATGCTGGGACACAACTCAAGCTTGAATAAACTCAGCATATA
Organism: Echinops telfairi; assembly: GCF_000313985.2. Lineage (NCBI taxonomy): Eukaryota > Metazoa > Chordata > Mammalia > Afrosoricida > Tenrecidae > Echinops > Echinops telfairi. The sequence continues at coordinate 15,359,117 of NW_022103907.1, read as the reverse complement.
GAAGTTATACAGACTTCCTTCTCTGACCATTGTGCCATAAAGCTGGAAATTAACAAAAGAAAGAACAATAAAACAATGGCAAGTACATGAAAGCTAAATAACTTACTTCTTAGAAAGGACTGGGATTGACCCAAATTAAAGACAAAATTAGGAAATTTTTAGAAACAAATGAGAATTAAAATGCAACATACCAATACCTATGGGATACAGCAAAGGCAGTTATCAGAGTATGCTTGATAGCAATAAACACACATATGAAGAAGGAAGAGAGACTTATGGTCCATACCCTATCACAAAACCTTCAGCAGCTGGAACATAGCCAAAAGAATAATCTCTCTAATAACAAAAGAAAAGTGATTATTAAAATCAGGGCAGAGATAAATGAGTGAGAAAACATAGCAAGCAAGGAAAAAAATCAACTCAGTAAAAATCTGGTTCTTGGAAAGTATCAACAGAATTGACAAACCACTAGAAAACCTGACAAAAGATAGGATAGAACAGAAGTCAATATCCAGGATGAGGAATGAAACAGAAGAAATTACAAAGGTCACAAATGAAATTAAAAGACTAACTACACAATATTACGAAGGACTCTACTCCAACAAATTCAACAACTTGGAGGACATGGGAAACTAACTGGAAAAACAAACCCTCCCCAAATTCTCATATGGGCATCAAGAATTCGAACAAACCCATAGAAAAAGAAGAAATCGATAAGGTTATCAAGGAACTGCCAACTTAAAAAACAAAACAAAACCCAGGCCTGATGCCTTCACTGGAGAATTCTACCAAGCATTTAGGAAGAGCTGACACCAACCTTACACTAGTTCTTTCAGAATATAGAAAAGGATGGCAAACTCCAAAACACACTCTATGAAGCTAGCATAACAATGATAACAAAGCCAGGCAAGGATCCCTCAAGAATAGAAAGCTACAGGCCGATATATCTAATGAACACAGATGCCAAAATCCTTAACAAAATCTTGGCCAATAGAATACAAAAATAGATTTTAAAAATATATATCAAGACCAAGTGGGATCATACGAGGGATGTAGTTCAACATCTGAAAAGCAATCAACATTATCCATCACATTGACAGAAAAAGGACAAGAGCCACATGATAATTTCAATAAACACAAAAAAGCATTTGACAATATTCAATACCCATTCCTAATAAAGGCACTCAACAAGATTGGGTTAGGAGGGGATTACCTCAATATAAAAAAAATCTGCATGCGCAAAAACCAATAGCCCGAGTTAAAATGAATGGAGAAAAGAGAAACACATTCCCACTATAAAAGGGGACCCTGTCCCCACTTCTATTCAACATCGTCCTCAAGGTCCTAGTTAACAATGAAAGGCAACAGAAAGATATCAAAGATGTATGTCTGAGGAATGTAGAAGTGAAATTATCATTATTTGTGGATGACATAATTTTATATAGAGAGAACCCAAATGCTCCACAGTAGGATTGCTTGAAACAACAGAGGAATATGGTAGAATGGCAGGACCTATGATCAACAAGCAGAAGTTGATTGGATTGCTATATACCACTGGAGGGGTTACAGAAAAGGAGATCAAGAAGGCAGTGCCCTTCACAATAGCCAATCATAAACTGAAATATCTAGGGGTCTACCTAACCAAAAAACAAAAGATATGTATGAGGAAAACTAAAGAACATTATTACAAGAAAATGAACATGCTGGTGTATAGGAACACCCAATATTCCAAAGATGTCAATCCTGTTTAAGTTAATATATATGTTCAATGAAATCCTGAAACAAATTCCAGCATCATTTTTCAAAGAAATGGAAAAAAAACTGACTACAACTTCATATGGAAAGGTAAGAAGCACAGGATTGGCAAGGAACTCCTTAAGAGGAAGAACAAAATAGGCGGGATTGCATTACCGGACTTTAAAACAGATTATATAGCCACAGTTGTCAAAACAGCATGGTACTAGTATAATGATAGCTACTCAGGCCAAAGGATAAGAACAGAAAATCTATAAATTAAAACAGCAGCATACACACAACCGATCTTTGACAGAGGCCCAAAAGGTTTCAAATGGGAAGCAGATGCCCTTTTCAACTAATGGTGCTGGAAAAAAACTGAATATCAGCCTGCAGAAGATAGAAACAAGACCTTACTTCGCTCCATACACAAGCTCAACTTCAAGATGCATCACACACCTCAAGGTAAAACCCCAATCTAACAGGATCATTGATGAGAATGCTGGGAAAAGCTAAGAACCTTAGTGTAGGAAATACATGGGCTATCAGACATAAGGAAAGATACATACTCAGAGGAAGATAAAATAGATGATGGGATCTACTAAAGATAAAACACTTGTAAATATTGAAAGAGAGCCCACAGACTGGGAAAAGACATTTAGTAATGGTATATTAAATGGCTTGTTACTAAAATCCACACAATCTTGCAAGCTTACAATAAAAAAATGAATAGCCCACTGTGGAGGTTGGGAAAAGACTTGAAGAGGAGATTCACAAAGGAGGAAATCTGAACAGCCAATAAACATATGAGAAAACTTTCCTGATTTTTAGCCATCTGAGAAATGCAAATCAAAGCAACTGTGAGATACCACTTAACACCCACAAAAATAGCCCAAATCAAAAAAACAGAAAGCAACAAATGTTGGAGGGGGTATGGTGAGAAAGGAATGCTCATTCATTGCTGGTGATCCTGTAGATATGTACAGCCGTTGGGGAAAGCTGTTTGGCAATATATAAAACAGATGGAAATAGAGTTACCATATGACCCAGCAATTCCACTACTGGGAATAAACCCAGAAAAAATAAGAAACAGACCACAGCCAGATATCTACTCTCTAATGTTTATTGCTGCACAGTTTACTATCGCAAAAAGTTGGATACAGCCTAGATTTCCATCAATAGACGAATGGATACAAAACAAACAAACCCTGGTATATACATACAATGGAAAACTATGCATCTCTAAAAAATAGTCATGAAACCATGAAACAACTAATTTTGTGGAGAGTTGGAGAGTGCAGAGTGAAGTTAGCCAAGCACAAAGGTCAAGTACAACATGAGACCACTGAGGTAAGTTCAAACAGCAGAACAGGCATGAGGGAAAGGCGCAAAACACACAATTTCCAGGCTGAGGACCAGATATTCTGGCATGAGCCAGACCAAACCCAGTGATTCATACATCATCAAAAACAGATGGAGATATGTGCTGAAAGGCATCTCCCCCACTCCCCAATTGCCTTTAAGGCCCACAGAGGGATGGGGAAAGCAATTGGGAGTCAAGGCCCTACCTAACCCAAGGGGAGGTAACTGTTTGCATCTCCACAGGAAAGGGAGAGCAAGAGTAGATCTCATTCCAGGTGCCAGTCCTTGAGCGTGATGTTCCTGTTTGGAGCAGCTTGTTCCCAGAGATGACTGTAGGCCCGGTCTCAACTTCAGATGTTATGTCCTCCCCCTAGACGACAGGACTTCAGAGGACACAGCCCTGAAGATACAGCTTGCAGCGAGCAGTCAGTCTGACCTGCACTCATGGGGGCAATAGACCAGTGATGAGAACGAAGCCATGAAGTCCCCAAAGTATCCCAATTGTAGGCTTCTGACGCAGGGACCAGCACTCGGCACCCCATCTAAACTGGCTGGGAATTATGCACAGGGGTAGGGGTACTGAATGTATAAAGGCATAACTGGGAAGCAGGGGGTGGCACTAGACAGCTCCATCCCTGACTGCAGGAATTGCAAAGTGGGCGATTAGAATGTTCATCTTTCAGATGAGAATACTGAAGACTAAAAGGGTGTATGAGTTGCTAGGGAAGTGGGACCCAGGATATGCAACTCTGGAAGAAAGGTGGCCTACACTGATGGTTTATAACATGTCCTTCTATTTAATGGAGAGATATTCATCTGCTCTGTGTCAGGATCCCTGTTAGTTTCGTGACTATACATACACACACACACACACACACACATTGATGTATATGTATATACATCATATATATAATATATACATATACATTGGTGTCTATCGATACAAATAGGCCAGATAGGCAATCTAACAGAGACAGCGAGTTATCTAACAGTTCCTGAGGGACATACAAAGGGAAAGGAGGAAGTGAGTGGGGGGGCCAACAATGATGGGAACAGGGGATTAGTAAATGTCCTAAAATTGATGGCGATGAGGGTGTAGCTTTTCTGGTCATGTTTGATCAATCAAGCTGCATCTGAGAGGAATTACTGAGAAGTGAATGATGGGTAAACATGATAGTGGGGAGCAGGACAAAAAGAAAAGGAGGAAAGAAGAAAAGAGGTACATTATATATGTATATCTATAAATATATAAATATATGTGTACTTGTTTCTGATATGTATATATATGCAAAGGCAGCAAGTAAGCAGATGGACTTTAGGCCTCTTAAAGCTTACCACAGTACAATAACAGTTTGTTGTAATAATGTGGCATTATATGGCACTTACCTTCCTGACATGATTGCTGAGACAAAACGGGTGCATAAGCAAATATGGTGAAGATAGCTGATGGTACTGGCTATTAAAAAGATGTAGTGTGGGGTCTTGAAGGCTTGAAGCTAAACAATTGGCCATCTATAATGGAAGCAACTAAGCCCATGTGGAAGAAGCACATCAGCTTGTGTGATGTTGAGGTTTTGAGGGAAAGAGGTATCAGAAGTTCAAAAATGAGCAACCAAATTGATGTGAAGGGGTGTCGATGTAGTGGAGACCCAAAACGAACCCATAAAACTAGCCCTCAAAGAAGGGCCACACAGAAGAGATGAAAATCCAGGGTGTTGTATAGCACTGATGAACCACATAGCTATCCTCTAGTTCTATAATATTTCCTCCCCTTATTATCATGGTTTTTATTGTTTTACCTCATTAATCATGTTAGATTTGCATATGTTCATTTACATATTTAAGAGTGTTCAGTACATGAAAGCCAAGATAGATAACCCTTGAGAAATAGTAACAGGAGTAATGGTTCCCTGAGAGTATGGGAGAGGTGGGGTGGGAGGGAGGGGGTGAATAGAGATTGTGTAAGATATGGGGTGGGGGGAGGAAAGAACTGTGACAGGGAAAAGTTCCTGTTGGGAAGGGTGGGGGAGGGAGGGGATAATGGGGAGCTGATATCAAGGAATTCAAGAAAATGTTTTGAAACTGATTGTGGTAGCAATTGTACAATACTGCTGTATGTGGCTAACCTATGCAGTGTGCTGATATCTGTAAGAGCTCCCAGTAGAATGATTAAAAATTAAACAAACAAACAAAAAATTCCAATATATAGAAATAATGAAATTCTTCTAACTCAAATTCTATTTGTTTGCTAAGTTGGGTTTTTTTGGTTGCAACCAGATCAGCTACACACATATAAGACATATATACAAAAATTGTTAAATAATTGTCTAAACGATGTCTTTGTTTTATGTACAAAATGTAGTAAATTGATGCTACTATCTGATTCTAGAGTTTCCCAGCTGTGTCTACAATTTTGTTACATAAACTTACTTCCCCAGAACAAATTCCATTGAATAGTAACCTGAAAAGTGAAGGAAAAATGAACCTGCCTCACCAAAGAAAAATAAATTCCCAAGATGAGGGTAAGAAAAAAAAGTATTGCAATGACTCCTCACTCATACATGTAGAAATATATTCAAAATAAAATGTCATGAAGCATTAAACATCTCTGCAATCAGTACTTGGCTGCAGACATGTTTTCTCAAGAATACTCTTCAAACAAAATGATAGGTTTAGTTCTAGGGCATAAAATGATATTGAGATTAGAGCTAATAAAATTTTCAACAAAACTCGAGTTGACATCTTCCCCTATCATTGAAAATTTGTAGCAATTTCCCAGGATTGGGATAGATCAAGCATTTTCAGGAAGGCTGGCACCTCCAAAATGCTTCAGGAGGTTCGACCAAAGGCAGAAGCTAAGGGAATGAAGAAACTGTAAGTAAAGGGCAGAAGCTGGGGGGAAACTGTAGAATTACCTTTGATGCAACATACTATAGCTGTTGAAGTTAGGATCTTAGATTGTTCAGAGTTTTGCAGTTGAAGTGAACTTCTTGACTTCGGAAAGCTTTCTGCTCAGTAGGGACTAAAGTCTTTAGGTGAAGATTGGCAAGCTCAAAGAGCAAAGCTTTCCATCAATCTCTTAATGAAAAGCTAATGAAAATGATTTCGTGGAATGGCCCATAACGAGAGCCAAGTATTAGATTTACCAATAGGATCCAGAGAGCAAGATGCAATCAAAACAATGACATCTGAGGAGTCAGTTGAATTCAAGGCAGAGAGGTCAGCCCAGAAGGTTATGGCTTCTTGATAGATTTTCCTGCAGGACACGAACTGATCATCAAATGTATTATGAAGAAGGTTTTGCTTTTAATGATAAACTTCATTGGTGAGAAACAGACTAGGAAAGTTATTCCAAGAAATGTTTTTTTTTCCAACCCCCCAAATGACACTTACTTTTCCTTCAAGGGTAACAGGGCTGTCCTATGAGAATTTTGCTGACAAAGCTTATCCCCTTCGCCCTACAGCCCTGGTCTTGCACCTGTAGTTTCTTTTCGTTCTCAAGGACTCCATTAGCATTTCAGTGGAAACTATTTAAGTCTCAAGAGGGCACCCAAACTGCCAGTTGGATGTAGTGTAAATCTAGTGCAGAATTCTTTGGGGAAAGCATTAGTGAGAGGGAAATACCACTTTTAGAGGTGTATAGGGCTACATGAGAATATGTCAAGAAATGATAGCTTCAAATTTTAATGTTTTTCTCGATCTTGTAATTTGAAGCTTTCATTTTCTATGTAGTTCTTTCAGTTTAAGATATGCTGACTCTGTTCTTCCATTTTGGTCTTCTAATTATAGGTCTTTGCACATTTCCTTATAATATTTTATTTTGTCTTTTAAAGCGGGCCTTTGGAATTTCATATTCAGCTCTTTGATGACATTATTTCGTCCATTTGCCTTAGCTACTGTATGATTCACAGCATGGTTCAGAGTCTCTTATGACATACACGTTGATCTTTACTGTCTTTTCCGTCTTTATCATGACCTTTTGCTCTATTTTATTTATGTCCTTCCACAGTTCATCAGATCTTCTGTAATTGGTGTTCAGTGTGTTAAATTCGTTCTTGAGATGTTCTCCAAATTCAGGTGGGAAAAACTCAGAGTTGTGTTTTAGCTTTTGTGGACTTTTAATTCTCTTCAGCTTCACCTTGGACTTTCCTATGAGCTATTAGTGGTCAGTTCCACAGCAGCCCCTGCTTCGTTACATGTTGACATTGAGCTTCTCCGTTATCTCTTTCCACAGATGTAGTGAAATTGATTTCTGTGCATTTCATCTGGAGAAGTCCATGTGCACAGTTGCCGTCTGTGTTGTAGAAAAAAATATATTTAATGTGAAAAAGTCATAGGTTGAACAAAATGTGATATCCAGATTCATTTCTATCACCAAGACATTATTTTCCAATTATTGTTTCTACCTGTTCTTAACTTTTCCCTTCTACTTAACAATATATCTTAATTGTATGTTTGATCCATTTCAGACTTATTAAATTAGTTGAATTATTAAATTTCTTTAGTACTAGCTTTAGTGTTTAATACCTGAATTTGAACAGCAATTGCATTAATGTATTGTGGAGAGATATAACCCTAACTCGGACAGCATTTTACTGGAAGATAGGTCTTGATATGTCTTTTTTGAAGATGTATGCAAAGCCATTCCTCTTAACTATATCATTCCCAGTATATTAACCCATATGATTTTTTTATTCCATATGGCCAACATGAGTCCGTATCAGCTGACCAATGACTAGGAAATCCATGTGTATGCATCCCACTTCATTTTTGACTACTTCCCATTTTTCTTAGATTCATACTTTGTATGTTCCAAGTTCTGATGATTAGTAGATTTTTTTCCATCCATTTCTTCTCATTTTGAGTCATGCTCTATCAGCAAATGGAAGTCCTGCAGGCTTTACTCCATTCGGGTCATTATGGTCAACTCTACTTTGAGAAGGCAGCTCTTTCTCAATAATTTTTTTAGTATCTTCTGGCCTCAGCGGCTCATCCTCTGGCAATGTTCTGCTTCTATCCAGTAGGCCTTCAGTATATGACAATGTTTTGACACTACCTAGAAGATTTTCAGTGGCTAAAACCTCTGAAGTGGAGAGCCAATTTCTTCTTTGTATTCTGTTCTTAGTCTGACAGTGCTGCTGACACCTGTTCACTTTGGTTGACCGTGCTGCCCTTTGAAATACCAGTGACATAGCTTCCAGCATCACAAGAACACCCAAGCCACTACAGTATGCAAGCTGACAGATAAGTGGTAGAAGCAGTTAAGTCCAGTCTGGCTTTAGTCCCTGGGTCAGATATTAAACTAGAGGCTTTCTCGGGTGCCCCGAAACAGCATAACCACAGGCTGGTAGAGATGGAGTTAGATGAATTCAAAGTCAGTCAGACTCATGGGGTTTTCAGTTGTCACATAGCTGCTGTGCTGACCAACCAGGAAGCAGGAAGAACACAGGCTGGTGGAGGCAGAGGTGGATGAGTTCAAGGTCAGCACGTCAGGATCATGGCTGTAAAATTTAATGACTCCAAGGCCGGCAGGCAATATAGCAGATCAATGAGCCAGATAAAGCATTCAGAATAGCAAGAATGGACTAGCTACCTGCACAGGGTCAATTTATATAGGAGTAGATCGCACTCCTGATAGGATGGCCTCTAATTGCCTCCGCGCTGTGGCCTGATAAGAGGGATAAAATTCCACCCAAATCTTCCCACAACTGCTCGGTTGCTCCCAGCAGAGCCCATCAAGGAGATGGTTATTTCATGTTGTATAACAGCTGGAGGGTGGCTCCAGCTGCCAAACTGAGACCCATGGCCCAGCCAGTTGATGCAACATCTACCACAATCATCTTCTTGGTTTTATTTTCATGCCAAACACATATGAATTGAGAGTGATTAATGCACACTTTTATATTGCTTGACCATTGCAGAAAGATAGCCAGACAGGCAATTTAGTTCACCACTGTGGCATTCCAAATGTGTCCTTGAAAGCCTGGATCAGCAAGGGCCACCATTAACTTACAACATTAAATATGCATATAATTTATTCTTGAGTTCTTGGTCCATGGTCTTATTCTTAATGGTGAATTGGGGGCCTAAAGTTTCAAATCAGAAAAATGAAGTGAAAGAGAAGAAATGCAAGTGGAGGAATTTGGTGTAGAGATGCTAATCTTATGGATGGAAAGCTGTCAGGTTCAAGGGGGTTACTGGGGTTGTTCTAGGTGCTACTGGGTCTTAATACCCCTAGGTACATGAAGAGCTCAGGGGACACCACCCAGTCTTGTGTTATCCTCACAATTGTTGCTATGATTGCAGTCACAATGTCTCTCTATGTCATGGAGGAGGCCCTTCTTTGTCCTGGGAGGAGTTTTCTTGACTAGCAGCATTGTGGGTAAGGGTGTGGTCTCTGTGATCAAAAGGCAGGAGTATGAGCCTTGTCTCCACAAACGCATAGGACCATTCTCACTTCTTGGTTTCCTCATCTGTAAAATGATACTCAGAGTCCCACAACAGAGAGAAAGTGCAATGACCTAAAGTGTTCAAACATTCTGAAACAATCTCATAAAGGAGAGGAAAGTAAATTATAAGAGGAGGTTCCATCAAACCAAACCAAACTCACAGTCATGGAGTTAAAGGGAACTCATAGAGACTCGATAAGACAGAGTAGAACTGCTCCTGTGGGTTTCCAAGACTCTAACTCTCTATGGGAGTAGAAAGCCCCATCTTTCTCCCATTGGTTTCGAACTGCCAACCTTGCAGTAACAGCTCACAATCCCACAAGTGCTCCAAGAAGAAGGCTACCTAGAAAAAAAAAAAGATTTCAGAACTAAGACCCAAATTATTTGGAACTGACATCAAGTGTAGTATTCTGCTAAATAAAAAAAGATTTAGACTGGATTTAAAGTTTTAAAAATTCACCTATAAATAGTTTTTTAAATGCATATATAAACAAAATAACACACAACTGTTAGAAGTAAATGGAGAGAAAAGGATACATTTTACAAGTTATATCTAAAAGAAAGATTGCTCAGTCATATTAACACCAAACACATACAACTTTCATGCAAAAAAAGAACTAGAAATAAGAAGAGGCACTCATAATGATACAATATTTTCAATCTCCAGTTCTTTTGGACTATTAACCTGCAATATCAAATGCTTTGTCCTCAGTCAGAGTGTGGGTGCTAAGGCTCCCCTGATCAGTCCAGCGAGAGACAATATTACCCTCAGGGACATGCCTGGAATTAGGTTCAGGATAGAACCTTGATGGAAATGGGAGTGCTCGGGTGATATCATTTTGAGTCAAGCCTCAAACAAAATGGTTAGAGGACCTCAGCACCAAGCCTGTACATTTAAAAAATCTTCCATAGTGTATGTATTCCAATCATAGTAGTCTTCTCCACTTCCATGCACCCACCTGCAACCGTGTGGAACCGATCTCCCCCCCGTCATGATATCCGTCATCATCCATGTCCTATTAAAGTAGTCAGGTGTTGGGGAATCCTGAGATCCAGTTATGGCCTCATATTGATGGCCTTCATCATCTAGAAAAGTCGTATTAGTTTTTATCCTGTTGTAGATTTAATAAAGAAATATTTACAAAATATATTACCATTTGGTGCCTGTCTTTTCCCTAAAACAGTCACAAAAGACAGAAATCAAAACAAATATGTACTCATCTGAAGGAGGTAATAGTCAACTCCATTATTATAGAGATTTAAATGAGCCTCTTTTAATATTTTATTCAATGAGAGGGAAAACTCAATAAAATATGAGCATGAAATACAAGAAAAAAACAGTATCACTAATAAAAGGACTTTTTTTCATAATTCCATGAGAAATGAACCCATGAAAAAGAAAATGTTTTATTATTTATATAATATAGTATCTTTTCATTTGATAATACAGGATAAAACAGTCAAGATTTAGGATTGTCACAGACTAGACCCAATGCATAGTTTGAAGTACCTGTATATCAAGCAATAATATTAGTTAATAAGGTCTGAAAATAAAATATTTAGAAACTAAAGCCCCAATCATCCTGTCAATGTTTTTATTATACCGTGTTCAAATATAGCATTCCATTAATTGCTTGAGAAAGTTAGACCCATTAACTTAGCACAATCTTTAATAAAAGAACATTTGTTATTCCATCCCTCACTACTTCTTAAGGCAAGATTCCATCAATAATGGGTTATTCCATTTTCCAGTCTTCAGCTTTATTAGTTTCCAGTGAAAACTTAATCAAGATTTAAGGTTGATGAATATAGAGTTGTCTTGACCCTGGAGGGAGTAAGAGCAAAAGATAAATGTGACTTAGGGAGATTCTTATCACTGCCATTAAGACTGAAAATAAAACAACAACCCGCTCTGTGAAAGACTTAATCCTCCCCTTGCCTCCCTGGCTTAAAATCTGGAGCAATAAACCTAGCTTGGGCCAGTAAATACAATTACAAATAAAAAGAACAGCTTTCTTGTTTTTCCATCCATGAAACTACTCAGAAAATTAAGTCTTTTCCCTTTTGTCCAAATATTGACTATAATTATAGATGGAATGGATTCTTAGCTACTATGAAATATTGATGTGCCGTCATAGTACTGCTAAGTGTATAGTTGATTATTAAAGGCTTCATGAAGGCTGTGGTTTAATGAAGTATAATTTTGCCAACCAATGAGAAGAAAACCATTACTGTAAATTACTGAATATTGCCGTTCTTTCATCATTAGCTTGCAAACACCAGGCAAACAGGAACAGGTTTAAACCGGCTCATCTACCTTTCTAATATTAATTTCCCATGAGTTTTTCTGTTATACCTGGCTTTTTTTAAAATAACACATGAGCTCAGATATTTAATGAGTAAAATTTAATGTAAAAATAGATATTTAATGTAAAAAAAAGCTGTTTAAATTACTAGTTGCCTATAACATGATTCAAAATAGTCTCATTTGGTTATGGAAAATGGACTCTCTTGCTTTATGCTAAAATATGTCTAGCAACAGAATGGCAAATTGAGAATAAAAAGTTGGAAGGAAGCATAAAGTTAAATGAAATTCAGAAATCACTAATTATGTTGCAAACCTTTCCTCTGGTATTGCTAGATGTCAGCAATTACTACTAGTTTCACAATATTCTTTTAATATTGACCATTCAGAATTCAACAGAATGCTGCCAGAGACCAATAGTTTTTCTGAATTTTCTAATTTTAATTCAAAAACAATTATTCTCCAGTCACTGCAATTCACACAGCTTATTTTCAGTTTAATAATCAAATGTGTAGGCCCGTGTAATGGAATTAATTTCAATCTAGCTTTCAAGTTACAACTTGCTCCTTCTGAAAGATAGAGAAAAGGATATAGAAAATTTTACTTTATTCTTACCAAATGCCTTATTTCTCCTCCACAATATTTTAAATTGTAAGTTTATCACAGCCTAGCCCCTTCAGAATTGGAGCACTTGGATAGAGAAGAAGAAATTGAAGTAGAAATGTTCCTAATGACTATCGCCGTTGTGGAGGTCTAGGGCCCTCTGCAGGAATCCTGGTGGTTTGTTGGCTCACACACTGGACTGTGAATCACAAGAAGAGAACTTCAACTCCAGCCGTGACTCCATGGGGAAAGAAGACACCTTCGGCTCTCAGAAAGATGTACAGTCATGGAAACCCAGAGGGACAGTTCCACTCTGTCCTATAGGACTGCTAAGAGTCCGAATCAACTGGATGATCATGAGTTTAACCCTCTGAGCTTGACAGAAGATTTTAGCCTCATTTTCAGAAGAACTCCGAGCCACCTTGACCATACACCTGTGGTTAATTTCCATACCGACTTGTCACTTGGCGTTTCTTTTGCAATCCCTGGGCATCTTTCAGAATCCTAGTGATGCAATGGCTAAATTACTTGGCTACTACCCAAAAGATCAGCAGTTAGAACCCACTATTAGCTCCTTAGAGGAAAAAATGTCTGCTTTATTTGAGATGTTTAGCTTTAGAAACCCTACAGAGTGGTTGTACACGGTTCTATAGGGTCATTTAGGAGCTCTTGAGGCACAGTGAGTTATGGACTGAGCTGCTAACCATAAATAAAGTCAGTGTTTGAAACATATCTGCGGATCTGGAGGAGAAAGCCGGTCTACTCCTACAGATATTTAAAGTCGCAGAACTCAAAAGGGCAATGGAGATAGACTTGATGTCGAAGGTTTGATTGTTTGCTTAGGGACCTGTCATTATGCTCAGCTTCTTTCTGCTGGAAACTTGGCCATGCTTAAAGAAATCATCCAGCATTGGCTTTTTGTCATGCATATGTGCCAAAGGAAATTATTGTGCTTCTAAAAACCCAGAGAACAAAACCACTGCTGTGGAGTTGATCCAATTCGAAGCAACTCTATTGATCCGAGCCGAACCACCACAAAGGATTCCCAAGACTGCAAATCTTCATGAAAGTAGACTGCCATCTCTTTCTCCCAAGAGGAGCCGGTAGGTTTAAACTGTCAATCAGTCGGTTAACTGTGAGTGCTTTAGCCACTGCAAAACTGGGTCTCCTTTCGTGACGCTTGATATGAGTGACAGGCACCCCTGAAACCCTTGTTTGCAGACACTGGGATGGACATCATGCTAAAATCTCCCTGCCAAAATTATATCCCCATGTATCATAAGTCCTCCGCTCTATCTTTTTCATGTGGATTGAAGGCAGAAAAGCCATAGCAGGTTAATAAGTACTTGTGCATGTGTTTGCACCCCACTTTGGAATGTAGGATATGTAATATATATGGATGGTTCTTGAGTCACAATTTCTATTTTATATTGTGTCATATTTGTGTTGCTGATATCATTGGTAAAAGAAGGAAACAACTTGCTCACAATTAATATTCTCCGCTTAATCACTTTTGAACAAATTTGGCCTTGAAATTCAATGAACAAAAATATCTTTAAAGCACTCTGATATTTTTCTTACCCTCTTTACTTGTAGCAGTGTTACAAAACATAAGCAATATTACTTTGGCATTTTACTAAAATTTATAACTGCAGAACTTTATGCAAGCATCTTCTGGCTATTGTAAATTATTACCGTTATTAAGAGACTAAGTAAATGAGCAGTAAAAAGTTGAAGAAATGAAAGCCTGCGTGAAATTGGAGCGGTAAGTCACCAGGATAGCTTTTTGTCCTCAAACCCAATTGTCTCATAAATACTTTTATCATGTTTCTTGGTTTATGCATGTATGTGCCAGCAGGACCAATTTGCTATGAGATTTTATAATGATTAGTGTTTAATATTAGGTATTTTGGCCAAGTGTAGTTTTGCTGTTTAGACAATAAGATCCCAGAATCTCATTCTCCACGTGAGACACAGAATTAGACTGCTTTCACAAATCCCTTCCAGATTCATTAATGGCTTTTCCAGAAAGCTTTGGCACAAAGGTGTCCAGATTATTGTGCCACGAACATGAGAGACTTAGTAATGAGAATAGCTGACAACAAAGAGCATAGGGCTGAGTCCAAGGAACTGTAATTTTCTTTAATGAAAATGTCATCACACAAGCTATTTAACTACTTCAGTCATCATTTTTCTTGTTTCTTGAAATGTTTATACATAAAAGTGCTCTTTAATTTTAATACTCACTAAAATAATAAAATAACCTTTTCCATCTCCACTTCTTTTTCCATTCTTTGGTCTTTAATCAGATCCTACTGTAGTACATTGTAGCTGTGATGTCCACTTACAAATTCTGAAGTAGCATCAATGTAATTTAAAAATTACTATCCACTATATTTCTTAAATTTAGCACTTTTATATCAGTTGTGATTACACTTATTTTTCAACACACAAAAACTGCCTTCTGATATATACAGAGATTGTGAGGAGTGAGAAATCAGACTTTCCTCATTTGATCATAGACGTAGCTATCATAATCAATTTAGATAGTCTCACAAAAATTTGTCATTCGTTAAAGGTTGTCATGACCATAGTCTCGAATCTAGCTAAATATTCAAATGTAATTTTTTTTGGGGGGGTCAAAGAGATTGCTAGACACAAATGACTACTAATGTATCTATTTTGAAAGGAAACTCAATGTATTCGTGAAATTTTTTCAGACAGATCATCAGCAGGTCTCTTGGCAAGTGACAGGAAAAGTAGGGAAAAAATATCTATACTCAGTGTAGTTAATGTATTTCCTCCAGTTTTCTGTATCTGCATTGAAAACAGCTGTAGTGGAGGAAAAGGATCCAACTTCAGACATGCAAGCAGGGCCAAAACCCCAAAACCGCAAATGGCCTAAAACCACGTCCTATTTCATTGCGGCTGGATAAAATATTGCTTGGGGTTTTATACAGTGCACTCCTCAAGCCAAAGTGGAAAAAAAGAGCCTCCAGATGTTCAGATGGCGCACACATTTCCTTGTCTAATGTTCTCATGTGGCCTGCTAGCTAATTGTTTATAACTGCAAAAAAGAATAACAGTTCACTTGAGAGACTTTCCCCAAAGATAGATGTGTAAGTGTATACATCATACTTTCCTCATTTCAATTTGGAGCTCCTAGGATTAAAAGGATGTAACTTCCTAGAACTTGAAATGGAATTAATTCCTCAGCCCTAGCCTCTTGTTTTCTGTGTAACAATGAAACTCTTCCGTTGGTGCTTTATCACAAGGACCTGCTCCGAGGTGGTCTGATTAAGTAAAAGGACTCTCTGGAGGGTACACAATTAAATGCTGGGCTCATACATGAAAGTTTGGCAGTTCAAACTCACCCAAAGACACCATGGTTGGGGGGGTGGGGGTGGCGGGAAGATCTGGCAAATGGTTTCTGGGGAGTCACAGCCAGGAAATCCGTATGACCTGGAGTGCTAATTTGAAACACATGGGGGGGTTGCCATAAATGGAAATTGACTTCAGAGAAACTGGTAATTAAGTAAAACATAGTTCCCCCGGCCCCCAATTTTTGTAACATAAATGCATGTGTATATAGTATTTTCTTTGGTTGGCAGATACATAAGCAGATTTTATTTTATAGTAGCTGTCTAAATGATCTCAGCTGATGGGAGAACCAGGTTTAAAGGTGTAAAACAGTTGCTTGAAGTTATCATATTGCAGTAAGATATTTCTTCTCTCTTTTTAGCCCTATTCTGGCTGCTATTATTTGGTATTCTAAATATTCAGAAATTTCTTTTACTATTTTTTTGTTGGATTTAGTTTTCATTTATCTGTATGGCATCACAAAATTGCAACCACTATAAAATTATAATATGAATTAACATGGTGTGCTTTTTTATATGTTGGAAATAAACATATAACATGGTATACTATTTTTTTATGAAGAAAGTTTTCCTAGAATTTTTCCTTTGTTGACTTGTAAATTGATAGTAAAAACAGCCTTAAGAAGACTTGACTTTTCATCTGTTTTTAACTTTTAGGAAATATTAACTAAAATATCTCAGGTGTATCAGGAACTATTTATAAATGTGCCTCATTTTCATTAATATTTTATTAAAGAAATGATTATATGTGAAATATATATACTCATTTGATTCTTGAAAAATATATTTTTAAAACTTCAACATTAAATAGCCTTTCAGGGTGGGTTAGGGACCTTATTATTTTTGGAGAAAACACAACAACCTCTTTTTTTGTTTTGTTTATTCCACTATGCACAGCACAGAGGTTTATTATAAGGATATCTTGATGCAATAGTTGTGTTAGTTATATGCAGTTGCCTAACTAATGGCCCCAACTTAGTGTCTTCAACAAAACAAGTGTGTTATCTGGAGGCCAGAATTCTGGTAGAGTTCTTCTTGGGCTACAGCCATTATCAGGGCTGCATTCATTTCTAGAACCCCGAGGAAGGCTCAATCTCCATTGCCTTTTCCATCTTCCAGAAGACTGCCTCTCCATTTGTCAGTGATTCTTTCCATATTATGACATCTTGCACGTGGCTGTGATGCTGGAAGCTGCCAGTCTTTCAGTTTCCAGTATTTCAAATACCAGCAGGCTCACTCAGGAGGGGCACTTTTCAGAGCAGCCCACAGACAAATACAGACTAAGATAAAAGGACCTAAAATTTACTTACAAAATAATTGGTCAGTTAAAACCTTATGAATATCAGTGAATCATTGTCTGATACAATGCCAGACTGGGGCAGAGCTAGCTTCTCAAAGTAGAGTCGAGCATTAAGATTTAAGTGGAGTAAATATTTCGGGACATTCACTTGCTAATATGGCAAAACTCAAAATGTGGAGAAACAGCTAAAACAGTCTATTAGTGATTGGAATGTAAAGCGTATGAATTATGAAACTAGGAATATTGAAAATCATAAAAAATGAAGTGAAAGGTGTGAAGATTTATATTCTAGGCATTTATGATCCTAGTCAACTGCACCTACCAAAATGACAAATGAAATCAGTACAGCAATCCATTTATTTTCAAAAAGAATATTTCAAGATGGATGCAAACATACATTGAGACCTGGTGGCTCATTGGGTTAAGCTTCCTGATACTCATTGAAACGTTAGCCATAGGAAGCCACTATTTGCATTGCAGGATAAAGAAGAGGCAATCTATTTTCACCAATACTTATAACCTGGGGAACCCTATGGCACAATTCTGCTGTGTCTTATAGGGTTGCTATGAGTTGGAATTAGCAAGAGGGAAGTGGTTTGCTTTTATTTTTTAATCTTGAAGTTCAAAACTGTCAGTGATATCATGATATTCATATGCCCCAAAGGAGCACAAACCCAAACTCATTGTCAGTGAGTTAATTCTTACTCCTCGTGATCCTATCAGAGAGGGTAGAGCTGCCCAGGTGGGTTTTTGAGACTGTAATTCTTTAAGGGAGTAGAAAGCAAGCCTTTCTCCCACAGAAGATTTGGTGGTTCAGAATTGCTGACTTTGAATATTGTAGGTGATTTTCCCTACAAGGAAAAACAACTAATATGGTTATTTTTAAAATTTAACTACCATCCATTAAATGAAGATATTGAAAAATTCTACCAATTCCTTCCATCTTTAATTGATCCAACATTAAGTCAAGATGCATTGAGAATTACTGGTCACTGGAATAAAAATATTGGAAACAAAGAAAGATTAGAAGCTGAAAAATATGGAGATCACATGATAGAATTTTGCAATACCGGTGACTCATTCTTTGCAAACACTTTTTTCCCCAACAGCTTAAATGTCGTACTTGCCAAATGGAACACACAGGGCTCACATTCATTATGTCTGTGGAAAGAGATGATGGAAAAACTCAATGTCATCATCCAACAACGGCTGATCTTGTTTAATCCCCCATGTGAGTTTCACATGAAGCTGAAGAAAATTAAAGCAATTCCTCAAGAGCCAAAATATGACTTGGGGTGTATAACATCTCTAACACTTCAAGAACAGATGTGCTGCATAGCACACTCATGACTGAAGACCAGATGAGCTGTGGGATGACATTAAGGACATCATACATGAAAAAACAAGCCTACTTGAATAAAGCAACATGTCATTAAAAACAGGAAAAGGAATAAAATGTCCAAAGTGGATGTCAGAAGAAATTGGAATCTGCTCTTTAATGTGAAATAGTTCAAGTGAATGAAAGAATGAATGAAGTAAAACAGCAGGAGAGACAGCTGCAAGAGCAGTTCCAGAAGACAAAGTAAAATCTCATGGAATGTGCCAACACCTGGAGCTAGCAAGCCCAAAGAGAAGGGCACATAGGCATTTCTTAAATGGAAATAATTGAATAAAAGGTCAAGCCTCAATTTACAATGTTGGGGAGTTTTACAGGAAAAATATAGAATTATAGAAAAAATCTTCAGAAGAAGGTGAAAGTTGTTACATTAAAAAGAATTGATCAAAGCACAATTAAAAAACAAGCAAACCAGAAAACAACAAATGTCGGAGAGGGTGTGGAAAAATTAGAACTCTCATGCACTGCTGGTGAACTTGTAAACATGGACAACCAATGTGAAAAATGATATGGCATTACCTGAGACAACTGGGAATAGAAACCCCATTGCGTTAGTCTGGGTAGACTAGAGAAACTTATTCATGGGCACTCACATGTGTTTAAGAGCTTTATACACACAAGAACAATTGAATATTGAGAAAACATCCCAGCCCAACCCAGATCAAGCCCACAAGTCTGATATTATTACCCCATATCTCTGATATCAATTTATAAAGTCCTCTTCAGACTCATGAAACACATGCAATGATGCTGAATTCAGGAAGATCACAGGCCAGTAGGTGTGTGCAATGGCGGTAGTAACATCTCAGCACTGGCAGGGGTCTACACATGGCTTCCAGCTCCCAGGGCACAGGCTATATCAGCATAGCGCCATGTGTCTTATCAGTAGAGCACCTCTCAGGGAGTGAGTCTGTCCTCCGCCTCCAATGAATTATTTTATCTCCTTAGGGACTCCAAATGAGGTCATCAAGTTGCGATCCGATTGACAGGCTAAACTCCACCCCTTCACTCTTAACCCTCAATTGACACCAGATTATGTAACTACCACACCCATACAATTCAACAATGTGTCTGCAGGGTATATAGCCTAAAGGGAAAAAAGACATAGCATGGACAGAGAAGTGCACTCCTGCGCTCATGACAGCACTGTTCACAGTTGCAAGGAGTTGGAAATGGTGGAAATGCTTATCAAATAGAAATATGCCTAAAGAAATTTTGGTACATACACACAATGGAACATTGTGTATCATTTAACAATCATTTGTAGAACTAAGAAGCACCCCACAATATGGTTGGACCCGGAGAATCGTATACTGATTGAAGCTAGTCAACCACAAAAGGAGAAATAGTTGCACCCTTAAAAGCCACAAGGGCAGTTCGATTCTGTCGTAGAGTCCCTGTAAGTCAGACTCAGCATGATGGCAGTGAGCTCGGTTTAGGAGATTGCTTTACTTTCAATATCTATTTGGCCAGTTCCATGTGCTATGTGACTGTCGGAGCAAAGTTATTTGTCCCTTAGGTAAATGGGACAGGACCACCACTTTCCACAGTTCACGGCCCACGGGAGAATGCTGACGTCCCAGCCATGGGAGCTGATGAAGCAATGGCTGGCCTGTCTCTCTGCCTGAGATGAGCAGACACTTGCCTCCTGTTCCCTAGCTAAAGCTGCAAAAGGCAGCAGTCTGCAAACTTTTCAGTTATTTCATGCCCCCAGTCTCATCCTCCCCTCCTGTCTGTGAACAATTTGGCTGGTGTATTAATGCTCTTTCTAGACCCTTCCAATTGTGAACTGTCCCTTTGTGTGTAAACCTGTCAAGTGTTGCAGGCTGCATGCAGGGAATGTATTTAAACCTACCCCTAATGACGCTCTGGGCTCTGGAGTGTCTTCCTGCAGGGAGCCCCACACCCTCTCTTTTGTCTGTCTCTTTGGTTTATAAGTTTTCCCTTTGCAGATCATACCCTTTTGAACCTGTTCAGTTTGTAGGATAAGAGCTGGTCTCTGCAGTATCTTACATGGGACAATAGGAACAACCACCTAGCAGGTTGCTTGCCTTTAAAGGCTGTGTCTAAGGTAATAGGACACATATCCCTATAATATAGAAAAGTCATTCATCTGAAATGGTGTGTATGTATGTGTGTGTGTGTATTAACTTTAGCTTTGCGAACTACAAATATTTGGGACCTATTATGTACTGTACTGTCTTCTTTATGAAAAATCTTTCATTGATCCCTTTAAGCTGCCTTTCATACATGATGCAACTGAGCCTCAGAGATATGACAAAAATTGAAGAAGATAAAAGGTAACTGACTTAATATGGGGTCAATCAGAGAATTAAACCTAGGTCTGTTTGCGATCATTATTTACCCACAATGCATTGTGGTAAAAGATAGGAGAGGAAATTTTCCAAATGATAGTAGTTGTGTGGAAGAGGAAGACCAAAAAGGAAACATTTTTTAAAGTAGTAAACATTTTGAGAAGTGAGTGTTAACATTGCCTCTGTGAGGGAAACTGGGAAGAATGGTCATAAGAAACTAACTGAATCAAGATCAGAAGGAAGTCGTAGCCATCTGACAGGAGAAGAGTACTGGGACAATACTTGGTCAGATGGCTATCTGCCAGGAGTTCAAAAATAATAGAAAAATAATGTCAATTCAATGTGAGATTAAATCACTGAGAGTAAGGACTAAGAATGGAAAGTAGATGTAAGAACGAAAGGGACACATTTATTGATGGAGCTAAAACTTACAGGGATTGGGGTTAAACAGATGCTCTAAGCTTGATTCCACCATTCAGTAGTGACGATTTTGGCAGTTCAATTAAACTGTATGAGTTATAGATTTTCCTCTGGAAAACATTGCAAGGATAAGCTATGAGTTATAGTCAGTGAGTATGGCACTTCTAGACATAATTCCTTACGTGATATATTATAATTCTGGATTTTGTATGCCTTTGGCGATGGCTTCATTTTGCAGGAGTTCTCTACTAAGAAAATAAGAGTAGGATGGGATTGAATCAAAGGATTGAATAGGATGTGTGTGGATCAAGCCACACTCTTAGTTTCCTTGGTGACAGTTTTAAGATTCCGCTTTAGAAGCTGGCATGAACCAGGCCACATTGTTTGGTTTTCTTGGATATGTAAGAGTGTCCCCATATTTTTTACACATTCATTCCCCTCACCTGGAAAGCTAGACCTATATTTTCTTGAGTTTGGATAGAAGCAAAAAGTCCTGCTATGGCTTTTGGACATTTTAAAAATTCTGGTTCTGGACCCTGCATTTGGCTTGCTGCCACCTACTCCTCCGGTTTTGGACTGAACAGCCCCCACTACCATGTGAGATATTTCCTCAAAGTTTCATAAAGTTTCTGTGGACATGGTAGTGAATCTCAGAACCCAGGGACATGAGGGGATATGCTCAAGTGAGGACTGGGCAGGGCATGGACTAAGTAGTATCTTGGAAAAGTTGGACATTTGGGATATCTTCAATCTCCAACTCCTTGGATGTAGGTATTATTTCTTACAAAAAAATGTATTACCACAAGATACATAACTGTTAAATATTATTTGCTAGAGTATTTAAATGGGAGAAGACAGTGTGTTTGAAATGTAGATGAACTGTAGAGGTGCTAGTTTTGAGGAGGTAAAGGAAAGATTGATGCCCCATCCACAGATCGATATTATGTGCATCTTCTTAAGTAAACCTATAAAGAGGTTCTATAGTGGTGAGACTGAGGCTCCACTATAGGAAGTAAGGATAGAGTGGTAAAAAAATATCCCCTTTGGAAAAATCTCATTTCAGTTCTCCAGAGCCTCCGTGGCTCTGCCTTGGCCTCTGGCTCAGCCTTTATCCAATACTTCTCAGAGTATACACCAAAAAAAATGTCAGAGAGGTTCCTTAAATGAAAAGCCTGACCATTATAGTTCTGCAATCTGATTTGTTTCCCAGCTCCCTATAAGTACAGGGCGTCCAGAATGTAGCTGTGTGCATCAAAGGTGCTTTTCCCTATATCCATGGCAATCCAACAAGAGAGTCATGGGTTGAGCTCTTTTACAATTGTGTTTCCATTAGCATGAAAATAGTACTGCAACAACTGTAGCCTATCCCATAAAGAAGTGATATACTCTAATTGAATATCAGGGTAAACTATGTAGTTGTTCGTTCTTCTTTCCATGAGAAATCATTACAACACTGAACTCAGGAAGATTATTCAGTACATTCACCTACTCATATTTGTCTTCAGATATGACCTCAGATGACTTTCCACTAAAAGCTAATTCCAGGAAAAATTTACTATCCCTCTTGACGTGATAGAATTTATTTTACGAAGTAGTGACAAAAGAGTCCATTGGGTTGCTTTTCTGTCTTTTCCTTTGGAAAATACACCAGTAAGCAAAACATTTCAGTGCGGTAGCTATGCTATTTTGAGTTATTTGAAGATTTTATTTTCAAAATTCACATGATAATGTTAACTCAGAAATATGTAATTATATATACAACATAATTATAATGTTAAAAAAAGATGCTTAGAAGAGAATATAGGAATCAGCAAAATGTTGAAAAAGGGTTGTGTTTGAATGATTGGATAATAGTTATGGTTTTCTTTCTTCTACTTATCTTGTTTTAAAAATAAGATTAGTGTAGTAAAATAATGTAACAAAAATTTGCCATTTTAAACCTTTTTAAGTGTATAATTTAGTAACATTAACTGCCTTTACTATGTTGTCCAGTAATCACCAATAACTATTTCCAAAATTTTATTAACCCCAACAGAAATTCAACTCATCTTAAGTAATAATTCCCTTAACCCCTCCCCCAAGCCCCTGAAACTAACACCCAGGGCGTGAGGACAATCTTTGTCCTTTGACTGAATTCTCTGTCACGTGGGTACCTGTTTTGTAACTTAGTGCTTAACTACTAGCATGCAGTGGACTGAGCTGCCTCACGTCTCCCCACTTCCAGATGAAAGATTCTTTAATGGAGGTAGAGAAAATGATGTATTTTGCTAAAACGAGCAATTCTTTGTACATAGTCCTGTTGTAAAACAGCTCGTTGTGAGAGTGATAAAATCTCAGTAGTTTCTATTTTACAAATACTGCATTTGGGCATGAACCTTTAGCTTAAAATGTGCCTAAGGTACTATGAGACCAAAGAAAGTAGCTGGAAGTTCCTTTATTGTGATATAGGAGTTTATTAGAGCTTACCGACTAAGCTGGGTCTCTAGGGAGCAGCAAGGCAATGTCAAGTCTCTGTAGCCTCAACAGGAAACAGGGGCTTTTTAATTGTTGAGCAAAGGGGCATGGTGCTGGGGTCCTGGACCTTCAAGGCCACCCTTGCATGTGTTATGTAAAAGCAAGGAAGCAACTAGAAATGAACTAGAAGCAAACTAGAATACAGACATATTCAATCTTGCTAATACTTTTCCCCTGTCACCTATCTTGAGTCTGACCCTTACAAGGTGGCAGCAATTACCTTACCAGCTAAAGGGTCAGGAAGGAAAACTGCCGGCCACAGCAAAATAGCCATTAGGTGTGTCTTGGCCACTATGTGCTTTCTCATGTGCCCTAACATGTCGGTGAGGTTCTGGTGGCAGATAAAACTTTTGGTCTTCCTTACCACACATCTATGTCTTGTGTGGCTGCCAAAATGCCCGGCACCATCTGGTTCTAAAGGACTAACTTTGTCATCTGGGTGTTTTAAGGAGTACATAGCTGTAATCTTTTCTTTTTAAAATTAAGGGCCTGCTTAATAATATTGGTCTGCACATCAATCTGTCCCATTATTTCCTCAGGGCCAAGGGAGGGTCAAAAACAGTTCAAAGGTAATACACCATTGGAAAATACTATGCATGGTCCCCTTCATTCAGTCTCTTTTTAAAGACTACGATCTTACTGCTATTGTAATGAAAGGTATATCACCCAGACCACATTTTTTCAGTGAAACACTCACCATTGTTGGTTTTCCCCACCTTATGAATCAATTCATCAAAATTATCTAATACTCTAAAAATTTCAAAATATATCATTGTTTCTTTGCCTATTCATTATGTACAGGTATTCTAAATGAAGGCAATTAAAATTCACTTTCCTGCAAGCCTTCTACAACTTACTATAGCCTCTCAAGGTTAGCTTTTAAACTTTATTTCACTTTCTGTAACAATCAGACATTCTACTTGAAGATAGAATTACTTCCTTTTTCTCTCTTTACAAACAAAAACAGTGGTGCCACATAAGGACAGCTTAAGGATCTGTTTATGAAACAACTCTACTCGATTACAGTAGGGTCATCATGAACAGACTGGCCTGAAGACGTGGAGTCCAGCTGAAATTCATTAATGTAGACAGCCCACCTAGTAGTGCAAGTTAAAATTTGTGATTCAGTAGTTAATTGTATATCAGCAGATTACAGAGTATTATATTCAGTGTTAGGATTGATACGTGGCTTCACCTGGTCCAAGAGAGTTTACTCTGTTTATTCTCAATGACAGAAAGATGGCTGTGCAGTTATTTTTAGGCTCTCGTGGATCTCATTTGCAGTCACCAGCCAATCAGAGACAAAAATCCAATTATCTGATCATTTTAATCTTGTAGGCAACTAAAACTTTTGTTAAATTGATAGTCAAAAATGACTGGAGATTTTAGAAAATTAAGTTAAATTGTAGGATTATAGAGTTTAAGAATTATTTAATATACGGTGGCACTAATAATGTTATTTGGCACTATTATTATGCACATAGACATATTTTTCAATTTTATTAGGGAAACATAATATTCTTAAAGTGGTCTCTCTAGATATTTAAAAGTATAAAAACATTATTGATACTCACCCCAACCCAAACAAACCAACAAAACCCATGTGTTAGTCTGGGGAGATTAGAGAGACAAAATTCTTAGATACTTAGATATATATAAGAAAGAGCTTTATATACAAGAGCAATTGAATATTGAGAAAACATCCCAACCCAGTCCAGATCAAGTCCATAAGTCTGATATTAGCCCTTATGTCCGATACCAGTCTGTAAATTCCTCTTCAGACGCATGCAGCACAAGCAATGATGCCAAATGCAGGAAGATCACAGGCCAGTGGGTAGAAAGTCTTGTGGATCTGGTGGTGTTATAAGCATCTCAGCTCTGGCATGGGTCTTCACATGGCTCCTTCAGCTCCAGGGCTCTAGCACAGCTCTGTCTCTTCTCAACTGGAATGTCTCTCAGGGAGTGAGCGTGTGTCCCGCCTCCAACAAACCATTTGTCTCCCCCAGTGCCTTTAAATGAGGTCATCAAGCTGTGACCTGATTGACAGGCTAAGCTCCACCCCTTCACTTTTCAGTCTCAAATTGACAATAGATTATGTAACTACCACAACCAATTTCTGTTGAGTAGATTATGAATCTTGGCAGCCCTATAGGACTGAGTACAACTGATCCATCCAATCCCCAAGGCTGTAAATCTTAGGAGTAGCAAACTACCATACTTTCTTGTATGGAGCAAGTGGTAGGTTCAAAGAGCCAAGAATTTGGTGACCAGTTTAGCATTTAACTATTGCATCTCCACAACTCCTTAGCCCTTCTATGTCTCAGTTTCCTCAGTGTTCTTGTGAAGATCGGATTGCTTAGTACATGTGAACAATTAAAGAGTGTATTGCACAGAATAGGTACTCTAATTACTACCAGTCTCTCTCTCTCTCTCTCTCTCTCTCTATATATATATATATATATATATATATATATATATACACACACACACACACACATAGACAACGATATGTGTGCAATGATTAGTTGTAAATCTACATTCTACTCAATTTTTCAAGAAAGTATATTTTATTCATCTTATTTCAGAGGAGCCCTGGTGGTATCTTGGTTACCCACTGGGCTTCAATCCACATGATCAACAGTTTGAAACCCACCAGCAGACTGGACTTTCTATGGTCTCAGGTAGACTAACATGTACTTACTATTTCAAATCCCTACTTGATTGATTAAGATATGTATTATTCTGATCTGTGTCTGGAGATTATTGTAAGCCTAGCTTGACCACAAATTTCCCATTATTTGTGTAAATATTGTAAAGTCATATAAGGATTTAATGTGTACAAGTAAAAAATCCATGTATAACAATTTGTAGTTAGCCTACATTTGTTTAATCTCCCTTTCTCAATTGTGTTTTAAATGTATCACCATCACCTAAAGGAACTTTTGCTCTAATGAGATGACTGATAAGGTTCTCTACCATAAATTAACAGAGATGTCTCTATGTTGAACCAAAGGCAGATAGGAAACATATATTTAGGAATCGATTGGGGACTTGCAATTAATCCTACCGCCAATCTAAGAACAATTAGTTCTTACAGCATGGTCCTGCTTGATACTCACCTTCATGAAGGAAACATGGAAGATATGTGTGGTAGTTACTTAATCTGGTATCAATTTGAGGATTAAGAGTATAGAGGTGGAGTCTAGCCTGCCAATCAAGATATAGCCAATGAGGTCTCTGTGTGGCCATGGCCTTTTCCTGAGAATTCTGTGAACTCCTGTATTTCCTCCTTGGAGGCAGGAGACACTCACTTGCTTCCTGAGAGACTTTCTACTAACAAGATACATGGCACTACACTGATAGACCCCCATGCTGTGGGAACTGAAGGAACCACGTGGAGAACTCTGACAGCGCTGAGATGCGTACAACACTGCTGGATCCACAAGACTTCCCACCCACTGGCCTGTGATCTTCCTGCATTGAGCGTTATTGCATGTGTTTCATGAGTCTGAAGAGGACTTTATAGATTGGTATTGGATATATGGGCTAATATTGGACTTATGGACTTGATCTGGACTGGGCTGGGTTGTTTTCTCAATATTCAATTGCTCTTGTGTATAAAGCTTTTTCTTATACCCATATGAATGTCTAGGAATTTTTTTCTCTAGTATCCCTACACTAACACGATAAGGGTGCTATAGAAAAATGTGGCGAAGAAATTTGAAGGTGTCTGTCTGTCAGAAAGAATAGCAACTGGGATCTTAAAGGATTGTTTTCAAATAAGCACTCATCAAAGTGAGATGTCAATTAAGCCCACATGGAAGAATCACATCAACACCTGTGATCCAAAGAGTGGAAATCATAATCCATATCTGAAAAGGAATGGTATCGGCATTGAATTGTGATGTCCTGGTTTGCAGGAGGCTATGGAGCCCAATATACATTCACAGGATCATCCCATAAGTCACTGGAATAAACGTCTGGTGATTCCCCTCTGACTGCAAGTGAGGGGTGGGAATAAGCTGGTTAGCAGACAGAAAGAATTGGAGAGACAATTATAGTAGATTAAAATGATAAAACTGACTTGTATGGTTAAAATCCTGTCATTTGTTCTCTCTTTGGATACACTTTGAGCTTGATCTGATGTTTAATATTTTCTGATTTGTTTTCTTTTCAGATTGGGGCTTATCTCTGTTGTATTGTGTTATTGTTGTTACAGTTCTTGACTCTCTGTTATGTATCTTTGTATGTTTTTCAGGATATGACACCCAAGTTGGCTGTATCTATAGAGACAATAAATAGAATGAAGGGACAATGGGGAGGAAATATCAAGAAGTACAAAGGAAGAACATGTTTTGAAAATTATTGTAGCAATTGTACAACACTACTTGATACGACTGAACTATTGAATGGGATATTGTCTGCACTATATCCTTAAAAACATGATTTGGAAAAAAAAAGTTTCATCATTGGATACTCACAGGGGTAGTTTTATCCTACCCTCCAGTGTTTTTATGAGTTGGCATTGATTCATTGGCAGTGAGGTTGTTTGTTTGTCTTAGTTTCATTTAAGAATAGTCACTGATGATGCTGTGGGATAAAAATTAGGCAGCAAGATTGCTCTGTGGGAAAAAGGACAAAGCTGTCTGCTCTTGTAACAGTGTGCAGTCTCAGAAACCCTAATGGGTCGTTCAACTCTGTCCCCTAGGTTGATATGCATTGGAATCAACTTTTTTTAATTTTAATAGTTTTATTGACATATAATTCTCAAGCTCTTAAAATTGAATGGTTTCAATATATTAAAGGATTTTGCAATTATCAC